>NC_135802.1:78235044-78587842 GCF_964213995.1 Mustelus asterias | reverse complement strand
AGACAGGGAGAGAGAGAGAGAGAGAGAGGACAGGGAGAGAGAGAGAGAGAGGAGAGAGAGAGAGAGACAGGGAGAGAGGGAGAGAGAGAGACGGAGAGGGAGACAGGGAGAGAGAGACAGGGAGAGAGAGAGACAGGGAGAGAGAGAGACAGGGAGAGAGAGAGACAGGGAGAGAGGAGAGACAGGGAGAGAGAGAGAGAGAGAGACAGGGAGAGAGAGGGACAGGGAGAGAGAGGGAGACGGAGAGAGAGAGAGAGACACAGGGAGAGAGAGAGACAGACAGTCGGAGAGAGAGAGAGAGAACAGGGAGAGATGCAGATAGAGAGAGATGAGTGCAAAGAGAATGCAGAGAGAGAGAGACAGGGAGAGTGCAGAAGGAATGCAGAGAGAGAGACAGAGTGAGAGTGCAGAAGGAATGCAGAGAGAGACAGAGGGAGAGTGCAGAAGGAATGCAGAGAGAGAGAGAAAGTGCAGAGAGAGAGAAAGAGACAGGGAGAATGCAGAAAATGCAGAGAGAGAGAGAAAGAGACAGGGAGAATGCAGAGAGAGAGACAGGGAGAGTGTAGAGACAGTGGTAGGGAGGGTGCAGAGAGAGATAGAGAACGGGAGAGTGCAGAGAGAGACAGAGAGCAGGAGAGAGGGAGAGTGCAGAGAGAGAAAGACAGAGGGAGAGTACAGAGACAGACAGAGATGGGGTCCATGTGTGATTTGGTGTGTTGGTCACGCCATTTGCTGTTATTAGTGCAGATGGAGGGAGGGTTCACTGCCTGAACTGAGATCAGCGTTGGAACATCATCTGAAGAACTCAGGTCTTGGGGAGAAAGGCTTTGCATCGTCTGAGAGCGAGGCAGTAGAAATTCGCTGCTCTTATGCTTAAGTTTAGCTCAGTAAATAATTTGTACCTGAAAGAAGTGAGACAGGATTTGACACTGACACAAAAACTTGTCATTTTCACCATTAGAAGTGGCTTTATTTATATTGGTGTAAAAATACATGTTCATAATGTGTGACGCTGAACATATTCTGGAATCCTGAGCTGCTTCCATATTATTCTTTATCTGTTGCCTGAATCTCCCAAAAGTTGTAAACAAATTGAGGCAATGTGGCACAGTGGTTAGCACTGCTACCTCACAGCGCCAGGGACCTGGGTTCAATTCCTGGCTTGGGTCACTGTCTGTGTGGAGTCTGCACATTCCCTGTGTCAGTGCGGGTTTCCTGCCACAGTCTGAAAGACATGCTGGTCTTGCCTGAAAGACATTGGCCATGCTAAAGTTCTCGCTCAGTGTACACAAACAGACGCCGGAGTGTGGCGACTCGGGGATTTTCACAGTAACTTAATTGCAGTGTTAATGTAAGACTACTTGTGACACTAATAAATAAACTTTACATTGGTTCGATTCCCGCCTAAGGTGACTGTGGAGTTTGCACATTCACCTCGTGTCTGTGAGGGCTTTCTCCCGGTGCTCCAGTTTCATCCCACACTCCAAAGATGTGCAAGTTAGATGGATTGGCCATGGTTAATGTGCGGGGTTATGGAATTAGGGCGGGGAGAGGGTCTGGGTGAGACACTGTCACAGAGTTGGGTGTTGACTCAGTGGGCCAAATGGCCGTCTTCTGCATTGTATGGATTTGATGTTTGGTTATTGTTGGTTGTCATGAGTTTGAATAAAGCAGTGCTTTCCACGAGTAGTTTTATGGTATCATCACATACAAAGCATTCCCACAATTTTGATACTATAGGTAGACATTGGAATGTGATTTTTCCATTGAGCAGGTTGAAGCCAAGAATATGACCAGCATTGGCAACTTGCTGCCAGTATGTAGATATAGTCCAAAGACCAATTTATATCAATCCTTCGGCTTCTTCGCATGGCTACACTGCTGAGTAACTGACTAATATCACCAACTGCCACATGTTGAAGTTCACAGAACAACTAGAATACACAAAAACTGACTCGATTGTAGAATAAATGAGGAACCCATTCTCCTGCGATCAAAGCTACAATATAAAAACAACTACATTGGTATTCTTGAGTTGAACTAAACTACCTTGGTGCATATAGACAACTTGCATTGCTTGTTCCAAAAATGGCAGCAACCCCAAAGTAACCTGGTAAATTTGCTAAATTTTATAGCAGGAAATGCCTGCTTTAAAAAGATATTCTTGACAATGCAAATCTGGCAAATTTACATTGAGGTTGTCAATGGCTGAATGAGACATGCTATGCACTTCAGTGAAATTATGGCAAGTCACATACTACAAAACTTCTATTAGAACGAAATGTGCATTTTAAGTTTAAAGTTGAACCTGTTTTGATGCAATTTATTTTGAAAAATAAATGCCATTCAACCTGCTAAATTGAATGTAAATGAGTTCAAAGTCTATGTTACTCCGACAATTTCACTAATGTTGACAGCTCTATGTAGCAATGTGTTTGCTTGTTATTGTGAAAACAGAACAAACAGCGACTGCTAAATCTATTGAACTGCTACTAAAATGTCCATTTCTTATTTTTCCAAAAGGATAGTGGAATTAAAGGTGATTTAATCAATGGACAAACGTATTTTTATAAACCAGAGTTTAGGAACTGTAACTAATGAAGTTTGTAATTTAGCCATTAGAAATTTATTCTGTGCCAGAATTGTTCTCAGAATTCTTCTGTGATAAAAGTTTGATTTCAAAGTATGCCTTTTATTCTTTCACATAAATATCATATGACGAGTTCAACCCAGTGCCCTGGCTAATATTTGTTCTTCAACCAATATTGTTAAAAACGCCGGCAATTTGGTCAATATCATGTTACTATGGGTGGGTGGGTGGGTGGGGGGGGGGGGGGGTGGCACAGTGGTTAGCACTGCTGCCTCACAGTGCCAGGGGACCTGGGTTCGATTCCCGGCTTGGGTCACTGTGCGGAGTCTGCACATTCTCCCTGTGTCTGCGTGGGTTTCCTCCGGGTGCTCTGTTTCCTCCCACAGTCTGAACGACATGCTGGTTAGGTGTATTGGCCATGCTAAAGTCTCCCTCAGTGTACCTGAATAGGCGCTGGTGTGTGGTGACAAGAGGATTTTCACAGTAACTTCATTGCAGTGTTAATGTAAGCCTACTTTGTGAGACTAATAAATCTTAAATCTATTTGTGCGAGTTTGCTGTATGTAAATTGGGTACAATATTTCCTACCTTACAACAATGAGTACACTCCAAATGCATTTTACTGGTTGTAAAGCACTTTTGGATGTCCTAGGCTATGAAAAGTTAAAATAATTGTAGCCTAATAAAATTATAGCATTTTAAGAATCTTGCAGCGGGCTCCATACAAAAATGTTTTTCTTTCACAAAGAATTTCCGTGCACTCCCATGACTTAAAATGTTGTTATGAAGATGTGCTTTATGCCAAATAATGATTTTAATCCATCATCTAGAAACCTAAACTGAACTTTTAAAATCAGATTTTTAACAGCGCAGAGATGAAAGTGACTTGAACTGACAACCCAAAATGGCTGACCCTAATTTGCATTACTATACATTCTATTTTACAATTCATTACAATGGAGTCAGTCTGTATGCAAAGACAATTACTTCAGGGGTGTCAGATTCACATCTCCTGTCTTATTAGCATGGCACCTAAGGCCATCACATGAGGTATTCAACTGTTGGACGCAGATTATTAAGACTAATCACTTGGGCAATGGGACTCTGATTAAATTTGCTTCCAGACATGAGCTAATCAAGTCACCTTTCGAATACATGGGCAATGTCTTTTTTAATCCACCTGGTGGTTGGAGAAGGAAGGTCACATGACAATGCATGACGCATATGTTCTCTCCGCAGAACTGAGGACAAGCTGCTCAGAGAGTAGACCTAAGTAAGATTTGTCCTGTCTCCTTTCGTTCTCCAATCCAGTGACTAAACATTGAGCCCTGTCTTCTGACTGTAATCATCCAGGAATGCATGCTGCAGATAGAGATTTCTTAGAATCCACACGGGATCTACTATCTCGAGAAGAACAACCATTCTGTTGTCTACATCTTTAAATCAGGAACGCCAAGACCATTGAATTCAGTCTGAAGTCAGCCAACTCGCCAAATTACTGACTGTATATTCTTTTACTGTTTCTAATTTGGCCAATCTATCATTCTCCACTCTAATCTGTATTTGTATGAGTATGAATGTCTGTGAAAACCGGTGCATATTTTATTACTTTACTTAAGGTGGGTTTAAGTATAATAAAGTTAACTTCTTTCTTTGTTAAGCTCAAAAACCTGCTATATTGTCTTCTTTCACGATCATAGCTTGTAAACAGTTAAGTGCCAACTGAATTGACAAATACATACTTTTCAAACAAAAAAAACAGCTGTGGTCAAATGAGGAGAGGGAACTGAGGGGACCCATTCTATCCCGAACAAACTAAATGATTGGATTATACTGATCAATGCAGACATTGCTATATTCTGTAAATTATACTTCACTGGCGGACACTAATAAGCCATGAAACTGAATTTAAAATAGATCGCAACTACAAACTGTACAGAATTTATATTAAAGAAAACTTAACATCAACATACCTGATGTATGTTTAAAGAATGTTACTTGGTTTCAAATTTTGTTTGCAACATTTTTATGTTAACTCTATCTGTTATTAATTCCAACATCCACATTAATAATCGTCATTCACTTCCTCTGCCTGTCTTGTTCTGGGTAAGAGTTTTAACAACACCAGGTTAAAGTCCAACAGGTTTATTTGGTAGCAAATACCATTAGCTTTCGGAGCGCTGCTCCTTCGTCAGATGGAGTGGAAATGTGCTCTCAAACAGGGCACAGACACAAAATCAAGTTACAGAATACTGATTAGAATGCGAATCCCTACAGCCAACCAGATCTTAAAGATACAGACAATGTGGGTGGAGGGAGCATTAAGCACAGGTTAAAGTGTATTGTCTCCAGACAGGATAGCCCGCAAGTCCAGGAGGCAAGCTGTGTTACTGTTAATGTGACATAAATCCAATGTATTGTTCTGACCAACCCTACTTCTCCACATTCCAGATTGCCGTACATTCTACTAGTTAACAATAAGTAATATAAGTGGGATGAAGGTTGGTTTAAAGCCAAAAGTTGCACTGTGGGAGGAAGGAATCAAGGGAAAATCTGATATTCTAGCCTGAAGCTTTACTCCCGGGTCCAACATATGGTGGATGCTGGGTAAAATATGTGTAAGGGCATAGGGTTGTGGGAGGTATAAGATATCAGTAAGTATGTATAGGGGATATAAAGGCCCATGGGGATTGGAACAGGTGCATAGGTTGGCATGGAGGGTTGGAACTGGGTGGGAGGTACCATGATGTGGCTTGGATTGGCATGAAGAGTGTGTGCGGTGTTAGGGGTGAGGGCTAGAGGGAGGTTGATGTTTTGTTTTAAAACTTTGGCACATCGCCGGAGCACTGAGGCAGGCCTTTGGCCGAGCCCACTCTGCACCCAGTGAGATAATCTGAAGTTCCAGGCACTTTCTTCTGGGTCAGGTTTGTGCAGCTGGGGATTTTCCCAATTCTCAACCTTGGAGCAACAATTCAGACCTGAGTATCAAGCTTTCCCCGGGCCCCCATAAGACCACAAGACATAGGAGTAGAATTAGGCCACTCGGCCCATCGAGTCTGCTCTGCCATTCAATCATTGCTGTTATTTTTCTCATCCCCATTCTCCTGCCTTTTCCCCATAACCCCTGATCCCCTTATTAATCAAGAACTTATCTATCTCTGTCTTAAAGACACTAAATGAACTGGCCTCCACAGCCTTCTGCAGCAAAGAGTTCCACAGATTCACCATTCTCTGGCTGAAGAAATTCCTCCTCAACTCTGTTTTAAAGGATCGTCTCTTTAGCCTGAGGTTATGCCCTCTGGTTCTAGATTTTTGCCTACTAGTCGAAACATCCTCTCCACGTCCACTCTATCCAGGCCTCGCAGTATCCTGTAAGTTCAATAAGATCCCCCCTCATCCTTCTAAACTCCAATGAGTACAAACCCAGAGTCCTCAAAAGTGGCTTAAGATGGAGGGGAAAGATCACAACTAAAGTTGTCTAAATCAATGTTGAGTCCCAAGGGCTGCAATGTGCCCAACTAGAAGATAAGATGCTGCTCTTCCAGCTTGTCTCCAGACAAGACAGCCAGTGAAACTCTGCAGGTCCACGCAACTGTGGGAGTTACAAATAGTGTGACATGAACCCAATATCCCGGTTGAGGCCGTCCTCGTGTGTGCGGAACTTGGCTATCAGTTTCTGCTCAGCGACTCTGCGCTGTCGTGTGTCGCGAAGGCCGCCTTGGAGAACGCTTACCCGAATATCAGAGGCCGAATGCCCGTGACGGTCACGGGCATTCGGCCTCTGATATTCGGGTAAGCGTTCTCCAAGGCGGCCTTCGCGACACACGACAGCGCAGAGTCGCTGAGCAGAAACTGATAGCCAAGTTCCGCACACACGAGGACGGCCTCAACCGGGATATTGGGTTCATGTCACACTATTTGTAACTCCCACAGTTGCGTGGACCTGCAGAGTTTCACTGGCTGTCTTGTCTGGAGACAATACACATCTTTTTAGCCTGTCTTGATGCTCTCTCCACTCACATTGTTTCGTCTCTTAAAGACTTGATTAGTTGTAAGTATTTGCATTCCAACCATTATTCATGTAAATTGAGTCTGTGTCTTTATAAGCTCTGTTTGTGAACAGAATTCCCACTCACCTGAAGAAGGGCGTGGAGCTCCGAAAGCTTGTGTGGCTTTTGCTACCAAATAAACCTGTTGGACTTTAACCTGGTGTTGTTAAACTTCTTACTGTGTTTACCCCAGTCCAACGCCGGCATCTCCACATCATGACTTCCAGCTTGAGCCAGGTTTCACTGAAGCACTGCAACAGGCCAAGGATGGACATGTGGGCGTGTTAATGAAGTGCTGAGTTAAAATGGCAAAGTTCTTGTGTTACACTGCCAACTTCTGACACCATGAAGAATGTTGTATGTCCCTTAAATTACTGACATCTCCTGAAGCTCCTTTGCTGAATTCTGAATTGCTCCCAATCCTCAGGCTTGCTGTTTTTTCTAGCAACTTTGTATGACTCCTCTTTGGAACTAATACTATCCCTAATTTCTTTTGTTAATCAGAATAGGACACTTTTCTTGCTATGTTTTTGTGTCAGGAGGAATGTATAACTGTTGCAATGCATACAGTCATTCCTTAAATAGTGCCATTGCCTACCCACCATCATGTGTTGTAATGAAGTTACCCAATCTATCTTAGCCAACTCATACATTTGTAGGCACATCTCTGGGACTCTGGATTACTGGATTGGGTGGAGGATAGGCCTAGGAAAGATGCTCTTTCAGAGAGTCAGTGCAGACTCGATAGACCGAATGGCCTCCTTCTGCACTGTAAGGGTTCTATGGATGAACTCATGCTTCCCAACTCTGGGTCTCTGTATTACTAGACCAGTAATACAAAACTATTCACTGTATTCTATCCAGGTGTAGTCTAACTACTGCCTTGTATAGTTTTAGCAAGATTTCCCTATTTTTGTACCCCATCCCCTTTGAAATAAAGGTCAACATTCCATCTGCCTTCCCAATTACTTGCTGAACTTGCATGCCAGCTTTTTGCGATATCTGCACAAAGAGCCCCAAATCCCTCTGTACTGCAATTTTCTGAGGTCTTTCTCCATTTAAATAACATTCAGTTATTTATTCTTCCTACCCAAGTGCATAACTTGACATTTTCCTACATTATATTCCATCTGTTGAGTTTTTGCCCATTCACCTAACCTATCTACGTTCCTTTGTAGACTTGTTACGTTATCCTCACCACTTGCCTTCCCACCTATTGGTGGCACGGTGGCACAATGGTTAGCACTGCTGCCTCACAGCACCAGGGACCCAGGTTTGACTCCTGGCTTGGGTCACTGCCTGTGTCGTGTTTGCACATTCTCCCTGTGTCTGCGTGGGTTTCCTCCAGGCGCTCCGCTTTCTTCCCACACTCCAAAGATGTGCAGGTTCGGTGCATTGGTTGTGCTAAATTCTCCCTCAGTGTACCTGAACAGGCGCTGGAGTGTGGCGACTAGGGGATTTTCACAGTAACTTCATTGCGGTGTTAATGTAAGCCCACTTGTGACTAAGAAATAAACTTTACTATTTTTGTGTCATCCACAAACTTGGCAATAGTACATTCACTTCCCTCGTCCAAGTCATTAATATATATTGAGACAAACATACCCCTATAAAAAGATCACTTTTAATCCCTCTAAAATGCATGCCTTCATTCTCAGAAAAATCTTTGGTGCCGATGTAATTCCAAAGAACAGTTGATTGAAACAATATCTCCCAAATGGTATGATGAATGTAGTTAGTAGTTTAGAATTCACATCCAAAGGTATTTGCCAGAAACCACTATTTGTATCTAGTTTTGCCAGACTCTCATTGACAGATGCCAGCGGGTGGATTTCACTTTCCTCTGCTTTGGTTAACTATGTGAAATCAACACAGCCCTTAGCAGATGCGTTAGTAGTAATTTATCAAAATTCGCTGGACTCTGGGGTAGTGCCGGCTGACTGGGAAACAGCTACTGTTACGCCGCTGTTTAAAAAAGGAAGGAGACAAAAGGCGGGTAACTACAGGCCGGTTAGCTTAACGTCCGTAGTTGGGAAGATGCTAGAGTCCATTATTAAAGAGGAAATAACAGAGCACCTGAATAAGAATGGTTCGATCAAGCAGACGCAGCATGGATTCATGAAGGGAAAGTCGTGTTTGACGAATCTACTGGACTTTTATGAAGATGTCACTAGTGCGGTTGACAGAGGGGAACCGGTGGATGTGGTGTTTTTAGATTTCCAGAAGGCGTTCGATAAGGTGCCTCACAAAAGGTTGCTGCAGAAGATTGGGGTACACGGTGTTAGGGGTAAGGTGTTGGCGTGGATTGGGGATTGGCTATCTAACAGGAAGCAGAGAGTTGGGATAAATGGGTGCTTTTCTGGTTGGCAGTTGGTGACCAGTGGCGTGCCGCAGGGATCGGTGCTGGGGCCTCAATTGTTTACCATTTACATAGATGATCTGGAGGAGGGGACTGAATGTAGGGTATTCAAGTTTGCTGATGACACGAAGGTGAGTGGGAAAGCGAATTGCGTGAAGGTTCACCAGGTTGATACTGGAGATGAGGGGTGTAGCTTATGAGGAGAGATTAAACAGATTGGGTCTGTACTCGTTGGAGTTTAGAAGGATGAGGGGTGATCTTATAGAGACATATAAGATAATGAAGGGGCTGAATAGGGTAGAGGTGGAGAGATTCTTTCCACTTAGAAGGGAAACCAGAACTAGAGGGCACAGCCTCAAACTAAGGGGGGGCTGGTTCAGAACAGAGTTGAGGGGGAACTTCTTCTCTCAGAGGGTAGTGAATCTCTGGAATTCTCTGCCCATTGAAATGGTGGAGGCTTCCTCGTTGAATGTGTTTAAATCACGGGTAGATAGTTTTCTGATCGACAAGGGAATTAGGGGATATGGGGAGCAGGCGGGTAAGTGGAACTGATTCGCTTCAGATCAGCCATGATCTTGTTGAATGGCGGGGCAGGCTCGAAGGGCCAGATGGCCTACTCCTGCTCCTATTTCTTATGTTCTTATGTTCTTATTTGGTGCTGGAATCATACCTGGACACCAACTTGTATGTTTGGTTACAGGTGAGATGACGCCCTGATGCAACTTTAACTCAATTTCATGCTTCGCGTTCTGTAAAAGTGGGTGTGGACTCTACCTTGGGGTGAACAAGAATACTGGTTTTGTATCTCACCTCCTGACCTCCCAAAGCCTGTTCACAATCTACCAGGCATAAGCCAGGAGTGTGAAGGAATATGCTCGACTTGCCTGAATGAGTGCAGCTCCAACAACACTCAAGAAGGTTGACACCATCGAGGACAAAACAGCCTGCATGATTGGTACCACATCCACCACCTTCAAAGTCCACTCTGTCACCGATGCACAATGGCATCAGTGTCCACTGTCTACAAGATGCACTGTAGCAACACACCAAGACTTCTTTGGCAGCACTTTCCAAACCCATGACCTCTACCAGCTAGAAGGACAAGGTCAGCGGATATTGGGAACACCAGCACCTGCAAATTCCCCCCCACCCCGAAGCCACACACCATCCTGATTTGGAACTATTCTTTGGTCATCGACTTAATGGGGGGAATTTTCCCATCCTGCACTCCACGGGAATCATAGCGGGTGGGGGATGGACCATGCAAAGATCCATTGACCTCAGGCAGGATTTTCCGGTTTTGGAGCAAGCTTAGCCGGAAACTCTTGCCCAATGTCTCTTTGTGTGGCTCAGTGTTGTATTTTGCTTAATAAAGCTTCTGTGAAGAACCTTGTTATGTTTTATTACATTAAAGATGCTGTATAAAAATAGCTTGCTTTTTTGTGATTGGCAAAAGCACCAGAGGTAACACGAGGAAACCTTCTTCACACAAATTGGTCCAGGTCTTCCGATCTCAATCGTGATGAATGCTGAGACATTCACTGCTGTTGAGGGCCACAATGGAAGTTCCAGGGAGTTAATGTACGTCAGAACCTGGAACCTCCGATACCTCAGAAATTGTTCAGTGGGAGCCCACACTGATGGTCCCCTTGGGACTTGTCATGACATAAACTTGGGTTGTTTGCCCTATCTTTACCCTGACTGTTACACTTATTTACTAGGAGCTGTTTCTAGTGGGTGTAAAGCCTAACTCAGCAGCACAGCTCTGACTAAATGAGGTGGACTGTCAAAGCCCTCCAGCACAATGGTACCAGCAACATAGCTCACTGCTCGTCGACACAGCTCACCCACCCAATACAGCTGATCTCTCCACTCAACACAGCTCAAACTTCCAATAGAACTCATGAACACGCTGAAAATTCTCACCCTACCCATCCCTCAACATCCCCACAGCCAGAGGAGTCAGTAGTGTTAGGGGTCTGTGGATCAGAGGGGAGGCGGGAGGTGAGCATTGATGGGGATGCAGGGGAAGGGAATGAGCATTGTCAGATGGGGGTTAGCTGTACGACAAGCGCAAGCAGTGTTGGTGGGGATGGTGTGCAGTGTGAGTGGTGTTTGGTGGAAGGGGGATCCTAAAGAATATGGTGGGTGTAAAAACTTTCAATTCTATAAACTGACAACAGACCTTGAGGGGTTTATCTTCAATTCATGACATAAAAGAGGCAAGGCTTTGGTGGAGTGACACTCGTCTGTCATCCTCCCTACTCTGCTCATCCCTGGATCCAAACTGGAACCTGGATTGAAGTGAGAACCAGGACAAAAGGCTCCAGCATAGAAAGGTAAAGAAGCAGTTTTAAACATGGTGAGCAACGTGCACTCGCACTCTGCCACTGACCGAAATCTGGGTCAGTGTGTCGGTGTGCACTGGAATGTACCTGAGAGTGTGCTGGAAGCAGATTCAGTAGCAATATTCAGAGGAAAATTGGACAAATTCTTCAAGATAATCAATTTACGGGCAGTGGGGAAAGAGCTCGGGAAGGGGATCATTTGGGTAGTTCTGCCAAAGAGCCAACACAAGCCTGATGGACCGAATGTGCTCTTCCTGAGCTGCAGCATTCTCTGTTGCTCTGATAACCTCAGCATTGATGGACATTGATGGATATTTTGAGTCAAGAGTAAAATTATCTCCACAAATTATTACCAGAAAACCATCCTTGATTATGCCAGTTGGTCATTTTTATCCAGAGACAGGATAGTTAATCAAATCTTTGTGACAAAACATTGGCTAATATTTAATAAAGATTTGTGTTTAACGTGTTATAAAATCAGGATGCTCCAAGTTTCTTCTTAAGAACAGGTAATGCTGTGTATGAACACACAGTTCTAGTCACAAAGTTCGAGACATAAACATTAGTTTTATTGCCTCTCCAGCAGTAATTACTTTTCCAAACCTATTTCTCAAAACATGTATAAATCATTATTTTGACTAATCTTCCATCCAAATGGATCAGTTGCTTACTCTCCGAAAGTGAAAAATTACTTTTTGGCTCACTTTTCTTCTCTAATTCCCAGATTATTATACAAACAAGACTCTCTAAATTGCACTAATATGTTCTTCCATTAGCCTGGTCTTGCCCATTCTGTTGGATCTTTCAGTAAGGCAAATTCAAGGCTGAGTTTGGGGCAGGTCGGAAAGTAAAGACCTCAAACAGATCAGCCATGACCCTATTGAGTGGCGGAGCAGGTTCAAGGGGCCAAATAACCTTCTGCTGCTCCATGTTCTTAACATCTTAAAGTTTAAAGTTTATTTATTAGCGTTAGAAGTAGGCTTACATTAACACTGCAGTGAAGTTACTGTGAAAATATTTGTTCTTATGTAGGATTCCAAACCCTAATTGCAACCCTGAAAAATTGGCCTAATGTGAGCCATTTCTTCAATTGTACTCGTCCACTTTTCCAGTTCATGTACATCCTGGGGGGAGATAATCCTTTTTATATTTTCAATTAACACCCATTATATCTTTGCAATTGTCATTTCTAAAGTTATAGAAACTGATTTTAGATCCTAAATTAATCGTCACCCTGAAAATTCAAGCATAAATCCGTGTATCTATTTTTATTTACCAAATCAAAATTTCTAGCGATTAATTCCATGTGATATCTGAAGGCTGAAGGCATTGGATGGAACGAAGGCTCTGGGCCCTGACAACCTCCAAGTTGTACAGGTTATGACTGAGATGGAGGAGTGCATTATGTGCCTCCAGTTCCAAGGGTCAAAATATATAATTAAATGATTATTCCAGTTAGCTATGGAACCAAAAATGTGCCTTACCTATGAACCTCAAAATAACCACTTAATGTCCCGGTTTCTTCAATAAACAACAAAATGATTAAAACGAGACCTGCCAATGGAAGCCAAAGCTTAGTAACATACAGTATGGAAAATGCAAGTATCATAATTACTCATTGTAAAATGGACGGATTCTGACAAAAGGTTAAAGATCAATAGTTCAAGGGAAAAGGTTAAATAGATTATGGAGTCCTAGAAATGGAGTCCGAGTTAACAGTTGGTGTTTTAACACTGTTCTGCCATTCAATTGACCACTCTTTAACTACTTTTCAGGCAGACTCAAGGAAAACTTCCAGCCTGTTGATTTCAGCTGTTGAGCAACTTTGGAGCAATGTCCATTCACTTTTTGCTTTAAGCTGGGTCTGGATTTCAAGAGCTGTTGTCTTCTTTCCCCAAGTGGTTGAACCTTATTGTTTTCCCATGAAGTAAAGCCAGGTTTCCAGCTTTGAACACACAACTTTTCAGACATGGGCAGGATTTTAAGGCCTTGCTCGTCCCTAAAACCGTAAAATCCTGCCCGAGGTCAGCCGATCTTTCCATGGTCTGCTGCTCGCTCGCTCCGATTCCTGTGGCGGTCGGGACGGTAAAATTCCGGTCATGGTTTTTCTGCAGGCCTTGAAATAATCATGTGGCTGTTTTGTAAACAGTCCACCAGGGTTCAGAAGTTTCCACCTTCTTTAAAAATGCTTAATCACCATTTCTTGTAAAATGCAGTTTTTTTCCAGGAAGAGCAGAAACCAGAGTGCTTGCATTAACTCTTTAAGGGACAGTATCTTTTAAAACAAAAAATTTCCAAAATGTTCCTAGTCCTTGACACAGTAAGAAGTTTAACAACACCAGGTTAAAGTCCAACAGGTTTATTTGGTAGCAAAAGCCACACAAGCTTTCGGAGCTCCACGCCCCTTCTTCAGGTGAGTGGGAATTCTGTTCACAAACAGAGCATATAAAGACACAAACTCAATTTACATGAATAATGTTTGGAATGCGAATACTTACAACTAATCAAGTCTTTAAGAAACAAAACAACGAGTGGAGAGAGCATCAAGACAGGCTTGTCTTGGGGAAACTATGCAGACGCTGCGACAACGGATGAATGAACACTGCTCGACAATCACCAGGCTGTTGGGGAGCACTTCAGCGGTCACGGGCATTCGGCCTCTGATATTCGGGTAAGCGTTCTCCAAGGCGGCCTTCGCGACACACGATGGCGCAGAGTCGCTGAGCAGAAACTGATAGCCAAGTTCCGCACACACGAGGACGGCCTCAACCGGGATATTGGGTTCATGTCACACTATTTGTAACCCCCACAGTTGCCTGGGCCTGCAGAGTTTCACTGGCTGTCTTGTCTGGAGACAATACACATCTTTTTAGCCTGTCTTGATGCTCTCTCCACTCGTTGTTTTGTTTCTTAAAGACTTGATTAGTTGTAAGTATTCGCATTCCAACCATTATTCATGTAAATTGAGTTTGTGTCTTTATAAGCTCTGTTTGTGAACAGAATTCCCACTCACCTGAAGAAGGGGCTTGGAGCTCCGAAAGCTTGTGTGGCTTTTGCTACCAAATAAACCTGTTGGACTTTAACCTGGTGTTGTTAAACTTCTTACTGTGTTTACCCCAGTCCAACGCCGGCATCTCCACATCATGCCTAGTCCTTGAAGCAGAACCATTTTTTGTGATTGAAACAGTTATGACATACTCTGAGGACTTGTGCTCCAGACGTAATCCTCACCTCCAGCCAAGCTAATCCAGTACAGCTGCAATACAGGTCTCTCTCTGACAATGTGGAAAACTCCCAACATATGTCCTGTTCACAAGAAACAGGACAAATCCACCTGGCCCATCAGCCTAATCTTGATAATCAGCAAAGTGATGGAAGATGTTGTTGAGAGTGTTCTCAAGTGGCACTTACTCAGCAATAATATGCTGACTGATGCTCAGTTTGAGATCTGCCAGGGCCATTCAACTCCAGATATCATTACAGCCTTAATATAAACAGGAAAACGTGAACAAGAAAGCTAAACTGAAGAGGCGACGTAGAAGTGACTGCTCTTGCCATCAAGGCAGCATTCAACTGAATGTGGCAACAGGAAGCCCTAGAAAAAACTGAAGTCAATGGGAATTAGGGGGAAAGTCTCCACTCATGTTTAACATAAAGGAAGATTCTAGTTGTAGGAGACCAATCATTTCAGTCCCAAGTTGGTGTTGAAGGTTTTCTGCAGGATAGTGTCCTAGGAAAATCATCTTTCGCTGCATCATCTATCACCTTCTTTCCATCATAAGGTCAGAAGTGAGAGTGTTCACTGATGATTACACAATGTTCAGCACTATCCATGACTCCAAAGATATTGAAGCAGTTCATGCCCATATACATATGCCCCTGGACAACATTCAGACTTGAGCTGATATGTAGCAAGTAACATTTGTACCACACAAGTGCCAGACAATGATCATCTCCAACAAGAGAGAACATAATATGCTCTTGCTATTCAATGGTATTGGCATCACTGAATCCTCCACCATCAACATTCTAGGGTCTACCATTACCAGAAATATATTTAGTCTCGCAACATAAATATTGTGTCAACAAGAGCAGGTCAGAATTTGGGAATTCTGTGGTGAGTCGCTTACCTCCTGACTCCCCAAAGCTTGTTCACCATTTTCAAGCCAGGTGTGTAATGGAATACTTTTCATTTGCTCGGATTAAGTTTAACATAATCCAAGATTAAAAGCAGCCTGTTTGATCGTCATCCCATCCACCACCTTAAAAAATTCCATCTCTCCACCATCGACATACAATGGCAATACCAGGTAGTTCTAGTTTCTGTAGACTAATCCACAAGATGCAATGTAGCAACTCCAAATGCTCCTTTGACAGCACCTTCCAAACATTACCACTAGAAGGACAAGTCAGCAGATAGTGGGAACACTATCAAACACTTGTGCCCCTCTAACCCACACACTGTCATGACTTTGAACTATATCACCATTCCTTCACCATAGTTTAGTCAAGACCTTGGAACCCCCTACCTAATAGCAATGTAGATGTACCTATACTGCATGGATTGCAGCAGTTCAGGAAGGTGACTCACCACCACCTTCTCCAGAGTAATAAAAGATGATCAACAAAGTATTTGCCTAGCCAGCGATATCCACAACCAGTGAAATAATAAAAAATAGCAAATCTCCCAGTGTTGGTGCTGATAACTGTATGTAAAACATGAGCACGTAAAATCTTTGGAACTGGTCCCACTTCACCACTGTAACATCCATGGGAGCACAGCAACATGTTTTTGCTGTATTTCTGGTGAAGTTATAGTCAGAGGACTTTGGAGTGGCTCTGAGGAAAATAATTGATTTTTTTATTCATTCGTGGGACATGGGTGTCGCTGGCTGGGCCAGCGTTTATTGCCCATCCCTAGTTATCCTTGTTCAGAGGGCAGTCAAGAGTCAACCACATTGCTGTGGTTCTGGACTCACATGTAGGCCAGACCAGGTAAGGATGGCAGATTTCCTTCCTTAAAGGACATTAGTGAACCAGGTGTGTTTTGCTGACAATCAGCAATGGTTTCATGGCCATCAGAAGACTCTTAATTCCAGGTATTTTTTATTGAATTCAAATTCCACCATCTGCCGTGGCAGGATTCGAACCCAGGTCCCCAGAATATTAGCTGAGTTTCTGGATTAATAGTCTAGCAATAATGCCATTAAGCCATTGCCTCCCCTCAATATGCTATTCTCAAGGCTTTTGAAATAATATGTAAAGGAAGACATTTAAGGAAATAAGAAATAGTTTGTTCTGTACTTATAGAAGTTGGTATTTGAGCTTGAAGACAAGTGTCAGATGTGGCTGGTAAGTGAAAGCATAGCAGACTATGAAGATATTTACTATTTAATAATTAAGGGCAGAGTATAGAATATTTCTAGATGATTTAAAAATATACGCACCTGATCAAAATTCAAAAACACGCCACATCAATTTCTATAACTTTACAAATGACCAATGTAAGGATATTACGGGTGCTAATTAAAAATGTAGAAAGGATTATAGTTCCCCTGCAAGTAACGTGACATTCAGTTTGGACATATGTCAAGTTTCTTCAATGCAGCACAGGCCAATATTTTGGAATTCTGTCTAATGTCACAATGGAAGCACATTCAGCATAAGGATTGGAGCTGTTCAAGGAGAAGGCTGCTACCACTTTTTCAGGATGCAAGGGATGGGAAGAATATGTAGCCTTGCCACCATCACCCACATCCCAAGAGAGAAAAAAAAAACTGCCATCAAAAACAGATTGACTACTTACTTGTCTCATTAAAAGTCAAAATTAGAGTGTAATAGCAAAGTTTATGGCTATTTGGAATGCAGAGAAGTAGGATTGGCTGGAGCAATGCAGGGTTTGGAAGTTGGAGATACAAAACTCACTGGTTGGAAGGTGCCATTACAGAATGACAAGTCCCATTTACCACTATTAACGTGGATGTTGGAATATACACCGGTTAAAGCTAAACATAAAAATATAACCAAGAAGTGCTATCAGGAATTTTTAAATGCTCATCAGCTATGCAGATGAACTCAAACTGCTATCATCCTGCCTCTCCAGCTGAAATGTTTTTCTGGTCACTTGCCAAAGCTGTATCTTTAATTGTTTTCAAAATTTTCTTTCTATATTTCACCCTCTTCTATCCCATTGGTTCTGTTGATTATTCAGTTACAGAGTATACTATATTCACACTCTCATTTCGCTGTTAAATCCTAACCTTGCTGATTTTTGAAAAGCATCTCCCTCTCTTATTCCATTTTTTCCCTATTCCTAATGTTACATTCTAACAATGTTTTATCTGTCTTGGTGCATATATTATGTCCAATGGCAGATGTATCTATTGTGCTATGTGTCTGTTTGGTGTCTCAATGATGAGATAAAGCATAGAAAGCTTGGAATTCCTACAATACAAAAGGAGGCCATTTGGCCGAGTGAATCTGCACCAACTCTCTGAAAGAGCGTCTTTCCCAAGTCCACCCCCCCATCCTGCTTTAACCCTGTAACCCACCACATTTGCCATGGCTAATCCACCTAGCCTACGCATCTTTAGATTCTAAGGAGCAATTTAGCATGGCCAATCCACCTTACCTACATATTTTTGGACTGTAAGAGGAAACCGGAACACCTGCAGGAAACCAACGCAGTCACAAAGAGAACGTGCAAACTGCACAGTCACTCACGGCCGGAATTGAACCCAGGCCCCTGGTGCTTTGAGGCAGCAGTCCTAATAACCATGCCATCATGCCAACCTTGAGACTAGTCTGTTTAAACATGAATCATTTATTGTTGATCTTAAATTATGTTCATATCCTAGTTGCGGCCATGCATGCTGCTGTTGTTTCCATGCAGGCTCCTTCCAGGGTCTTCTCTGGGTCAATTAATATGTGATTCTATACATCATACTTTGTGCGGTACTATTCTCCAGTCTGATGTTAATTCTTGCTCTGCCAAGCAACTTTACATTACAATGCTATGCAGATGCACATAGCATCCCTCGTTCTCCTCAAAACAAAATTTTCCTTCCAACGGAGTATTACAGTACAATCTTTTCTTGCTATCCCTCCTTCCCCCCTTCCAGTCTCTGACTTTATACTGTCAGACAGTAATACATGACAGTTCTTTCACATCTCAGTCTCTCACACTTGGAGGAATGGTAATAGTGCTCTGTGTTTCTGATGTTTGGTTATTTCCATTTAATTTGCTTTTTGCATTCCTTCAAGTTGCAAAGGAACTTGAAGGAATGAACAAAGTTTGTTATTAGCAAATGTTAATGTTGTCCTTATTCTTATAGCGTGCAAAAAATTCTTCAACAGGTTTTCATTTACTTTGTGAAGCTCGCTTCTTTCATCTTAAGCAGTCTGTTTTTCTTTTGGTTCTGTGGGGTTGTCCCATTCCATTAGAAGGGGATGCACAATCTGTTCTTCCTGGAGTGGACTAAAATCTTTTTCCACCATGTTCTTACTGAGACAAATGGAGATGAATGTTTGATTTGAGGCTTCCTAAATTGAACATTCATTTCCACTTGTCTCATGATTTCAGCCAATCATCTGCTGCATTTGCAAATCGTTTGGCAAGGTTATGAATCTCGTTATGGAGCACGATGATTTCCAGTGCGCCTGAGACATCCACTACCTTTACTTCTTCTAGTGACTGGTCTGAATTATATTTTCCAACTTTATTTCTGTCAGTTCTTTCTCTGTCTGCAGCAAAACCTTGTCCTTGTCCTTCATTGCGATTGACTATTGGCCAGGTCAGCCTGCAGTGAAGGTTGAACTTGTTTCAGTTCTGTAATTGTGCTACTCCTGGCTTCATTATCCACTCGCAGCTTGGGAAGTTTGATTACCTTTCCTTTCAATGGCTCCTCATTTTCATTCAGCTGCATCTTCAGCTCTTCATTCTTGTTCTTGTTGCTTTTGGCTTCCTCCTGGAACATGGAGCATTGCTGAGTCTGCTCTGCCAACTGTTTCTTCAGTTTGTTCAGAGTGACGATAAACTCATTTAATTTTTCTTTGAAATTTTCCACTGGAATAAACTTCGTCACGAGGGATTCTTGTAGCATGTGAAAATTTGTCTTGTCTTTGTCTGAAGCTTTCTGTAATTCAACAAAGACTCGAGTTCCTTCTGCTGTGTCTTGTCTTTGTCTGAAGCTTTCTGTAATTCAACAAAGACTCGAGTTTCTTCTGCTGTGACTTGATATTGCTGTTCATGATAACCTTTGTTTCTTTATGTTACTGTATGGCTGCACATACCTTTTGCTTTTGTTCTTGAAGGACAAGCAACTATTCTTTCAACTGTTTATTTTATCTTGTTAAGCTCTAGCCAACTCTCTCTCTGTCCTTCAGTGCATTGTTTTGTTGCAATTGATAATTCCAATGCAGCTTTTTCTGAAGCAATATTCAATGTTGTTTTTAGCTCCTTATGCTTTTCCATTTCTACAGATTATTGATTCTTCAAGGAGTCTTTCAGGGTTGGAACTTCTTTGTTTGCAGTTTCTGCCTGCCACTCTGCCTGGCTATACATCTACTTCAGTTTTTCCAGCTCCATTTCTGATTTGCCAATTGTGGAACTGAAGGTCATTCTTTGCCCCGGTATCTTTGTGTCACCTCTGAAATTTATTTGTTCAGATCTGAAACAGCTTGGTTCATTGAAGACTTTGGTTTTCAAAAGTATATACTTAGCCTGAATCTGGCATTTTGAATCTTGAAATTCAGCTCTGATGCAGATATTTTCCTGTAGAACACCTTCATTTACTTTTTGCACATTTTGTGTCTTTTAGAGTTACCTCAGATAACTTTCCTGCATTCACACCAGCTAATTCTGGCTTGATAGTTACAAATGTACTGATATGCTAGATTCCCCCCTCATTGAATTTGGGGATATTTGTGGGGTCTCCTCCCTCAGCGAGTTGTTTAATTAGTCACCACCATTCACAATTGGATGTGGCAGGACTGCAGAGCTTAAATCTGATCTGTTTGTTGTGGGATCTCTTAGCGCTGTCTATTGCATGATGCTTTTGTTGATTGACATGCAAGTCATCCTGTGTTGTAGCTTCACCAGATTGACAACTCATTTTAGCTATGCCTGGTGCTCCTCCTCAATGTGAAGATGGGACTTCTCCTTCACAAGGACTGTGCGGTCATCATTCCTATCGATATTGTCATAAAGAGATGCATTTGCGGCAGAGAACTTGGGTGAGAAAGAGGTCATGTAAGTTTTTTTCCTTTTGGTGGTTCCCTCACCACCTGCCACAGACTCAGTCTAATAGCTATGTCCTTTAGGATTCGGTTTTGCCTGTACTGGTGCTACCGAACCACTCTTGGTGATGGACACTTAAGTCCCCCATCCAGAGTACATTTTGCACCCTTGCTACCTACAGTGCTTCTTCTAGTATTGAGTGCATACCAGAAGCTGCACTGGGTTCGCCTGTAAATGAGGTGCAACCTGCTGATGCTAGAACACAGGACTACAAGCATGCTAAATGCAGAAGTTGTATGCTACAGACAGAGGCAAATATTCCCACAGCCAGCATGTCAGACCAACACTCTGTGTAGCTCCTGTAGTAGGAGACCAGTACCCTTGCTAAGATGTCAACTTCAATCAATATAGTTAAAGCATATTATTTGTTTATAATCTCGTTGCTGTTTATTGAACCTTGTGTTGCACAAATTCCATCATTCCTACATTGCAGTAGTGACTGCATTTCAAAAGCAATTAATTGACTGCAAAGCACTTTGAAACATTCTTTACTACCTTCTGTGTCATGCTTATTAATCCATCACCTGAGTCTTTTCAGGACTTCAGTTCAAATTCTTCCATATCATTAGTTAATACATGGATCGTGATTTTTGACTCTTCTTCCCTCTCCAAAGTGTATCAGATCACTACATATGAAGATGGGTGGACTGGCGACTGATTTAACTCATTGTGAATTATCTCCAACATCTTATTTTGATTGTATTGCATACTCTGGCTAAGGCCTGGTCACTTTGCTCTTTTGTATTTTTCCCCTATTTAAAATCCCAAATAACCCATATACTTTGTTAGCCAGCTTACTAACTTGTTCTACTGCCTATAAGGATTTATGTGCATGGACAGTAAGGTCTCTCTATTTACCTACACTTTTCAAAATTGCACCATTCTTGGTCAACTGCCTTTCCATATTAAAATTTCTAATGTGCATTATTTCACATTGCTCTGTATTGAACACCATCTGCCATTCTTCTGCCCATTTCACCATCCTGCGTCATCCTGAAGCCTGAATCAATCCTCATCATGATTAATATTTTGTCAAGTTTCATGTGACCTGCAAACTTTATAATGCTGCTCTCTACCCCCAAGTTCAGGCTGTTTATACAAGTTGAAAAGAGCAATGGGCCAAAGATTGACTCTTAGAGAACATCATTGCAAGCTACATCCCAGTCTCAGAAACATCTATTCAGCATCAGCCACTGCTTCCATAACCCAGTTTCATATCCATAGCCCAACTTTCCCCTTAATTCCATAGGCTTCCATCTTCTTAAACAACCCTCCAATCTGGCACTTATGCCTCCTGAATGCCCATATGAACATCTATAGCACTACTTTCCCTGTTACCTCATCAAAGAATGTGAGCAAGTTAGTCAGACACAATTTGTCTTTAACAAATACTTGCTGGTTCCCTTTGATTAACCTGACTTCCAAATGTAACTTTACCTGGTTCCTGATAATAGTTTTTAATAACTTCCACAACACCATTGTTAGGTTGACTGACCTGTAGTTTCCTGGTTTACTCTTGCCACCTTTTTTCAATAATAATATAAATTTAGCAACCCTACAGTCCTGACAGTGCTCTTGCATTTAATGAGGTGGAGATGCAGGTGTTGGACTGGGATGGGCACAGTAAGAAGTCTCACAACACCAGGTTAAAGGTCAACAGGTTTATTTGGAATCACGAACGTTCGGAGCGCTGCTCCCTCATCACTCACCTGATGAAGGAGCAGCGCTCCGAAAGCTTGTGATTCCAAATAAACCTGTTAGACTTTAACCTGGTGTTGTGAGACTTCTTATTGTGCCTGTATTCAATGAGGATAGAAAAATTCTGACCAATTCACCTACTATTCCTACATTAGCTTCTACCAAATGCTAATTCCTGTTTACCTATTATATCTATCCAACTGAAGTCGTCAGTCCTTCCATCTTGCACTTTTAGTTTTAAAATTCTTATTCTTATCTTTAAATCCCACTGTTGCAATCTTTTCCAGTCCTATATTTCCAATTTGGTAACACTTGATTCCTCTGTCTGCAGCATTTTGTGGACCTCCCTTCTCTTTGCTTTACCTCTGACATCAGACCATTCAGATATCTGAGTTTTATTTTAATCTCAATTCCTTACCTAAACCTCTCTGTTTCTCTACCTCTATCTCATCATTTAACAATCTTCTGACACCAGGTTTGTGGTCAGCCCTTCTTATCTCTCCCTTCCTAACTCAGCTTCCATCCTATAAACATCTCTATTTGAAGTGCCTTAGAACTATTCTTTTACATTAAAGGTGCTTTGTAAATGAAAGTAGTTGTAAAATGAAGCCCAGATGTTTAAATTGCATTTTGAAAATCTATATGTTCTCTTTGGAAACAGTACAATGGTGAAAAACCACCTTGAAAATGTTGTACACTTCCATAAACAAGCATTTATTCTCCATATCATCATCTGTATTAGTTTGGTAAGATTGTATCAAAACTGAAAGCCTGTAAAAGGTCAACTAAAATTTGTATTAAATTATCTAAATGTATTGTCAGTTTGATTCTGCAACCCATTTATATACGATTCATACATTCCCATTATGATCTACTATTGGTGTTGACTTGCTTAAATTGATGCATTCAAACAAGTTTTCAGGAATATAACTTGTAACAATTTTATTACTTTTGTGGTTTTTTAATGTAGTATTTGAAGTGGGAAATAATATAGTTTTATTGATAAATTTCTATACACACATTCAGGTTTTACACTTATCAGGATATTTACACTTCTCAACTTCAAAATAAGTTAATTGCACAGATTTTAATACTAAATTATGGTTGCTAATGGGGTTAACTTCCACACATTGGCAATTATGCTTTTCCCAGATGATAACTCGCCATCCTTGGTAGAAATTGCCAAAATTTCTCTTTTTTTTGCACCAGGTACAGAAATGCTTTTTAAATTCACTGACAAAATTGAAGATGTCATGCCAACCAGGATGATGATTCAATTTTTCCACCTTGAGGTTTAGCATCTATTGGTTTCATAGGACTAACGACCACTAAGCTGTAGAAAATACCCGGATTCCCTGAGGATATCTGAGTCCTGTCTGATTTATGAGATGACACAGCCGCCCTTCTCTTTGAAGGGATTCTTGTCCTCAGGGATTCCCTTTACCAAAGGATCTTCTGCAGACTGTGCTTCAATGAAATCCTTCAGCTCCTCGGCACATTTGGACACCTGAAACAATTCAATGTCAAATTATAATTGGCAAATAGAGTGATTGTAGAATTTAAACACAGTCACAATGGAGAGAACTGTCTCCTGTTATTGAGAATGTTACTCACAGCCAGGCATATAACATTGGCCTTGCTGTGTCTGTTCTCCACGGTTTACATCTAAGGCTAGAAGCGTATAACTGCCAACTGATGCACTGTACATTTCCGATATATTCTACTTTTATTTTAAATTTCCGATATCCTATATTTACATGTGCTGCAAATTAGGAGGAACAATATGCTCTGCGATTGAACATGCAGACTTTGTTTCTGGCCATTTGAGGCTTCACAAAGCTGTTTCTTGTGTAAATATCAGTACAACCAGCATAGTTTCAATCTCTTCAATATTCAATCACCTATGGCTATTGATAACTTTTTATAAAATATTCATTATTAGCATATTCAGTCCCATTGTTTCTTATTTCAGTACAGTATTACATATTCCAACAGATCCTGCTTTATCGCTTATTACTGTAAATTTGTAATAAATTTTATTTATTAGTGTCACAAGTAAGCTAACATTAACACTGCAGTGAAGTTACTGTGAAAATCCCCTAGTCACAACACTCCAGTGCCTGTTCGGGTACACTGAGGGAGAATTTAGCATGGCCAATCCACCTAACCTGCACCTCTTTTGGACTGTAGGAGGAAACCGAAGTAGCCAGAGGAAACCCACGCAGACACGGGGAGAACATGCAGGCTTCGCACAGACAGTGATCCAAGCTGGGAATGGAACCCCTGGCGCTATGAAGCCAGCAATGCTCATAGCAAAGGAAACAGTGCCACCGTGTCACCCAGTAATCTAGTGGATTGTGGATTTAATTGAAGGCATTTTGCACAGTACATTATGGATTATTTCATGAGTCTGTTACATTTTAAGAGTAGCCTTTGTGAATAGGAACAGCCATATCATTTGTGTTCTGAGTAGTCATAGCAGAAGTGTAATTAGACGCAAGGTCTGAGGTATGGGTGATGCATGATGAACTCTGACAGCAATGGGTAGTTTTGTTTTTACGTTTGTTCCCAATATTTGACACTCAGTGTTAATATCAGGCAAATTCCAAAGCATTTAAAGGATTAAGATGTGCTGTAGATTTGATTTCTTTGAAATTTGAACCAATTCAATACATTTTTGACCTTTATTCAGTTTTCATTAATGCTGATAAGCAATTTGCTACTTGTGATTCATTGTATGAAATGAAGTCTAAAACCAATTTGGCAACTGCAGACCCACAAAACAGCGACCGAAAAATGAAAGTTTCATATTAGTGTTCTGAAATCATAAACAAGAATTCCTACCAGCATCCTCTCCAACGGTAATTCTTTCTTAAGTTGGTCTACCTCCATTTTCAATCGGTCCTTATCTGTTAACTCTTCCATCCCAGGCTGTTAACAGTTACCTTAAAAACAAACAAAACTTTCGTTCATCATATTGTCAGCATAATCGCAATGTTTTAAAGCACTGGTGTTTTCAGTATTATAAAAAAAAACCCACTCCTGCTGCAATGCAAACGAATGAATGGTGCAATAAGTGCCAAGTGTTGGAAACGATTAGCCTACCTTCTCCCGGAGTGAATGCAACTCATCCACCGGCAAGGCTCTCTGGCCACAGCTCACGTTAACTTTCCCAGTCCACCTCCACCGCCACTGATCCCCGCAACCTTCTGGAAGGCCCTTTAAAGCAAAGTCCTTAATATCTTAATCTTCTAATGTGATTAAATCAAAAGCTTGAACAGATTTCATCACTAAGCAGAAGGGGAGAAAACCCTTGCCAAACATATTCTAAAATTGCACACGCAACTTCCAAAGGAAACAGTTTTTTTTAAAAAAAAGCATATCCTTCCTTTGGTTGGTCAGCCTTCCTGTAAACAGACTTTTTGTTTATTTTAAAATTACATTTATTAATAAAGTGGATCATACTGACGTCAGTAGCAGCGAGCTGCAAAAGTCTGTTATCAGAGTATTTATCGCCTCTAATACATCTGCAGGAGTGGGTCATCTGCTCCACTTAGTCCCTTATTACAATAATTCTCATTGTTTTCTTATACACAGCACTGAAATATATCTTTAAAACATTCCCTGCGGCATACATGCTCAAATTGAAAATACTTGTTCTTGCTTTGGTTAACACAAAATGATCTAAAATAGGTTGAATTTATACAAAACAGAATCTGTTCTTCAGAAGACTAAGTCTCCTTTTCAATCGAAAATTAAAGATGCAGTGTTATCCTGCGGCAACATCTTCTGATGGTGTGTTTACAGACTGTAGCATTGGGTGGAAATTGGATTTGGTTGCACCGTTTTTGTAGGTGTAAAATGAAAACGAACAGGTCCAAGCTCAGACATTAGACTGCATTTCAATCCAACATTGTACTGGGCCTTTTCTTATGTTTCCCTGGCAACCATCTAAAAATAAGCATCAGACACCCCTCCACATGCTAATATAGGGGTCTGACAACTGTTTTAGACCCCCTTTCCACCAATAGTACAAAACCCTTCCTTCAGCTCTGAAGCAGTCATGTTCCACTCAAAACTTAAATTCTGTTTCTCTCTCCACAGATACCTCCAGACCTGCTGGGTATTTCCAGCGTTTTCTATTTATATTACCATCAGGAGACAGCTGGAGGAAGACATCCTGGATATTGATGATTGATGAGGTTGATGGTTCTGTGTATCTTACCATCATTATCTTTTCCCACTGCAAAAATCACAATGTAAGACAAAGTGCACTTTAATTAAACAGCTTTCCATCAATCCCTGCTTACCCTTATTATTAAATGTCCGTTTTTCCATCACAGGACCACGAGCTCTATAAGATATTGAATGAGCAACAGGACTGAAGAGAAAACATTAGTCAATTTGACCCTTGCAGGCACCAGATTAGATTTGGCACCCATCTTATCTTAGAGGGTAGATAAACAGATTTTAAAAATATTCCTTCACAGGCTGTGGGCATAGCTGACAAGGCTAGCACTTGTTGCCCATCCTTAGCTGTGATTGAGAAGGTTGTGGTGAGCTGTCTTCTTAACTACTGCAGTCCATGTGATATAAGTACACCCAGGATTTTCACCCAGTAACGGTGAAGGGACGGTGATATAGTTCAAAGTCATGATGGTGTGTGGCTTCCAGGGGAACTTGCAGGTGGTGCTGTTCTTATGATATTGCAGCCCTTGTCCTTCTGGGTGGTAAAGGTTTTGGGTTTGGAAACTGCTGTCATTGGAGCCCTGGTGAGTTGCAGGGCATCTTGTAGATGCTACACACTGTGCATCGATGGTGCAGGAAGTGAATGTATATGGTGGTGGATAGGGTGTCAATCGAGTGGACTGCTTTGTCCAGGATGGTGTTAATATTCTTAAGTGTTGTTGGAGCTGCATTCATCCTGGCAACTGGAGAGTATTCCATCACACTTCTGACTTGTGCCTTATATATGGTAGACATGTTTGGGGAGCTAGGAGTTACTTGTTGTAGAATTCCCAGCCTCTGAACTAAACTTGTAGCCACAGTATTTATATGGCTGGTCCAGTTCAGTTTCTGGTCAATGGTAGCTTCTAGGATGCTGATTGCCAATGATGGTAATTCCATTAAATGTCAAGGGAAAGTAGTCAGATTATCCCTTGTTGGAGATGGTCATCGTATTTTATTTCTGTGACGCGAATGTTACCTGTCACTTATCAGCCCAAACCTGAATGTTGTCCAGGTGTTGCTGCTCATGGATACAACACCAAACATTAATGCACTAGAATAGGATGGCCCAGAAGACAACTCGTGAGATGAATTTCTCATATTCTATCTCTGCTGCAGAGGGGATATATGAACTTGGAAGATCCTGAGAATTGAAGATATCTATAACTCAGGAATCTCTAAGTGCACTGAGTCTCCTGAGCCTTGGATGGAATACAAGGGCTGATGGGTGAATGGGCTTGTGTGAGTTAAGATTAAAACAGCAGAGACTAGGACCAGTTCAAGTTTCTGCATGGGCATAAATGGGATGGGGCCAGGACAGTATCGGAATACTTGAGTCTGGAGGTGATAAAAACAGAAATCAGGATTTGAGCAGCATATAAGCTGAGGGAAAATCAAGCAGTCTTTGTTAAATATCAGAAGCTGAACTGAAGGTCACTAAGGTTGGTTCAGCCTAAGATGGTGGCCAGAGAAGGGGATAGCATCATTGGCAAGAGAACAGAGATTGTGACTGGGGAAGAGGTGGCTTCTGTTAGCTCAATATTTAATTAGAATATCACTTTCACAGGATTCCAACTGTAGGAACTGAGAGGTTTAAGCATAAAGTTTTCCTGGTCATATTTTCAGAAGCAGGAATTAAATTCATCTTCAGCATAAGAACAAAGAACAAAGAACAAAGAACAGTACAGCACAGGAAACAGGCCCTTCGGCCCTCCAAGCCCGTGCCGCTCCTTGGTCCAACTAGACCAATCGTTTGTATCCCTCCATTCCCAGGCTGCTCATGTGACTATCCAGGTAAGTCTTAAACGATGTCAGCGTGCCTGCCTCCACCACCCTACTTGGCAGCGCATTCCAGGCCCCCACCACCCTCTGTGTAAAAAACATCCCTCTAATATCTGAGTTATACTTTGCCCCTCTCACCTTGAGCCCGTGACCCCTCGTGATCGTCACCTCCGACCTGGGAAAAAGCTTCCCACTGTTCACCCTATCTATACCCTTCATAATCTTGTATACCTCTATTAGATCTCCCCTCATTCTCCGTCTTTCCAAGGAGAACAACCCCAGTCTACCCAATCTCTCCTCATAGCTAAGACCTTCCATACCAGGCAACATCCTGGTAAACCTTCTCTGCGCTCTCTCCAATGCCTCCACGTCCTTCTGGTAGTGCGGTGACCAGAACTGGACGCAGTACTCCAAATGTGGCCTAACCAGCGTTCTATACAGCTGCATCATCAGACTCCAGCTTTTATACTCTATACCCCGTCCTATAAAGGCAAGCATACCATATGCCTTCTTCACCACCTTCTCCACCTGTATTGCCGCCTTCAAGGATTTGTGGACTTGCACACCTAGGTCCCTCTGTGTTTCTATACTCCTGATGACTCTGCCATTTATTGTATAACTCCTCCCTACATTATTTCTTCCAAAATGCATCACTTCGCATTTATCCGGATTAAACTCCATCTGCCACCTCTCTGCCCAATTTTCCAGCCTATCTATATCCTGCTGTCTTGCCCGACAATGCTCTTCGCTATCCGCAATTCCAGCCATCTTCGTGTCATCCGCAAACTTGCTGATTACACCAGTTACACCTTCTTCAAAATCATTTATATATATCACAAATAGCAGAGGTCCCAGTACAGAGCCCTGCGGAACACCACTGGTCACAGACCTCCAGCCGGAAAAAGACCCTTCGACTACTACCCTCTGTCTCCTATGGCCAAGCCAGTTCTCCACCCATCTAGCCACTTCTCCTTGTATCCCATGAGCCTTAACCTTCTTAACCAACCTGCCATGTGGGACTTTGCCAAATGCCTTACTGAAATCCATATAGACGACATCCACGGCCCTTCCTTCATCAACCGTTTTTGTCACTTCCTCAAAAAATGCCACCAAATTTGTAAGGCACGACCTCCCTCTTACAAAACCATGCTGTCTGTCACTAATGAGATTGTTCCGTTCTAAATGCACATACATCCTGTCTCTAAGAATCCTCTCCAACAACTTCCCTACCACGGACGTCAAGCTCACCGGCCTATAATTTCCTGGGTTATCCCTGCTACCCTTCTTAAACAACGGGACCACATTCGCTATCCTCCAATCCTCAGGGACCTCACCCGTGTCCAAAGAAGCGACAAAGATTTCCGTCAGAGGCCCAGCAATTTCACCTCTCGTCTCCCTGAGCAGTCGAGGATAGATGCCATCAGGCCCTGGGGCTTTGTCAATTTTAATGTTCCCTAAAAAACCTAACACTTCCTCTCTTGTAATGGAGATTTTCTCTAACGGGTCAACACCTCCCTCCGAGACTCTCCCGGTTAACACGCCCCTCTCCTTCGTGAATACCGATGCAAAGTATTCATTTAGGATCTCCCCTATTCCCTTGGGTTCTAAGCATAATTCTCCTCCTTTGTCCCTGAGAGGTCCGATTTTCTCCCTGACAACTCTTTTGTTCCTAACGTATGAATAGAATGCCTTAGGATTCTCCTTAATCCTGCCTGCCAAGAACATCTCGTGACCTCTTTTTGCCCTTCTAACTCCCCGTTTGAGTTCTTTCCTACTCTCTCTGTATTCCTCCAGAGCTCCATCTGTTTTCAGTTGCCTGGACTTAACGTACGCCTCCCGTTTCATTTTAATCAGATCCTCAATTTCCCTGGTTATCCACGGCTCTCGAATCCTACCTTTCCTATCTTTCCTTTTTACAGGCACATGCCTATCCTGCAGCCTTATCAATAGTTCCTTAAAAGACTCCCACATGCCAGACGCGGACTTACCCTCGAACATCCTCTCCCAATCAACATCCACCAATTCCTGCCTAATCCGGCTATAGTCAGCCTTCCCCCAATTTAGCACCCTGCCCGTAGGACAGCACTCATCCTTGTCCATTACTATCCTAAAGTTAACAGAGTTGTGGTCACTATTTGCCACATGTTCCCCTACCGAAACTTTGACGACCTGACCGGGCTCATTTCCCAGAACTAGGTCCAGTATAGCCCCCTCTCTAGTTGGGCTATCTACATACTGTTCCAAAGAACCTTCCAGTACGCATTTTACAAATTCCTCCCCGTCCGGACCCCCAGCTCTAAGCACTTTCCAGTCTGTGCCAGGGAAATTAAAGTCCCCCACTACAACAACCCTATGTTTTCTGCACCTATCCAGAATCTCCTGACATATCCTTTCCTCCACTTCCCGTGGGCTGTTGGGTGGTCTGTAGTACACCCCCAGCATAGTGACTGCACCCTTCCTGTTTCTGAGTTCCACCCACAGCGACTCAGTACATGATCCCTCTAAGTTGTCTACCCTCTGCACCGCGGTAATATGCTCCTTAACTAATATCGCTACTCCCCCACCTTTTTTAGCCCCTCCTCTGTCTCGCCTAAAACACTTATACCCCGGAATATTCAGCTGCCAGTCCTGTCCTTCTTTTAACCAAGTTTCCGTCACCGCAACCACATCCAAATTCCGCATAAGCATTAAGGCCCTAAGTTCGTCTGTTTTACCCGTTACACTCCTCGCATTGAAGCAGATGCACTCCAGACCTCCAGGCCCAGTCAGGTCCTCCTCCTCCAGAGTGCTCCTCTTCTTAGCTAGCCTTGCCCTGGCCCCCAGCTCAACCCCAGCCTCAGTATTTACTGACCTCTTGTTTTGTTCCCCACCCCCCTGCCACACTAGTTTAAATCCTGCCGAAACACTCTAGCAAAACTCCCAGCCAGGATATTTGCTCCCTTCCAGTTAAGGTGTAACCCATCCTTTCTGTACAGTTGCCATCCTGACTTGAAGATTGATGTACGGTAACAGTTATTACAATCCCTTACACACGCTTTAAGACCAAATATTATCCTAATATTTACTGCTTCAAGTTGTTATTCATGAAATCTTTGCACACTTGTCTTTTACGTTTGAGATACAGTATTAAGCACCTCCCTTACAATATACACCTCAATAAAGGGTCAACACAACTTTAACTTTCAAATTCTTGTTTCCATAACAAATGATGGGGAATCCTGTGGGTTGCTGGAATCCTGTGGCCCCTGGGCTTGGAGCTCCGAAAGCTTGTGTGGCTTTTGCTACCAAATAAACCTGTTGGACTTTAATCTGGTGTTGTTAAACTTCTTACTGTATCATGCACTGACCATTGTTTCAATTTAACGTCTCCATGCAGAACAGTCAACAGCACCGGGAAATCAAACCATTAGCAATGATATTTCTCTTAAACAGCAAAATTATTGATTTGGAAAGAGAATGTCCATCCTACTTATCCCGTTTACTAGCAACAACCCCAGAAAACTAGTAAAAGGGAGAAAACACATTCAAAATGGTAATACCATTAGCTGAGAACATAAGGACATTCAAAATGGGAACAGGAGCAGGTCATATAGTGGGCAAGCCTGCTCTGCCATTCAATGAGATCTTACTCTGATAATCCTTTTCACTCAGATTATCCAACCCCCTTTGTAATAAAGGCTAATGTATAATTTGCATCCATAATTGTTGCTGTTCCTGCATGGTAACTTTCTGTGTATAATGTAAAATGATAGTAATATTTAATAGATCCCTACCATTCAAAAATATTCTAATTTTCTATACTTCTGACCAAAGTAAAAAGTCTTAACAATCCTGCAAAGAAAACACACTGGATCATGGGCACACAGCCTTGGATTCACCCACCAAGTCATGGCCTCAGCGCGCCTTCACTCTGTGCACCATATTTTAACAATACCTGCGCACACCGATCTCAGTCCAGGCAGCCACAGGACCACTGCATAACATGGAGATGGCCCCCAAAGCCAAGAAGATAGCAGCTCCCAAGTTTAGTCATGTCTCACTTGAAAGCCTTCTGGATGCCATGGAAGCCCGTCGCGATATTCCTTAACTCCCCCCAACTCTGGCTGCAAGAGGTCCAGCAACCTCACAAATCCAGTTTGGGAAGCAATGGCTGCGGTGGTCAGTGCTAATGTGGCACAAACAATGTTAGATATCTAGCGCAGAAAAAAGATAAATGATTTTATGCGTTGCACCAGGGTCTTACCACTCTCAAAGCACACAATTACAGGCTCATCACACATCCATAGGGATTGCCCTCCCACACACACCCTCGCATCTCCATCTGGCCTCGTCTCCTCTGGAGATTACATTCTCATCCTGTCTATGTCTCCACTCAACACACACACACACTCACACACACGCTTGGCATCCTTCTCATCTGTCTTGTTCGCACTCTCTCCATCTGTCTTTATGCGGGACAAGTGCGCACACAATTAAAAGGAGTTGTCCCAGACCGGGAGTGGACAAACACCCAAAGCCTTCAGCCAGCTAAGCCCCGCTTGAGCCAAGAGGACGCCTCGGTTTGAGGAGTTAGAAATAAGTAGCCTTGAAGACAAATCACAGCGCTCAGCCCACCCTCCACCAGTGAAATGGCCAACAAACCACACAATTCAAGGACAATTAGGGATGGGCAACAAATCCTGGCATGGCCAGGGGACATTACACCCAATGAAAGAACACATTTCGAAAAATGTTACTGCCCAAGCACATTATGGGTGGAATTTTATGGCCCTATCACAGCCATTTGGCTTAAAGGGACGTTGCTTTGAGGACTTACTGCTAGTGGAATAGTTATCACTGAAGATGAGAGGAAGGGCCAGGAATGGAGTGACTGTCGTGCCCACCCATAAGGTTATTCAGCTCCTTGGTAATGTGTGTACCAAGGGGATGGTAGCGTATGCACCAATTTTAAGAGCTGTTATGGAACAGTCCACTTATTATAATCATTATTCAACATTAAATAAAATTGTTTTAACACATTACATATCGTAGTCATCCATTCCTCTTGCATCTGGCTCTGAACCTAAGTGAGATTTTGAAAGGGACTCTCACACCGGATTCCTGACAACCAGGCCTACCTATAAATAAAGTATGAGCCTGGTGAAGGACTGCCTATGCACTGACTCCAATCCCAGTCCACATGAAGTCTCACTTGCAGACATTCTTGTAATTTGGACGTGGGTGACCTGTTGGCCTAATGCCAATATCAAGCTTGCCCTAGATCATGTCTTTTGGGATGTGGCTGTTATCCTTCCAGCTTCAATGATCCAGCTGATCGAATCGCCACTCACTCTTGAGGGCAAAGATACTGGGTTGCTAGCATGCTTTTATATTCAGAACTCTGCCCTACCAGGAGATGTCGCATTTTTCTTTGAGGCAATGGAGGTGGAATCTGTTCTGATCCTTTTCTTGGCTTGGATATGTTGTCCATGCTCGGCTACTGTAAAGGAGGATAGTGAGAACACAAGTCTGGTTCACACGGAGATTTGTATTTTCAGTTTGTTTGCTGTTGGTCAACATTTGACTTCTCAACTTTGACATGACAGCTGTGGCCTTGGCAACCTGGAGTCAATTTTGGCACGGAGGGGCAGGTTGCTGGTAATTGTTGATCTAAGATATGTAAAGCTGTTGGAAATGTGCAATCTTGGAATGAAGAATGACGCCTCGGAGTCCAGACAGCATATTTTCCACAGCAGTTTAAAGAGTCTGTCTCTGTTGATGAGATCAAAGGCCTTGCTGAGTTTCATGATGGGCAGGTAGAATTTATGACACTTCTCCTGTAACTGCTGAAGTGAGCAAATCATGTCAATTATTGATCTGACAGCTCTGAAGCTGCGCTGAGTCTCAGGGTAGATGTGTGATGCCAGGGTCTGCAATCTGCTCAGAGCAATGACTGCAAAGACCCTCCCACAATATTGAACAAGGAGATGCCTCAGAAATTGTTGCAGTCATTGTGATTTTCCTTGTTTTTGTGGGTGTTGAATGTCTTGAGACACAAATCTTTCCTTCTGTCAGAGGCACAAAAGTTTATGGAGATGCTGCAGCAGCGCCGGTTTTCCACTTGTGATGTTTACATACAAACATATGAATTAGGAACAGCAGTAGGCCATTCGGTCCCTTGAACTTGCTCTGCCATTCATGGCTGATCCTATATTAATTTCAACCCCACATTCCTTTTAGGTGCTTTACGTAGTCCTTTATTATTAATAACGTGACCCAAATACTGGACTGACGTCCGTGAATATGTTTCAGCATTCATTTAGATCATGGCACATCTGTATTTCTCCATTTACTCATCTTTGTTCTATATTTCTTGATACCCTCACTCAATGTAAATCTATTCATCTCAGCCTTGAACATTTACTTAACCTGGTATCCAAAAACTCTGAAGGACATTGTTCCATTTTTTCACAATTCTTTACAAAGGTATTTCCTAATTTCACTTCTAAATGAGTTTGCTCCAATATTAAATACACAGATAATCTTTGACAATATTATACAGTGCTTAATATGTCATGATCCATCTTGACTTCCTCCAGAGGCCTCCAGCATCACAGATGTCAGTCTTTAGCCAATTTGCTTCTCTCCACATGATATCAGGAAAATGGCTGAAGACATTGGATAATGAAAAGGCTATGGACCCTGACATTATTCCTGCAATAGTACTGAAGACCTGCTGCACCCCTAGCCAAATTGTTTCAGTGCAGTTACAACACTGGCACCTACCTGGTAATAAGACCATCAGAAATAGGAACAGGAGTAGGCCCCTCAAGCCTGCTCTACCATTCAATAGGATCATGGCTGATCCGACATTCTTCATGTCCACTCCCTGCCCTTTCCCCATAACCTTTGATTCCCTAATCAAAAATCTATCTCTCTCAGCCATAAATATACACAAGGAATCTGCCCCCACAGCTCTCTGTGGAAAGGAATTCCAAAAACTGACAACCCCCTGAAAGAAGAAACTCTTTCTCATTTCAGTCTTAAATTGGCGCCCTTTTATTCTGAGACTATGCCCTCTGGTCCTAGAGTCTCCTATGAGGGGAAACACCCTTTCAGCATTTACCCTGTCAAACCCCTTAAGAATCCTGTATGTTTCAAAGAGATCACCTCTCATTCATAGAATCATAGAATCACTACAGTGTAGGAGGAGGCCATTCGACCCATTGAGTCTGCACTGACTCTCCAATAGAACATCTAAGCTAGGCCCTATCCCTGTAACACCACATATTTACCCTGTTAATCCCCCGAAACTACTTATCTTTGGACACTAAGTGGAAATTTAGCATGGCCAATCCACCTAACCTGGACCATGGGAGGAAACCGGAGCACCTGGAGGAAACCCATGCAGACACGGGGAGAACGTGCAAACTCCACACGGGCAGTCAACCAAGGCTGGAATCGAATCAGGGCCCCTGGTGCTGTGAGGCAGCTGTGTTGGCAGCTGGAATTGAATCAGGGCCCCTGACTGTGAGGAGTGCTTTTGGAGTTAGGTGAAAACAAGGAGTTCAAATGGTAAGTTATAAGGAGGTAAGTAGTCATTAAACTTGCTTTCAGGGTGAGCTGAATTAATTCTTATTTGGGAAGTTAAAAGCTGCACTTTAGTGCATTCCTGCAACAGGAATCAGCTGAGTCAGCTCTCAACTGAACTTGGGTAGTTGTTTGTACAACTAGTTAAAACCAGTTCCAGGGCTTTGTAAGTTGTGATTGTAAAAACAGGCCTCAGAGTGCTGCCCTGACTGCATGGTGAGTGCTGCCTGACTGTGAGGAGTGCTTTTGGAGTTGGTGAAACAGGCAGCAGAGGCTACAAGGGAGAGTGCTGATTGGCCAGTAAGTGTTACTCTTGATTCTCTGAAACTGACAGTGAGTTCGGACTAGAAAAAACTTAAAAGTGACGTTACAGGAGTGCTGTGATTTGATTGGCTAACAGGGAGCTGTGCTAAATTTGAAAACCCATTTAAATTGCTGGTTAGAAATTGCATTGAGACTGAGGTAATAAGGAGATAATAATTTTTTAAAAATTTTAAATAAAAAAATTTTTAAAACCCAAATTAAAAACTAATTAAATAAAATAGAGATGAAGGGTCAGATGATGTGTTGTTCATGCATGATGTGGGAGCTGGTGGACCCCATTGAGGTTCCCAATGAGCATGTCTGTAGTAAGTGTTGGTTGCTTGAGGAACTCCGGCTCAGAGTGGATGAGCTGGATTCTGAGCTTCGGACACGGCGACACATCAGGGGGGGCGGGATACCTGGACACTATGTTCCAGGAGGCAGTCACATCCCTTAGGTTAAATACCTTGAATTCGGCCAGTGGTCGGAGACAGGAGTGTGTGGTTGTGAGTGAGGCAGGTAGAGGGATCCAGGAGGTAGGGTTGCAGGAGCCTCAGTCCTGAACTTGTCCAACTGGTTCGAGATTCTTGCTCCCTGTGTGCACGGGAACAGGTACTGCAGGGAGGATGAGCAAACTGACCACGGCACCGTGGTACAGGAAGCCGTTCAAGTGGGGGGAGATAAAAGAAATATAGTCGTAATTGGGGATAGTATAGTTAGGGACATTGACACTGTTCTCTGTGACCAGGATCAAGACTCCCGAAGGTTGCTTTGCCTGCCTGGTGCTCGGGTTCGGGATATCTCATCTGGGTTGCAGAGGAACTTGGAGTGGGAGGGTAAAGATCCAGTTGTTGTGGTCCATGTAGGTACCAGTGACATAGGTAGAACAGGAACAGAGGTTCTGCTAAGGGAGTATGAACAGCTAGGAGCTAAATTAAAAAGCAGAACCAAAAAGGTAATAATCTCTGGATTACTACCTGAGCCATGAGCTAATTGGCACAGGGTCAATAAGATTAAGGAGGTAAATGCGTGGCTCAAAGATTGGTGTGGGAGGAATGGGTTTGAATTCATGGGACATTGGCACCAGTATTGGGGAAGAGGGACCTGTTCCGATGGGACGGTCTTCAGCTGAATTGTGCTGGGACCAGAGTGCTGGCGAATTGTATAACTAGGACTGTAGATAGGGCTTTAAACTAAATAGTGGGAGGGAGGGTTCAGTTGTATGGAGAATGAGAAAATCAAAGTTAAAGGAGAGGGTAGAAGTGCAGGTTAATGGAGCTGAGGCCTCAGGAGAGGTTGGTAAAGTTTCCAGACCACGTAATAGAACAGAGAGTGTAGAAGGTGGCAGGAATCTAACCTCAGGCAAAGCAAAAGTGACAAGTAAGAGAAGGGAGGTGGTCAATGCAGGACTGAGGGTGTTGTACCGAAATGCGTGCAGTATACGGAACAATGTAAATGAGCTTGTTACGCACATTGAAATTGGCCGGTATGATGTTGGGGGCATCACAGAGACGTGGCTGCAAGGGGATCAGGGCTGGGATCTAAATATCCAAGGATATGTGTCCTATTAGAAGGGTAGGCAGATGGGCAAAGGGGGCGGGGTTGCATTGTTAGTAAGGAATGAAGTTAAATCGATTGTAAGAAGTGATATAGGATCAGAAGGCACAGAATCTCTGTGGATAGAGTTGAGGAATCGTGAAGGTAAAAAGACCCTGATGGGAATTACGGACAGGCCCCTGAGCAGTAGTCAGGATGTGGGGCAGAAAATAAATCAGGAGATAGAAAAGGCATATAAAAAAGGCAATGTTACAATAATCATGGGGGACTTCAATATGCAGGTGGACCGGGAAAATCAGGTAGGTAGTGGATCCTAAGAAAAGGAATTTGTGGAATGTCTAAGAGATGGTTTTTTTGTAACAGAGCCTACTAGGGAACAGGCAATTCTGGATTTGGTGATGTGTAATGAGACAGACTTGATTAGGGAACTTAAGGTGAAGGAACCCTTAGGGAGCAGTGACCACAATATGATAGAATTTACCCTGCAGTTTGAGAGGGAGAAGCTGGAGTCAGATATAACGGTATTACAATTAAATAAAGGTAACTACAAAGACATGAGGGAGGAGCTAGCCAGAGTTGATTGGAAAGGGAGCCTAGCAGGGAAGACAGTGGAAGCAATGGCGGGAGTTTTTGAGAGTTATTCTGGAGGCACAACAGAAATTCATCTCAAGGAGGAGGAAACATGCTAAGGGGAGGACGAGGCATCCAAGGCTGACGAGGGAAGTCAAGGACAGCATAAAAGCAAAAGAGAAAGCATACAAAGTGGCAAGGATTAGTGGGAAGCCAGAGGATTGGGAAGTCTTTAAAAGCGAGCAGAGGACAACTAAGAAAGCCTTAAGGGGGGAGAAGATGAAATATGAGTGTAAGCTAGTTAGTAATATAAAAGAAGATAGGAAGAGTTTTTTCAATATATAAAAGGTAAGAGAGAGGCAAAAATAGCCATTGGACCACTGGAAAATGAGGCTGGAGAAGTAATAATAGGAAACAAAGTAATGGCAGAGGAACCAAATAGTTACTTTGCATCAATCGTCATGGTGGAAGACACCAGCAGGATGCCAGAGCTCCAGGAGAGTCAGGGGGCACAGGTGAGTGTAGTGGCCATCACGAAAGAGAAGGTTCTGGGGAAACTGAAAGGTCTGAAGGTGGATAAATCACATGGACCGAATGGACTACACCCCAGGGTTCTAAAAGAGATAGCTGAGGAAATTGTGGAGGCATTGGTGGTGATCTTTCAGGAATTACTGGAGGCAGGGAAGGTACCAGAGAGGACTGGAAAGTAGCTAATGTAACACCGCTGTTTAAGAAGGGAGGGAGGCAGCAGACGGAAAATTATAGGCCGGTTAGCCTGACTTCAGTCATTGGCAAGATTTTAGAGTCCATTATTAAAGATGAGATCGCAGAGTACTTGGAAGTGCATGATAAAGTAGGACTGAGTCAACATGGCTTCATCAAGGGGAGGTCATGTCTGACAAATCTTTTAGAGTTCTTTGAGGAGGTAACGAGGAAGTTAGATAAAGGAGAACCAGTGGACATGATTTATTTAGATTTCTAGAAGGCCTTTCTCAAGGTGCCACATAGGAGACTGTTAAATAAGTTAAGAGCCCATGGTGTTAAGGGTAAGATCCTGGCATGGATAGAGGATTAGCTGACTGGCAGAAGGCATAGAGTGGGGATAAAGGGGTCTTTCTCAGGAGGGCAGCTGGTGACTAGTGGTGTGCCTCAGGGGTCAGTGCATTAACGATTTGGAGGAAGGAACTGAAGGCATTGTTGGTAAGTTTGCAGATGATACAAAGATATGTAGAGGGACAGGTAGTATTGAGGAAGCAGGGGGGCTGCAGAAGGTCTTGGACAGGTTAGGAGAGTGGGCAAAGAAGTGGCAGATGGAATACAATGTGGAAAAGTGTGAGGTTATGAACTTTGGAAGGAGGAATGGAGGCATGGACTATTTTCTAAATGGGAAAATGCTTAGGAAATCAGAAACACAAAGGGACTTGGGAATTATTGTTCAAGATTCTCTTAAGGTTAACGTGCAGGTTCAGTCGGCAGTTAGGAAAGCAAATGCAACGTTAACATTCATGCCGAGAGGGCTAGAATACAAGAGCAGGAATGTACTCCTGAGGCTGTATAAGGCTCTGGTCAGACCTCATTTGGAGTATTGTGAGCAGTTTTGGGCCCCATATCTAAGGAAGGATGTTTTGGCCTTGGGTCCAGAGGAGGTTCAGAAGAATGATCCCTGGAATGAAGAGCTTGTCATATGAGGAACGGTTGAGCATCTGGGTCTGTACTCATTGAAGTTTAGAAGGATGAGGGGGGATCTTATTGAAACTTACAGGATATTGCGAGGCCTGGATAGAGTGGATGTGGAGAGGATGTTTCGACTAGTAGGAAAAACTAGGACCAGAGGGCACAACCTCAGGCTAAAGGGATGATCCTTTGAAACAGAGATGAGGAGGAATTTCTTCAGTCAGAAAGCGGTGAATCTGTGGAACTCTTTGCCGCAGAAGGCTATGGAGACCAAGTTATTGAGTGTCTTTAAGACAGAGATAGATAGCTTCTCGATTAACAAGGGGATCAGGGATTATGGGGAAAAGGCAGGTGAATGGGGATGAGAAAAATATCAGCCATGGTTGAATGGTGGAGCAGACTTGATGGGCTGAATGGCCTAATTCTGCTCCTATGCCTTATGGTCTTATGGTCTTATGTTACCCACTGTGCCACTATGCCACTCATCATTCTTCTAAATTCCAATGAATAGAGCCCCAACCTGTTTAATCTTTCATCATAAGACATTCCCTCCATACCAGGTATCATCCTAGGGAACTTTCTCGGAACTACTTCCAAGGAAGTAATATCTTTAACCTAAATAGGAGGACCAAAACTGCTCACAGTAGTCCAGGTGTGGTCTCACCAGTACCTTGTGCAGTTGCAGTAAGACGTCCCTACTCTTATACTCCATCTCCCTTGAAATAAGGGCTAACATTCTATTAGCCTTCCTGATTTCCTGCTGCACCTCTGTACTAGTGTTCTGTGTTTCCTGTACAAGTACCTCCAAGTCCCTTTGTGTTGCAGCTTTCTGAAGTTTTTCTCAATTTAAATAATACTCTGTTCTTTTGTTCTCCCTTCCAAAATGAACAACTTCACATTTTCTCACAGTATACTCCATTTGCAAACCTTTTGTCCACTTAACCTCTCAATATCTCTTTGCAAACAGTTTATATCCCTCTCACCAACTTGCCTTTCCACCTATTTTGTGTTGTCTGCAAATTTGGCGACAGTACATTCACTTCCTTCTTCCAAGTCATTAATGTATATTGTAAACATTTCTGGTTCCAGCATTGATCCCTGTGGAACCTCACTGGTTACAGGTCACCAACCTGAAAAAGGACACATATCCCAACTTGCTGTTTGCTGCTCATTAGCCAATTTTCTATCCATGCCAATATACCAGCTCCAGCACATGGGGTCTTATCTAATGACTTAACCTTTTGTGAAGTGCCTTGTTGAATGCCTTCTGAAGTCCAGATACAACGCATTTACTTGTTCCCCTCTGTCCTTTTGACTTCCTTGAAAAACTCTAATAAATCAGTCAGGCACGATTTTCCTTTCACGAAGCCGTTCTGACTCTGCTTGATTAGATTATGATTTTCCAAATGTGCTGCTGTTACTTTCTTAATAATTGATTCCAACATTTTTTCAACAATGGATGTTAGGCTAATCGCCCTATAGTTACCTGCATTTTTCCTCCCTCCCTTTTTGAAGAGTGGTGTTACATTGGCAGTTTCCAATCCCCCGGTACTTCTCCAGAATCCAAGCATTTTTGGAAAATTACAACCAATACATCTGCTATCTCTGAAACTACTTTTAGGATCCTAGGTTGCAAGGCGTCAGGGCCAGGGGACTTATCTGTCTTTAGCCCTACTAGTTTGTCTAATACTATTTCTCTAGTGATGGTGATGATACTTGATTCCACCCTAGTGCGTGAATGGAAGTAGAGGTAGATTGACCAGTAATTTGAAATAAACTGGGTGTGACAAACAAACGGCTGAATTTGTGAAGTGAAATTAGGTTAGTCAGGGGGGTAAGAATAAACTCTAGAGTCAGCCATCTATCTCCAGAATGTCAGCGGGTTGCAATGTGTGTTTCTGATACATCAGACCTAATGTGAGAAAACTTACCAAGAAGCACAGCATACAAAGGGCTGTAGCTGAGCTGAATGAAAAGTGCACACATTTACAGGCTGCAGTTAAAGTTCCATATCAAGTTAACAGAGAAAATAAAATCTCTGGGCTGATCATTTAAAGTGAGTGATGAAGGAGCAGCGCTCCGAAAGCTCGTGATTCCAAATAAACTTTAACCTGATGTTGTGAGACTTTTTAAATAAGTGTAGACAGAGGAAAGGGGAGCTTCCACTGTGTGTGCTTGTTTGTAGTTTGTGGACTCATTTTACTCAAGTTTTTGGGGGAGGTGAAATGTACAAGGTTGTGTGGGCATGATCTTGTTAATTGAATGAGAACTTAGTGGTGCACGTTTTGGAAGGGGGAAGAAGGCGTGTGAGAATTTTAATCCCACAGATGCTACACATACTGAGGCATGGGTGTTAAGGCAAATGGTTCAAGCTTGGGAGAAGGAAGTCCAAGTGGTAGATAAGGGCAGAACAAATAAGAATAAAGTTCTAAATTCTGGTCTGGTGTGGAGAAATGAAGGATGTAGAAGATGAGGAGGTGGTGTTAATCCGAGGGGTTTCCCGCCTCCACATACAGCTCCTGTGGCTCGAGGTAGAGGCCATCCACAGGGGACATGAGGCCAATGGTGCAGTGTTATAATTGCCGTTGAATGGGCCACTTTGCTCGGAGTGTAGAGTGCCTTGCCAGTAACCACAGCGACAGGGATACAGGGCTTTTCCAGGAGCAGGACAGAAATTGGGACAGGGATATCAAGCCTTGCCACTAGAGGGACCAATGCGGCAGGCTCCAGTAAGGGAAGTGGAGGAGATTGTTTCTCTTTATCCGCTATTACTGGATTCAAATCCTAGGGCATGACTGTGCCCAGCATCCAAATATGGGTGTGTAATGCAAGGTGGGATGGTGTAGGGAGACCTGCGGTAGAAGGCCACCCCGTTGAATACATTTGGGATACAAGGGTTTCCCGCACTACCCTTAACACATCCAGAGATGTTGGTTTATCTTGGTGAAAGAAAGGGACAACCATTTTGAATGGGTTTCGAGGAAATTTTCAAGAAGGATTTGAAACAAACCCAATAGGGTTTAAGTTGGAAGATGTAGTTTGTTATTGTCCGTTTATATTAGTGCATCTTTCCTGAACAGCAGAGCACGTTTTGGGTTCTGATTTTATGAGCAGATGTAATCTGTTTTTTGACCCAGTGAATTGTTTTATCTGGCTGATGTGAATGAAGCACCAATAGAGATATGCTCAGGGACTTATACAGACAGGGTCTGTACAGTTGTGGAATTTTGGCTTAAACCTGCCCATATTTTGGACGATTTGACAATACAGGGGATGATTTCTAGACAGCAATTACATTTGCAATGCAGAAGCTTGACTGTGGAGAGGAGAGGTAATTGTACAGGGCTCTGACCCAAAACCTCAAAAGCAGTTTGGTTTTCCGAAACAGGCAGAAGGAGAGATTGTAAAAGTGGTTGTAAGTCTGTTGCAACACGGAGGTTTGCAACTTGTAGCTTCCACAAACAATTCACCAATTTGGCCAGTTAGAGACTAGACCAGACCTTGGAGACTGACAAATGATTCCGTTAACAGCGCCGACAGTAGCAACTATTCTCCAGACAATCTACAAGCGAGATATTTTATTGTCCTAGATGTTAGAAAATGTTCTGGTCTATCCCTTTAAATCAACAATGTCAGTATAAATGTCAGTATAAATCAACAATATATATGGACTTGTTTACCCCAAGGGTTCCACAACTGTCCACCAATCTTCCATCGTAGATTGGCTAAAAGGTTAGAGTCCATTGCGACCTGACTGTTTAATCTAGTGTGTAGACGACCATCTTCTCCAAACTGACACTAGAGAGGAACTTCTTCAATTACCGGGTGAATTATTAACCCTCCTCACTCCATTAGGGCTTAAAATAAATGCTAAGAGGCTACAAATTATGAAGTCTTAGGTGCTGTATTTGGGAACTGTGGTGACCCATGGGAAGTGTGAATTTGAACAGAACGCAGTGAATCAATTAGAGTCATAGAGTCATAAAGGTTTACAGGATGGAAACAGGCCCTTCGGCCCAACTTGTCCATGCCGCCCCTTTTTTTTAAAACCTCTAAGCTAATCCCAATTGCCCGCATTTGGCCCATATCCCTCTATACCCATCGTACCCATGTAACTATCTAAATGCGTTTTAAAAGACAAAGTTGTACCCGCCTCTACTACTACCTCTGGCAGCTCGTTCCAGACACTCATCAACCTCTGTGTGAACAAATTGCCCCTCTGGACACTTTTGTATCTCTCCCTTCTCACCTTAAACCTATGCCCTCTAGTTTCAGACTCACCTACTTTTGGGAAAAGATATTGACTATCTAGCTGATCTGTGCCCCTCATTATTTTATAGACCTCTATAAGATCACCCCTCCAGAGAAAAAAGTCCCAGTCTATCCAGCCTCTCCTTATAACTCAAGCCATCAAATCCCGGTAGCATCCCAGTAAATCTTTTCTGCACTCTTTCTAGTTTAATAATATCCTTTCTATAATAGGGTGACCAGAATTGCACACGGTCTTGAACAACTTCAACAAGACATTCCAACTCCTGTATTCAATGTTCTGACTGATGAAACCAAGCATGCCGAATGCCTTCTTCACCACTCTGTCCACCTGTGACTTCACTTTCAAGAAGCTATGAACATGTATCTCTAGATCTCTTTGTTCTGTAACTCTCCCCAACGCCTTACCATTAACTGAGTAAGTCCTGCCCTGGTTCAATCTACTAAAATGCATCACCTCACGTTTGTCTAAATTAAACTCTATCTGCCATTCGTCAGCCCACTGACCCAATTGATCAAGATCCCGTTGCAATTGGAGGTAACTTTCTTCACTGTCCACTATGCCACCAATCTGGGGGTCATCTGCAAACTTACTAACCATGCCTCCTATATTCTCATCCAAATCATTAATATAATTGACAAATAACAGTGGACCCAGCACTGATCCCTGAGGCACACCGCTGATCACAGGCCTCCAGTTTGAAAAACAATTCTCTACAACCAACCTCTGGCTTCTGGCAAGAAGCCAATTTTGTATCCATTTAGATACCTCACCCTGGATCCCGTGAGATTTAACTTTATGCAACAACCTACCATGCGGTACCTTGTCAAAGACCTTGCTAAAGTCCATGTAGCCAACTGCACTGCTCTCATCTACCTTCTTGGTTACCCCTTCAAAAAACTCAATTAAATTTGTGAGACATGATTTTCCACTCACAAAACCATGTTGACTGTCCCTAATCAGCCATTGCATCTCTAAATGCCTGTCTCTCAAAATACCTTCCAACAATTTACCCACCACAGAAGTGAGGCTCACTGGCCTGTAGTTCCCAGGCTTTTCTCTGCAGCCCTTTTTAAACAAAGGCGCAACATTTGCCACTCTCCAATCTTCAGGCACCTCACCCGTGACTGTCGATGATTCAAATATCTCGGCTAGGAGATCCTGATGCGCGATCAAATCACTCGGGAGGCTAGATTGTACCTGGGAAATAAAGGTTTTTATTACTAACAAGAATGGAGCACACTATATACAATACAATCCCAGACTAAAGGGTCACCAGGCAGTGCAGTGACCTTTATACTTCCCCAGGTAGGCGGAGCCAACTGGAGTGTACCACAGAACAATATCAACAGGTAGAACAGCCCAACCCTAACCCCAACAGTGACAACAGTAACATATCTACAAATACCCATAGTGCTGACCATCCATGGCTCAGCACTCATAGTGGTAACCAACTATGGTTCACCACATTCACCCCTCATAGAAATCATAGAATGATTTAAAACAAAGGCCGGCGGGGCAAAAAAAAACCAGAACAACTGTTCATATATTCACAAGTTCAGACGTATTGGAGGACCGCACCGTCTCTGCGACCTCCTCAACACTGGCGGTAACGCCGGTTCTGGTGACCGTGGTGACCTTCTCTCCAAGGCGGTGTCCAGTGACTCCTCCAATTCCTCACGGACAGGTGGGCCACGAGGTGGCGACAATCTGCTGGACTCGAGCACGCCTCGAGGTGGCGACAATCTCCTGGACTCAGGCAAGCTGTACACGGGAGTAAGAGGATTAAGTGGTGGTCCCGATACTGCCCGCGCCGTGTCAGGAGGGGAGATAAAGGTCAGGGGGTCCCTAACTAGGGGTGTCGGAGCGACTGGGGTTTCCAAGTCCCCTGCAGGCGCCAGATCTCTAATAGAGACCGTGTCCTCTCGCCCGTCAGGATATGCCACATAGGCATATTGAGGGTTGGCGTGGAGGAGATGGACCTGTTCAACCAAAGGGTCGGACTTACGGGTCCTAACATGCTGCCGCAGGAGGACAGGTCCTGAGTACATCAACCAAGACGGTAATGAGGTCCCAGAGGAAGACTTCCTAGGGAAGGAAAACATCCTCTCATGTGGAGTAGCGTTGGTTGCCGTACACAGGAGTGAGCGGATGGAATGGAGCGCATCAGAGAGTACCTCTTGCCAACGGGAGACTGGAAGACCTTTAGACCTCAACGCCAGTAAGACAGCCTTCCAGACTGTAGCATTTTCTCATTCAACCTGTCCGTTACCCCTAGGGTCGTAACTCGTAGTTCTACTTGAGGCAATCCCTTTTGAGAGCAGGTATTGCCTCAAGTCGTCACTCATAAATGACGAGCCCCTATCACTGTGGATATAGCTGGGGTAACCGAACAGGGTGAAAAGATCCCGTAATGCTTTGATAACCGTGGCAGCGGTCGTATCTGAACAGGGAATGGCAAAAGGGAATCGTGAGTACTCGTCAATCACATTGAGGAAGTACACGTTCCGATCTGTCGAAGGAAGGGGGCGCTTAAAGTCCACACTCAGTCTTTCAAAAGGGCGAGTGGCCTTAGTGAGGTGGGCCCTGTCAGGTCGGTAGAAGTGCGGTTTGCATTCAGCACATACCTGGCAGCTTCGGGTTATGGGCCTGACATCATCCACTGAGTAGGGTAGATTCCGGGCCTTTACGAAATGAAAGAGCCGAGTGATCCCCGGATGGCAGAGATCATTGTGGAGGGCCTGTAATCGACTCTCCTGCACACTTGCACATGTTCCACGCGACAGGGCGCCTGAGGGCTCATTGAGCTTCCCTGGACGGTACATGATATCATAGTTGTAGGTGGAGAGTTCGATTCTCCACCTCAAGATTTTATCATTTTTGATCTTACCCCGTAACGTGTTGTTGAACATGAACGCCACGGACAGCTGGTCCGTGAGCAGGGTGAATCGTTTTCCCGCCAAGTAATGGCGCCAATGCCGAACGGCCTTCACAATGGCCTGGGCCTCTTTTTTCACCGCAGAGTGCCGAATTTCTGGGCCTTGGAGGGTGCGAGAGAAAAAGGCGACGGGCCTGCCCACCTGGTTAAGTGTGGCGGCCAGGGCGAAGTCAGATGCATCACTCTCCACCTGAAAGGGGATGGACTCATCAACAGCGTGCATCGTGGCTTTCGCGATGTCGGCTTTTATCCCTTCAAAGGCTAAGCGAGCCTCTGTTGCTAGGGGAAAGGAGGTAGACTTGATGAGCGGACGGGCTTTGTCCGCATAATTGGGAACCCACTGTGCATAGTATGAAAAGAAACCTAAGCATCTTCTCAGTGCTTTAATACTAGTGGGCAGGGGAAGTTCAAGGAGGGGATGCATACGGTCTGGATCAGGGCCAAGGACCCCGGTTTCCACCATGTATCCGAGAATTGCTAGGCGGCGCTTGCGAAATACGCACTTCTCCCTGTTGTAGGTCAGATTCAGGCGAGACGCAGTGCGTAAAAATCTAAGGAGGTTGGCATCGTGGTCCTGCTGGTCATGGCCGCAGATAGTGACGTTATCCAGGTACGGGAAGGTAGACCGCTGCCCGTTCTGGTCCACCATTCGGTCCATTGCACGCTGGAAGACCGAGACCCCATTCGTGACGCCAAAGGGAACCCTTAAAAAGTGGTAAAGACGACCATCCGCCTCAAAGGCCGTGTATTTTCGGTTCTCTGGGCGAATGGGGAGCTGGTGGTAAGCTGACTTCAAGTCAATGGTGGAGAACACCCCGTACTACGCAATCTGGTTGACCATGTCAGATATGCGCGGGAGAGGATACGCATCCAGCTGCGTGTATCTATTAATGGTCTGACTATAGTCTATGACCATCCGGGGTTTGTTTCCAGTTTTAACCACCACGACTTGCGCTCTCCATGGACTAGTGCTAGGTTGAATGATCCCTTCCCTGAGGAGCCGCTGAACTTCAGATCGAATAAAGATCCGATCCTCAGCGCTGTAACGCCTGCTCTTGGTTGCGATGGGCTTGCAGCCTGGCACGAGATTCTCGAATAAAGATGGTGGGGTGATTCTGAGTGTCGAGAGGCTACACGTGGAGCGTTGATAGATCCTCTGGTGGAGGATGACAATAGAAAGACAGGATGAGGAATATATGTGGAGGATCACCTAGGTATGTGGCTTAGCTTTAAAATTACCGAGTGGGATAAGTGCGGAAATATGTTTTTCAAACAGCCCAAGGACAGGAATATAGGATCATTATCTTCTCCAGTTGGGAATTCTTGAGCAGATAAATTAGCAAAAGAGGGTGCTCGAGAGAGAGAACCACGGCAGCCACCAATGAGTGAACAGATAGATGCTGTTATGTTAATCAGGTTATAGTGGAAGATCTCAAACAGGCTCAGTGCAGTGATGATTATTTAAAACAGTTATAGAATGGAGATTATCCTGCTTCTTATGACAGAAGGAAAGATAAGTTACAACTCCAGAATAGACTTTTTCTTAAAAATGGATGATATGTGGTGCCAAACCAAGAACGCAATCAAATCATTTATCAATGCCATGATGTGCAAGGTCATCAGGGAGCAGAAACAACTGCTGGATGAATTAAGGAATGCCTAATGTGGATGACAACATAAAGCATTATCATAGAGGTCCTACAGTGCAGAAGTAGGCCAGTTGGCCCATTGACGCTGCACCAACTCTCTGACAGAGTATCTTACCCACACCCTCCCCTTGCCCTATACCATAACCCCACACATTTACCATGGTGAATCTATCCAGCCCACACAATTTGAGATACTAAGAGGTAATTTAGCATGGCCAATCCACCTAACATCTTTGGACTGTGGGAGGAAACCTAGAGGAAATCCACACATACGGGGAGAATGTGCAAACTCTACACAGACTGCGACCCAAGGTAACTGCAAAATATTGCAGATGCTGGAATCTGAAACAAAAACAGAAAAATGCTGGAAAATTTTAGCAGGTCTGACATCTGTGGAGCGAGAGTAGAGCCAACGTTTCAAGTATAGGTGACTCTTAGTCAGAGCTGAAGGAATTGAACCCGGGTCCCTGGTGCTGTGAGGCAGCAGTGCTAACCACTGTGCCACAGTGTCACCTGTGGACAATTGTTTAGTATGTGCTCAAAATAATCTTGATAATTACGCAAGTAAAGGGAAATTGAGGCACACAAGACCAGTTGAAGGACTATGGACTAATTTGCAGATAGATTATGTTGGTCCTTCATTGCCATGTTAGAGAGGATATAGATATATCCTAGTAATAATTGACCCTTACAGTAAATGGATTAACGCATTCCCTCCCAAAGTTATACAGTCAAAGTGACAACTGATACCGCAGTACAACAAGTGTTTACTAGAGACTCAAATCTCTCAGTGGGAGAGCATTTTGGGGATAGTGATCATAATTCTATCTCCTTTACATTAGCATTGGAGAGAGATAGGATCAGTCAAGCTAGGAAAGTGTTTATTTGGAGTAAGGGCAATTATGAGGCTATCAGGCAGGAAATTAGAGGCATAAATTGGAAGGAGGTTTTCTCAGGGAAATGTACAGAAGAAATGTGGCAAATTTTCAAGGAAAATTTGTCTGGAGCTCTGCACAGCAATGTTCCAATGAGACAGGGGAGTTATGGTAGGTTACAGGAACCATGGTGCACGAAAGCTGTAACGAATTTAGTCAAGAAGAAAAGAAAAGCCTACAAAAGGTTCAGGGAGCTAGGTAATGTTAGAAATCTAGAAGAGCATACGACTAGTAGGAAGGAACTTAAGAGGGAAATTAGAAGAGCAAGAAGGGGTCATGAGAAGGCCTTAGAACATAGAACATAGAACATAGAACATTACAGCGCAGAACAGGCCCTTCGGCCCACGATGTTGCACCGACCAGTTAAAAAAAAAAACTGTGACCCTCCAACCTAAACCAATTTCTTTTCGTCCATGAACCTATCTACGGATCTCTTAAACGCCCCCAAACTAGGCGCATTTACTACTGATGCTGGCAGGGCATTCCAATCCCTCACCACCCTCTGGGTAAAGAACCTACCCCTGACATCGGTCCGGATGGGATTTATCCAAGGATTCTCTGGGAGGCAAGAGAAGTGATTGCAGAGCCTCTGGCTCTGATCTTCAGGTCGTCGTTGGCCTCTGGTATAGTACCAGAAGATTGGAGGTTAGCGAATGTTGTCCCATTGTTTAAGAAGGGGAACAGAGACTTCCCCGGGAATTATAGACCGGTGAGTCTCACTTCTGTTGTCGGCAAGATGTTGGAAAAAATTATAAGGGATAGGATTTATAGTTATTTGGAGAGTAATGAATTGATAGGTGATAGTCAGCATGGTTTTGTGGCAGGTAGGTCGTGCCTTACTAACCTTATTGAGTTTTTTGAGAAAGTGACCAAGGAGGTGGATGGGGGCAAGGCAGTGGACGTGGTATATATGGATTTTAGTAAGGCGTTTGATAAGGTTCACCATGGTAGGCTTCTGCAGAAAATGCAGATGTATGGGATTGGGGGTGATCTAGGAAATTGGATCAGGAATTGGCTAGCGGATAGGAAACAGAGGGTGGTGGTTGATAGTAAATATTCATCATGGAGTGCGGTTACAAGTGGTGTACCTCAGGGATCTGTTTTGGGGCCACTGCTGTTTGTAATATTTATTAATGATCTGGATGAGGGTATAGTTGGGTGGATTAGCAAATTTGCTGATGACACCAAAGTCGGTGGTGTGGTAGACAGTGAGGAAGGGTGTCGTAGTTTGCAGGAAGACTTAGACAGGTTGCAAAGTTGGGCCGAGAGGTGGCGGATGGAGTTTAATGCGGAGAAGTGTGAGGTAATTCACTTTGGTAGGAATAACAGATGTGTTGAGTATAGGGCTAACGGGAGGACCTTGAATAGTGTGGAGGAGCAGAGGGATCTAGGTGTATGTGTGCATAGATCCCTGAAAGTTGGGAATCAAGTAGATAAGGTTGTTAAGAAGGCATATGGTGTCTTGGCGTTTATTGGTAGGGGGATTGAATTTAGGAGTCGTAGCGTTATGTTGCAACTGTACACAACTCTGGTGCGGCCGCACTTGGAGTACTGTGTGCAGTTCTGGTCCCCACATTACAGGAAGGATGTGGAGGCTTTGGAGAGGGTGCAGAGGAGGTTTACCAGGATGTTGCCTGGTATGGAGGGGAGATCCTATGAGGAGAGGCTGAGGGATTTGGGATTGTTTTCGCTGGAAAGGCGGCGGCTAAGAGGGGATCTTATTGAAACATATAAGATGATTAGAGGTTTAGATAGGGTGGATAGTGATAGCCTTTTTCCTCTGATGGAGAAATCCAGCACGAGGGGGCATGGCTTTAAATTGAGGGGGGGTAGTTATAGAACCGATGTCAGGGGTAGGTTCTTTACCCAGAGGGTGGTGAGGGATTGGAATGCCCTGCCAGCATCAGTAGTAAATGCGCCTAGTTTGGGGGCGTTTAAGAGATCCGTAGATAGGTTCATGGACGAAAAGAAATTGGTTTAGGTTGGAGGGTCACAGTTTTTTTTTTTAACTGGTCGGTGCAACATCGTGGGCCGAAGGGCCTGTTCTGCGCTGTAATGTTCTATGTTCTATGTTCTATAACTACCCCCCCTCAATTTAAAGCCATGCCCCCTCGTGCTGGATTTCTCCATCAGAGGAAAAAGGCTATCACTATCCACCCTATCTAAACCTCTAATCATCTTATATGTTTCAATAAGATCCCCTCTTAGCCGCCGCCTTTCCAGCGAAAACAATCCCAAATCCCTCAGCCTCTCCTCATAGGATCTCCCCTCCATACCAGGCAACATCCTGGTAAACCTCCTCTGCACCCTCTCCAAAGCCTCCACATCCTTCCTGTAATGTGGGGACCAGAACTGCACACAGTACTCCAAGTGCGGCCGCACCAGAGTTGTGTACAGTTGCAACATAACGCTACGACTCCTAAATTCAATCCCCCTACCAATAAACGCCAAGACACCATATGCCTTCTTAACAACCTTATCTACTTGATTCCCAACTTTCAGGGATCTATGCACACATACACCTAGATCCCTCTGCTCCTCCACACTATTCAAAGTCCTCCCGTTAGCCCTATACTCAACACATCTGTTATTCCTACCAAAGTGAATTACCTCACACTTCTCCGCATTAAACTCCATCCGCCACCTCTCGGCCCAACTTTGCAACCTGTCTAAGTCTTCCTGCAAACTACGACACCCTTCCTCACTGTCTACCACACCACCGACTTTGGTGTCATCAGCAAATTTGCTAATCCACCCAACTATACCCTCATCCAGATCATTAATAAATATTACAAACAGCAGTGGCCCCAAAACAGATCCCTGAGGTACACCACTTGTAACCGCACTCCATGATGAATATTTACTATCAACCACCACCCTCTGTTTCCTATCCGCTAGCCAATTCCTGATCCAATTTCCTAGATCACCCCCAATCCCATACATCTGCATTTTCTGCAGAAGCCTACCATGGTGAACCTTATCAAACGCCTTACTAAAATCCATATATACCACGTCCACTGCCTTGCCCCCATCCACCTCCTTGGTCACTTTCTCAAAAAACTCAATAAGGTTAGTAAGGCCTTGGCAGACAGGATAAAGGAAAACCCCAAGGCATTCTACAAGTATGTTAAGAGCAAGAAGATAAGATGTGTAGGAGTAGGACCTATCAAATGTGACGGTGGGAAAGTCTGTATAGAACCGGTAGAAATAGCAGAGGTACTCAATGAATACTTTACTTCAGTATTCACAGTGGAAAAGGATATTGGTAGTTGCAGTGCAGACTTGCAGTGGACTGAGAAGAATGAGCATGTGGACATTAGGAAAGAGGATGTGTTGGAGCTTTTGAAAAGCATCAAGTTAGATAAATCGCTGGGACCGGATGGGATGTACCCCAGGTTACTGTAGGGGGCGAGGGAAGAGATTGCTGAGCCTCTGGTGATGATCTTTGCGTCATCAATGGAGATGGTAGAGGTTCCAGAGGATTGGAGGATTGCGGATGTGGTTCCGTTATTCAAGAAAGGGAGAAGAGATAGCCCGGGAAATTATAGACCAGTGAGTCTAACCTCAGTGGTTGGTAAGTTGATGGAGAAGATCCTGAGAGGCAGGATTTATGAACATCTGGAGAGGAATAGTATGATCAGAAATAGCCAGCATGGCTTTGTCCAAGGCAGCTCATGCCTTACGAGCCTAATTGAATTTTTTGAAGATGTAACTAGACACATAGACGAGGGAAGAGTGGTAGATGTAGTTTATATGGATTTCAGCAAGGCATTTGATAAGTTGCCCCATGCAAGGCTTATTGAGAAAGTGAAGGGGATTCAGAACTGGCTTGCCCACAGAAGGCACAGGGTGGTTGTAGGTGGGTCCTTTTCAGCATGGAGGTTGGTCACCAGTGGAGTGCCCCAGGGATCTGTTCTGGGATCCTTGCTCTTTGTGATTTTTATAAATGACCTGGATGAGGAAGTGGAAGAATGGGTTGGCAAGTTTGCTGATGACACAAAGGTTGGTGGTGTTGTGGATAGTGTAGAGGGATGTCAGCAGTTGCAACGAGACATAGATAAGATGCAAGACTGGGCGGAGAAGTGGCAGATGGACTTCAACCCAGATAAGTGTGTGGTGGTTCATTTTGGCAGGTCGAATAGGATGAAAGAATCTAATATTAAGGGTAAGACGCTTGGCAGTGTGGAAGATCAGAAGGATCTTGGGGTCCGGGTTCATAGGATGCTCAAAGCAGCGTCGCAGGTAGAGGCTGTGGTTAAGAAGGCGTATGGAATACTGGCCTTCATCAATAGAGGAATTGAGTTTAGAAATCGGGAGATAATGCTGCAGCTGTATAGGACCCTGGTCAGACCCCACCTGGAGTTCTGTGCCCAGTTCTGGTCGCCTCATTACAGAAAGGATGTGGAAGCCATAGAAAGGGTGCAGAGGAGATTTACAAGGATGTTGCCTGGATTAGGTGGCATGCCTTATGAGGATAGGTTGAGAGAGCTAGGTCTTTCTCCTTGGAGAAGCGAAGGATGAGAGGTGACCTGATAAAGGTGTATAAGATGTTGAGGAGTATTGATAGAGTGGATTCTCAGAGGCTTTTCCCCAGGGCTCAAATGGTTGCCATAAGAGATCACAGGTTTAGGGTGCTGGGGAGTAGGTACAGAGGAGATGGGAGGGGTAGGTTTTTCACTCAGAGGGTGGTGGGTGCGTGGAATCGGCTGCCGGTAGTGGTGGTGGAGGCGGATTCGATAGGGTCTTTTAAGAGACTTTTGGATAAGTTCATGGAAGTTATGATGCGATTAGGCAAGAATTAGGGGGCATAAGAAGGGAACAGAAACTGTCAGGGAAAGGCACTAATGAAAAGTGGAACTTTTTCAAGGAACAAATACTGGGTGTCCTTGATAGGTATGTCCCTGTCAGGCAGGGAGGAAATGGCCGAGTGAGGGAACCATGGTTCACAAAAGAGGTGGAATGTCTTGTGAAAAGGAAGAGGGAAGCTTATGTAGGGATGAGGAAACAAGGTTCAGATGGCTCGATTGAGGGTTACAAGTTAGCAAGGAATGAGCTGAAAAAGGGGCTTAGGAGAGCTAGGAGGGGACACGAAAAGTCCTTGGCGGGTCGGATCAAGGAAAACCCCAAGGCTTTTTACTCTTATGTGAGGAATAAAAGAATGACCAGGGTGAGGTTAGGGCTGGTCAAGGACAGTAGTGGGAACTTGTGTATGGAGTCAGTAGAGATAGGCGAGGTGATGGATGAATACTTTTCTTCAGTGTTCACCAAGGAGAGGGGCCATGTTTTTGAGGAAGAGAAGGTGTTACAGGCTAATAGGCTGGAGGAAATAGATGTTCGGAGGGAGGATGTACTGGCAGTTTTGAATAAACTGAAGGTCGATAAGTCCCCTGGGCCTGATGAAATATATCCTAGGATTCTTTGGGAGGCAAGGGATGCGACTGCAGAGCCTTTGGCTTTGATCTTTGGGTCCTCACTGTCCACGGGGATGGTGCCAGAAGACTGGAGAGTGGCGAATGTTGTTCCTCTGTTTAAGAAAGGGAATAGAAATGACCCTGGTAATTATAGACCGGTTAGTCTTACTTCGGTGGTTGGTAAATTGATGGAAAAGGTCCTTAGGGATGGCATTTACAACCATTTAGAAAGATACGGATTAATCCGAGATAGTCAGCACGGATTCGTGAAGGGCAAGTCGTGCCTCACAAATTTGATAGAATTTTTTGAGGAGGTAACTAAGTGTGTTGATGAAGGTAGGGCAGTTGATGTCATATACATGGATTTTAGTAAGGCGTTTGATATGGTCCCCCATGGTCGGCTTATGATGAAAGTAAGGAGGTGTGGGATAGAGGGAAAGTTGGCCGATTGGGTAGGTAACTGGCTATCTGATCGAAGACAGAGGGTGGTGGTGGATGGAAAATTTTTGGACTGGAGGTAGGTTGCTAGCGGAGTGCCACAGGGATCAGTGCTTGGTCCTCTGCTCTTTGTGATTTTTATTAATGACTTAGAGGAGGGGGCTGAAGGGTGGATCAGTAAATTTGCTGATGACACCAAGATTGGTGGAGTAGTGGATGAGGTGGAGGGGTGTTGTAGGCTGCAAAGAGACATAGATAGGATGCAAAGCTGGGCTGAAAAATGGCAAATGGAGTTTAACCCTGATAAATGTGAGGTGATTCATTTTGGTAGGACTAATTTAAATGTGGATTACAGGGTCAAAGGTAGGGTTCTGAAGACTGTGGAGGAACAGAGAGATCTTGGGGTCCATATCCACAGATCTCTAAAGGTTGCCACTCAAGTGGATAGAGCTGTGAAGAAGGCCTATAGTGTGTTAGCTTTTATTAACAGGGGGTTGGAGTTTAAGAGCCATGGGGTTATGCTGCAACTGTACAGGACCTTGGTGAGACCACATTTGGAATATTGCGTGCAGTTCTGGTCACCTCACTATAAGAAGGATGTGAAAGCGCTGGAAAGAGTGCAGAGGAGATTTACCAGGATGCTGCCTGGTTTGGAGGGTAGGTCTTATGAGGAAAGGTTGAGGGAGCTGGGGCTGTTCTCTCTGGAGCGGAGGAGGCTGAGGGGAGACTTAATAGAGGTTTATAAAATGATGAAGGGGATAGATAGAGTGAACGTTCAAAGACTATTTCCTCGGGTGGATGGAGCTATTACAAGGGGGCATAACTATAGGGTTCATGGTGGGAGATATAGGAAGGATATCAGAGGTAGGTTCTTTACGCAGAGAGTGGTTGGGGTGTGGAATGGACTGCCTGCAGTGATAGTGGAGTCAGCCACTTTAGGAACATTTAAGCGGTTATTGGATAGGCACATGGAGCACACCAGGATGATAGGGAGTGGGATAGCTTGATCTTGGTTTCAGATAAAGCTCGGCACATCATCGTGGGCCAAAAGGCGTGTTCTGTGCTGTACTGTTCTATGTTCTATGTTCTATGAAGTTAGTAAGATAGAGGGTTATAGATAAGCCTAGTAGGGACATGTTCGGCGCAACTTGTGGGCCGAAGGGCCTGTTTGTGCTGTAGCTTTTCTATGTTCTATGTTCTATGTATTGAATTGGCTCAAGGTACTCATTTTGCTGCTCAAGTGATGCAGAATGTCATGACCTTATTTGGGATCAGTCAAAGGATCAATCATCCTCAATCAAGTAGATAGTAGAAAGGATGAATGTACTTTAAAAACCCTGATTCAGAAAACAGCAAAATAATTCCACATGGGACATAGAATTACCCTTTATTCTGATGATAGTGTGAAATACAGTCTCAAGTTAAACTGGATTTACTCTACATCTTTTAATGACGAGACATCCCATAAGGGGAATTGAACTTCTTCTAGGATTGAACTTTTCTGAACCTGAAATTGTTGCACTTAGTCATCAGGAACTGTACAACATTGGCTAATGTTCAAGCTGCTCATACTTCATTGGCTGTTAAAATGGGACATAGAAGGAAAAAGGGTCAGGCTTATTTTGATGATAAAGTGAATCCTATAGAATAAAAGGTGGGACAACAGATTATGCTCCAAATTTATCAACCAGGTATATTCTTGCCTCCTAGATATTCTAGACCCCATTCAACTGTAGATAAAGTAAGTCCATCTGTGTATAAGTTGTTAAAGGATTCTGGAAAGAATGGATGGTATCATGTAAATAAAATGAAAGTATATGGTGCTCAGTATAATCATCAATATCCAGTTATGTTGGAAGCGTGTGATTCATGTGCTTGTTCTTTTTCGCTTGGAACTGGTTCCGATTCTTCAAGAGCGCAGACTTTGAAGACAGATAGTCAGACATATGGTCAGAAAGTTGTTCAGATATGTCGTCAATCCAGTCACAGGGATCGATGAAGCAAGGTTGGGTGTGAGATGAGCAAAATCATTTAGTTAGAATTCTAGATGAGAACGAGGCAACGAGTGATGAGTCAACAGGTATACAGAATGTAGAAATCAAGGATGAGGGAAATCCGATAGAGAATGATATGGTTGAGCAAGTTGTTGAGCAAGTTGTTGGGCAAGTTTAAATGATGAGGCAATTCCTCTTCGCCAGAATGCTCAGAATTGTTTCTGATGCCCAAGAATTAACTATCAAGAAAGTCTTCATTAATATCTCCACAAATTGGTAAAGGTTGTATATCAACCATTTCTGGAAATTAAAATAGTTCAAATAAGGAACTGATTGTAAACTGTACATAATAACAGGTACTATCTTGATTCTATTATAGAGCAATTGAAGACGGAGTTCTTCATGGAAATTGTTCTTGGTTTTTTGATCAATGTATTACCCTAGGAAGTGGTATTTCTGAAGATCAGATGGGAGATCTATGGTTTACTCCAAGAAGTGCAGGATATTGTGAAAATGGACACTTATGGGTTGAATTTGATGTGCCGATAATGTTCGGGTGTGAATATCAATTTGCGGAAGATTCTTTTGTTAGATGGTACAATTGGTCATATTGTGACATGATTCAAGTTCAATCTGACCCAAATCAAAGTCATCATGTCTTGTTGACTCCATATTGTTTACATTTCACGATTCTATGTAAAACCTCTATACCTTAAGGTGAGAGAGGTTGTTTAAAACAGGTAATTTGGGATATTCCTTATGATAATGAAGATAGGGATATTTGTAGGAGATCATCTAAAGAAGGTGATTATTGTTATGTCTTTTAAAATATAAAGAGTAAACCTAAACCTACGACTCCTAAAGCCGGTGTAGCTCCGATGACAATACCTACACCTGTAGTGGATAATTGTCCTAAGGTAACCTCAAGACCGCAAAAAGGGTCAGTTATGAAGGAAACTGGTAAAATTCTATATGATAATGTCCATAATGAATAAATACCTGTAATGTTGGATATAACTGGGATTCAACTACCAAAATGGTGCCCTTCTCAAATTAGGGATCTGTATTAGGCTACTGGGGAGAGTTTAAACTAGATAGGTTGGGGGGAGGGGATCGAGACGAGGTGACTGGGAGCGAGGAAGTTAGCTCGCAAACAGAGAAGGGTTATAGACAGTGCAAGAGGGAGGATGGACGGGGGATAGAGAAGGGGAGAGCTCAGACCAAAGGATTGAGATGTGTTTACTTTAATGCCAGGAGTATAGTGAATAAAGGGGATGAGCTCAGAGCGTGGATCGATGCCTGGAAGTGTGATGTGGTGGCCATTACGGAGACTTGGATGTCTCAGGGACACGACTGGATACTCCAGGTGCCGGGATTCAGATGTTTCAGGAAGGACAGGGAGGGAGGCAAGAGAGGGGGTGGAGTGGCACTGCTGATCAGGGATAGTGTCACAGCTGTAGAGAAGGTGTATGCTGTGGAGGGATTGTCCACAGAGTCTCTGTGGGTGGAAGTTCGGAGTGGGAAGGGGTCGATCACTTTGCTGTGAGTTTTCTATAGGCCGCCAAATAGTAACAGGGAGGTGAAGGAGCAGACAGGGAAACAGATCCTGGAGAGATGCAATAATAGCAGAGTTGTTGTGATGGGAGACTTTAATTTCCAAAACATAGATTGGAATATCCCTAGGGTAAGGGGATTGGATGGGGAGGAGTTCGTTAGGTGTGTTCAGGAGGGTTTCCTGACACAGCATGTGGACAAGCCTACAAGAGGAGAAGCTGTACTTGATCTGATACTGACCAATGAACCTGGACAGGTGTCAGATCTCTCAGTGGGAGAGCATCTTGGGATGGCAATCATAACTCTATCTCCTTTATGCTTGCATTGGAAAAAGAGAGGACCAGGCAAGCTAGGAAAGCATTTATATGGAGTAAGGGGAAATATGAAGACATAAGGCAGCAAAATAGAGGAGTAAATTGGAAGGAGGTATTCTCGGGGAAATGTACTGAAGAGAGGTGGCAGTTTTTCAAGGAATGTCTGTCTAGAGTTCTACAGGACAATGTTCCGAGCAGACAGGGAGGTGTTGGTAGGTTAAAGGAACCGTGGTGCACGAAAGCTGTGCGGGACCTAGTCAAGAAGAAAAGGAAAGCGTACAAAAGGTTCAGAGAGCTTGACGAAGATAGGGATCTAGATGAGTATACGGCTTGTAGGAAGGGACTAAAGAAGGAAATTAGGAGAGCCAGAAGGAGTCACGAGAAGGCCTTGGCAGGTAGGATTAAAGACAACCCTAAGGCGTTCTATAAATATGTGAAGAGTAAAAGGATGAGACATGAAGGAATAGGGCCTATAAAAGGTGAAGGTGGGAAAGTCTGTATGGAACCTGTAGAAATGGCAGAGGTGCTTAATGAGTATTTTGCCTCGGTTTTCACAGAGGAGGAGGACCTGGGTGGATGTACTGCGGGCTTGCGGTGGACTGAAAAGATTGAGTATGTGGACTTTAAGAAAGAGGTTGTGCTGGAATCTTTGAATGGCATCAGGATAGATAAGTCGCTGGGTCCGGATGGGATGTACCCCAGGTTACTGTGGGAGGTGAGGGAAGAGATTGCAGAGCCTCTGGCGATGATCTTTGTCATCGATGGAGACGGGAGAGGTGCCGGAGGATTGGAGGATTGCGGATGTGGTTCCTATTTTCAAGAAGGGGAATAGGGATAGCCCAGGCAATTACCGTCCGGTGAGTCTAACCTCAGTGGTTGGTGAGCTGATGGAGAAGATCCTGAGGGACAAGATTTATGAGCATTTAGAGAGGTTTAGTATGCTCAAGAATACTCAGCATGGCTTTGTCAAAGGCAGATCGTGCCTTACGAGCCTGGTGGAGTTCTTTGAAAATGTGACTAAACACATTGACGAAGGGAAAGCGGTAGATGTGGTTTATATGGATTTTAGCAAGGCGTTCGATAAGGTCCCCCATGCAAGGCTTCAAGAAAAAGTGAGAGGGCATGGGATCCAAGGGGCTGCTGCCCTGTGGATTCAGAACTGGCTTGCCCAAAGGAGGCAGAGAGTGGGTATAGATGGGTCTTTTTCTAAATGGAGGTCGGTCACCAGTGGTGTGCCCCAGGGATCTGTTCTGGGACCCTTGCTGTTTGTCATTTTCATAAATGACCTGGATGAGGAAGTGGAGGGATGGGTTGGTAAGTTTGCCGATAACACGAAGGTTGGTGGGGTTGTGAATAGTCTGGAGGGATGTCAGAAGTTACAGAGGGACATAGATAGGATGCAAGACTGGGCAGAGAAGTGGCAGATGGACCTCAACCCAGATAAATGCGTAGTGGTCCATTTTGGCAGGTCAGATGGGATGAAGGAGTACAATATTAAGGGAAAGACTCTTAGTACTGTAGAGGATCAGAAGGACCTTGGGGTCCGGGTCCATAGGACTCTAAAATCGGCCCCGCAGGTGGAGGAGGTGGTTAAGGAGGCGTATGGTGTGCTGGCCTTTATCAATCGAGGGATTGAGTTCAGGAGTCCGGGGATAATGATGCAGCTATATAAGACCCTCGGCAGACCCCACTTGGAGTACTGTGCTCAGTTCTGGTCGCCTCATTACAGGAAGGATGTGGAAAAGATTGAAAGGGTACAGAGGAGATTTACAAGGATGTTGCCTGGATTGAGTGACATGCCTTATGAGGATAGGCTGAGGGAGCTCGGTCTTTTCTCCTTGGAGAGATGTAGGATGAGAGGAGATCTAATAGAGGTATATAAGATGTTGAGAGGCATAGATCGGGTGGACTCTCAGAGGCTTTTTCCCAGGGTGGAAATGGCTGCTACGAGAGGACACAGGTTTAAGGTGCTGGGGGGTAGGTACAGGGGAAATGTTAGGGGGAAGTTTTTCACATAGAGGGTGGTGGGCGAGTGGAATCGGCTGCCGTCAGTGGTGGTGGAGGCAAACTCAATAGGGTCTTTTAAGAGACTCCTGGATGAGTACATGGGACTTAATAGGATGGAGGGTTATAGGTAGGCCTAGAAGGTAGGGATAGGTTCAGCACAACTTGTGGGCTGAAGGGCCTGTTTTGTGCTGTCGTTTTTCTATGTTTCTATGTTTCTCTCTGTTTCTATTTTCATTTGACAGAAGTTGTTAGAGCAAGAGATAGGGAATAGTGAAAGGGAAGTACATTTACACTCAAATAGCCAGCACAAAAAGGAGTCTCTCAATGATTTAGCGATCACTTATGGTGCAAGCATGTCAACCGTTAATACCCGTGTTCTAGTAAATTTGGATAATCGACTTAGAATTTTAATGCAAAAGGTCAAACAAATTTAAACTAACATGAATGCTAATGTCCAATTAAACACTAAAGTGGTTTTAGTTGAAAATCAAGCTGATAACTAAATGGTTACAATATTAGAAGGATATGGTGAGACTATAAGTCAACTTATTAAAGGGAAAATAACATATGATGGTAGACAATAGAACAGGACTCTGTGTAGTATTTATGGTAATTGGATGATAGAACAGCTTTGGGAGAATCTTGAACAAGCTAACCAGGGAAAGGTTCCATCTTGGATTAGTAATGTACAATTGGAATATTTGATTCGTAGAAATAGACATCCGGATATATTGAGTTGTCAATTTCGACAGTCGACTGTTTGGTTTGAGTACAATTGTGGAGGGGCTATAGGAAAAACCTTAGGAATGATATTGGGGATTCCAATAATTCCAATGGATGAAGGTGGGTTAAAGGTTTCTGAAGTAGAGACTATCGGAGTTATCGAAAAGGTCATATGATGATATCTTCTGGTTTAGAAGAGGGATAGATTAATAAATACTAATCTGAATAAATGTCAACAAACTGATGAAATAATTATTTGCCCTTACTCAATAATAAACAGGCTTTGTGTGGTTTTAAAACAGATGTGAATTTAGATTGTACAATAGATGCTAAAAGTCTTGATACGGTTATTACAAGGGTAGCTTATAAGCAAGAGAGAATATTGTGTTATTATCCAATTTGCAGGAGTTATTGTGTTATTACCTCATTGAACGAGTATCAATATGGTACATTGATATATAATATTACCAATACTATTTCTTGCTTTAAACCTCAGATACAAGCTAGAATAGCTGTGTAGAATTAATTAATATACACAAGAGCGACAACGTTTCTTTTAATGTTACAGATGACCTTAAAGGGATGTTGGGTAACTACTTTGAAAAATATGACACTACTTTTGAACTTTTGTCAGAGAATATGATACAACTTAAGACAAAGTTAGTTAATGCCCATCAAACTTTTGCCAAAGTGGTTCAAACAACTGAAGTGATTAAAAGGGACATTAAAACTATCAAAATAACTAATTGGTGGGATGATTAATGGGACTGGGGTACAAATTCATCCATGTTAATAATCAGTTTGACTGAAATCTTAATTCTTCTATGTTTATTTATTAATGTCATAAGTAGGCTTACATTAACACTGCAATGAAGTTACTGTGAAAATCCACTAGTCGCCACACTCCAGTGCCTGTTTGGGTACACTGAGGGAGAATTTACCATGGCCAATGCAACTAACCAGCACGTCTTTCGGACTGTGGGAGAAAATCGGAACACCCAGAGGAAACCCATGCAGAGAAGGGGAGAACATGCAGACTCCGCACAGACAGTGACCCAAGCTGGGAATCAAACCCTGGTCCCTGGCTTTGTGAGGAGTGCTAACCACTGTTCCACTGTGCCACTGTGCTGTGAGAGGGCACTTGGTCATGATTTATGATCCAGTCCGATTCATGCTCCAGTATCAAGAGGATAGTCTGTGGCCAGATGGACAATGACAATGGCAACAGTAACAAGGAGAATCAAGCTTGCTGGGAAATTGAGCTAAGTTGTGTTAAACACTGATGCAGGTCACGATCTGTCCTGTAAAATGTGACCTAACACTTTCTGCGTTGACCAAATAAGGATGGTTGTTTGGACTGATGCTGGACATCCCGGAGCCATTGATTCTATATATTGTGAGGCTATGTGACTAATATGCAGCTTGGTATAAACATTTGACAATTGTTTATGAGTAACTCCACTGCTATAATCAAACATTGTGATCAGTTTCCGGCTAAGTGCCAGAGAAGCTTCTGGAAGAATGTGCAAAGTTTAGAATAAATTGGGTTCTTTGATTCCTTGTCCTCAGCAGAAACTCAAGAATCACATTCGCAATGTGTGCCCTGAAGAGTGTCTTCAGAGAAGGACAAAGGAACCACAAGGAGAATCTATACCCAAGGCACACCTGGCCAGTTCATTCAAGTGGGTAGTATTTGTTTTCAGTCACAACTTAAAGTCAAATGAGTTAAAGTTAGAGTTAAAGTTAAAGAACAAAGAAAATTACAGCACAGGAACAGGCCCTTCAGCCCTCCAAGCCTGCACCGACCATGCTGCCCGACTGAACTAAAACCCCCTATCCTTCCGGGGACCATATCCCTTTATTCCCATCCTATTCATGTATTTGTTTAGATGCCCATTAATACTCACTATTGTATCTGCTTCCACCACCTCCCCCGGCAGTGAGTTCCAGGCACCCACCACCCTTTGTGTAAAAGCCTTGCCTTTAAACCTTGCCCCTCGCACCTTAAACCTGTGTCCCCTAGTAATTTACTCTTCCACCCTGGGAAAAAGCTTCTGACTATCCACTCTGTCCATGCCCCTCATAATCTTGTAGACTTCTATCAGGTCACCCCTCAACCTCCGTCGTTCCAGTGAGAACAAACCAAGTTTCTCCAACCTCTCCTCATAGTTAATGCCCTCCATACCAGGCAACATTCTGGTAAATCTTTTCTGTACCCTCTCCAAAGCCTCCACATCCTCTGGTAGTGTGGTGATCAGAATTGAACACTATTCCAAGTGTGGCCTAACTAAGGTTCTATAAAGCTGCAACGTGACTTACCTATTTTTAAATTCAATGCCCTGGCCGATGAAGGCAAGTGTGCCGTATGCCTTCTTGACTACCTTCTCCACCTGCGTTGCCACTTTCGGTGACCTGTGCACCTTTACACCCAGATCCCTCTGCCTATCAATACTCTTAAGGGTTCTGCCATTCACTGTATATTTCCTATCTTTCCAAAATGCATTACCTCACATTTGTCCGGATTAAACTCCATCTGCCATCTCTCTGCCCAAGCATCCAACCTATCTATGTCCTGCTGTATCCTCATCGCTATCCACAAATCCACCAATCTTTGTGTCATCCGCAAACTTACTAATCAAACCAGTTACATTTTCCTTCAAATCATTTACATATATTATGAACAGCAAAGGTCCCAGCACTGATCCCTGAGGAACACTACTTGTCACAGCCCTCCATTCAGAAACACACCCTTCCACTGCTACCTCTGTCTTCTATGACCGAACCAGTTCTGTGTCCACCTTGCCAGCTTACCTCTGATCCCATGCGACTTCACCTTCTGCACCAGTCTGCCATGAGAGACCTTGTCAAAGGCCTTACTGAAGTCCATGTAGACAACATCCACTACCCTACCCTCATCAATCATCTTCATCACTTCCTCGAAAAACTCAACCAAGTTAGTGGACATGACCTCCCCTTCACAAAACCATGTTGCCTCTCGCTAATACGTCCACTTATTTCTACGTGGAAGTAAATCCTGACTCGAAGAATCCTCTCCAATAATTTCCCTACCACTGACATAAGGCTCACCAGCCTGTAATTACCTGGATTATTCTTGCTACCCTTCTTAAACAAGGGAACAACATTGGCTATTCTCCAATCCTCTGGGACCTCCCCTGTAACCAGTGAGGATACAAAGATTTCTCTGAAGGCCCCAGCAATTTCCTCCCTTGCCTCTCTCAGTATTTTGGGGTATATCCCATCAGGCCCTGGGGACTTGTCTACCTTATTGTTTCTCAAGAACCCCAATACCTCCTCCTTTTTGATCTCAACATGACGCAAACTATTTACACACCCTTTCCCAGAATCATCATCTACTAAGTCCTTCTCTTTGGCGAATACTGACGCAAAGTACTCATTTAATACCTCGCCCATTTCCTCTGGCTCCACGCATAGATCCCCTGCCCTGTCCTTGAGTGGGCCAATCCTCTCCCTGGCTACCCTCTTGCTCTTTATATATGTATAAAAAGCCTTGGGATTTTCCTTAATCCTACTGGCCATTGATTTTTCATGACCCCTTTTAGCCCTTTTCTCGCGACCCCTTTTAGCCCTAAACCTGAGTTAAAAAGGTTAAAGTTAAATGAGTTAATGTTAAGGTTGAAGTTAAATGACTTGAAGAGAGTGAGTTAAAGGAAATGTTGCAACTAATGTAGATTTATGTTGAGTATTGGTACCTAAAGTGTTAAGTGAAGAGAACGGTTTTGTTTAAGTGAAATCTGAGTTGACTCTGTTCTTTTGTTGGTCACACAAGAAATATCTGATGAAAAAGTGTAAGTATTCCAGTCAGATAACAATATTTTCCTGTTAATTAATGTGCTGCTTTGCCAACAGGATATGTTCATTTGAGGAAAAGAGAATGTGACAGGAAGGAAGGGTGAGACTTCCTATTTATTAGAAATAGTTTAAATATAATTTGAATATTTGAAAAATTAAACTGGACTGAATTAAATTTGCAGTTATTTTGTGTTAAAGGGATTTCTGTCAATATCATTTTTATTGCTTTAAGATAAATCTTCAAAACATTCTGTCAGTTTGTTCTGTTGACAAGTTTATAACTAATGATACTGCTTTAATTTTTTCTGAAAACTAGCTTTACATTTTGTTTCTGAATTTACATATCCAAGAATGATTTCAAATTTGTCAATTCCCATCCTTTCATTGGGAATGATTCTAAATGGGAATCTGCTTCCAGCTCCACCTGTATTGGTGATGCCCAGATTTTAAGGACAGAATTTTACATTTGCACAATGGGGGAATGTCCCTCTCCCGCTGCCATAAAATCAGGCCTGGTGACTTGGTGTTGATAGATCAGTGCATGCGCAGTGGCCTGCTCAGCGCTATGCTGCCGGCCCTCGGATAGGAATAGGCCTCGCCCCCTGATTTCCAAAGGGAATCACGCTCGGGTACTCTGCAGTGCTCAGAGTGTCAAAGAATCGGTCTGAAAATCACGCTGGAAAAACCAGCGGGAGTCACTCCCATTTTCATGTGAATTGGGGACTTGGAATATTTTTGGGAGAATCCTGGCCAATTTTTATAACTCTATATGACAGTTTTGTCTTTGATGAAGTATTCTCAGTGGTTTCACAGTAGTTCCAATATAAGCCCTGTTTCCTGTAAACTGCAGGTTGCATTTTACTTTGTAATCTGCCCTTCAATGACGTGCATGACCAGAGGGTTAACATTCACTTGTTGAGCTTCCACTGCATTATGAATAATTCAATATTGATATGAGTCAGTTCAGGATGGTATACATTAACCACAATCCCAGTCTTACAACAAATAATCTGCTTATTGTAACCAAGTACAAATATAAAAAAGGTTCAAATAGCACAATATTAAACCTAAATATGTAACATATTAGAAATAGGGTAACTTGCCTTTAATATGAACACTTCAGAAGAGATATGAAAAAGCTTTGAGAATTTGATTTGATTTATTATTGTCACATGTATTAACATACAGTGAAAAGCATTGTTTCTTCTGTGCTGTACAGACAAAACATATCGCTTTTAGAGAAGGAAATGAGAAAGTGCAGAATGTAGTGTTACAGTCATAGCTAGGGTGTAGAGAAAGATCAGCTTAATGCAAGGTAAGTCCATTCAGAAGTCTGACAGCAGCAGCAGCAGCTGTCTTTGAGTCAGTTGATACATGACCTCAGACTTTTGTATCTTTTTCCCGAAGGAAGCAGGTGGAAGAGAGAATGCCCGCAGTGCGTGGGGTCCTTAATTATGCTGGCTGCTTTGCCGAGGCAGCGGGAAGTGTAAACGGAGTCAATGGATGGGAGGCTGGTTGCGTGATGGACTGGGCTACATTCGCGACATTCATTACATTTGTAGTTCCTTGCTGTCTTGGGCAGAGCAGGAGCCGTGCCAAGCTTTGATACAACCAGAAAGGATGCTGGTGCATCTGTAAAAGTTGGTGAGAGTCGTAGCTGACATGCCAAATTTCCTTAGTATTCTGAGAAAGTAGAGGCGTTGGTGGGCTTTCTTAACTATAGTGTCAGCCTGGGGGGGACCAGAACAGGCTGTTGGTGATCGGGACACCTGAAAACATGAAGCTCTCGACCCTTTCTACTTCGTCCCCATTGATGTAGACAGGGGCATGTTCTCCTTTACGCTTCCTGAAGTTGGTGACAATCTCCTTTGTTTTGTTGACATTGAGAGAGAGAGATTATTGTTGCTGCACCAGTTCACCAGATTCTCTATCTCATTCCTGTATTCTGTCTCGTTATTGTTTGAGATCCGACCCACTATGGTGGTGTAGTCAGCAAACTTGAAAATCGAATTGGAGGGGAATTTGGCTGCACAGTCATAGGTGTATAAGGAGTATAGTAGGGGGCTGAGAGCACAGCCTTGTGGGGCACCGGTGTTGAGGATGATCGTGGAGGTGGTGTTGTTGCCTATCCTTACTGATTGTGGTCTGTGAGTTAGGAAGTTCAGGATCCAGTCGCAGAGGGAGGTGCCGAGGCCCAGGCCACAAAATTTGGAGATGAGTTTCGTGGGAGTAATAGTGTTGAAGGCTGAGCTGTAGTCAATAAATAGGAGTCTGACATAGGTGTCCTTGTTATCTAGGTGTTCCAGGGTTGAGTGCAGGGCCAGGAAAATGGCATCTGCTGTGGACCTGTTGGGGCGGTAGGCAAACTGTAGTGGATCCAGTTACTCGGGGAGGCTGGAATTGATTTGTGCCATTCTCATACCACGATTATCATCAACATCTCACTCATTTCGGGAATTCAACGTACGCCTTCCAGCCCCACTTGGAATCACACAAACTATGGAACTGAAACACTTCTTTAAATCCATAATCCCTTTGAGGTCAGACTTTAGTCAAAGATAAGAGTTGACTCCACAATTGGAAATTTTACTGAGGAACCATGTTCATCATCAGGAGACCTAATCAGGGAATCATGGGAAACACAGCGTACAGTTCTTCAAATTGATACCCAGGGAATCCTGACCTTTGCTCCCTCTCAAAGTTGCCCCTTCCTGGGAGTGTCCAGTGACAGAATCAGCCCTTGATTATTCTTTAAATCATAAATACACAGTAACAAACACAATAATATCAATAAATAACATAAAAATTGCAGATGCTGGAAATACTCATCAGGCCAGGCCACATCTATGAAGAGAGAAAAGTTAAAGGCCAGAATTTTCCATCTCTCCTGCGGCAGTTTGCCCCATGGTGGGGCTGGTGAGCCATTGAAGTCTCTGCTCACAGCGGCAGGACTGGAAGATCCCTCCAGCATGAGGGGCTAGAAAATTCCAGCCAATGTTTAATGTTAATGACCATTTGTAATTACATCATTGAGCAGCTTTTTGCCCTTCCTGCATTATGCCTGTCCTGCTGACCATGTCTAGCACTTTCCATTTTTATTTCACATTTCCAACAGCTTGCAGTATTTCACTTTTCTCATATCAAGAAATGAATTTCCTGGGTCCACAATAGATTTATTGCAGTCAGTGAGGCCACCTGGATTTTGATATTTTAGTCCCATGATAGAGAGCGCGCAGAGTGGGCAGAAAGTTAATTCACACTGCCAGCTGGCATGCCAGTCTCCGGCTCCCTCTGAGCACATACCCATTTTCTTCCAGGCAGGATGATGGCACTGCAGGGCTACCCTCCAGCAAGTAGTGAGTATCCAATTGTGCTTATGAATTTACCCGGAGCGTAACAGTAATAGGGTCTATCTCGTCTGTTTTTGGACTAAACAAAGAGTGAGTACCAGAATCACGGGTGCTAGGCGCCTCCACATTTATACTTGTAACATCTTAGTTGACCAATTATTCAGCGACCTTGACTTAACTGCACTGATTTCTCAAATGTCCTCTTTTGTGATAATAAAAACACAGCGTCCTTAAACTCACATGATTCAGAAGTGTGGTTACATTCTATTTCAAGCACTACTGACTGATCGCATATTCTGTATCTTTTTGTTCTGTTGGTGGCTAAAATTGTTCCCGCCTTGCAGCTGCTTCAACAGTTTTGGCGAAATGTCTGGGTGCAGGTTCTTGCCCTGCCTGATGAACAGTGCCATTTTGTGCCCTTGTGGACATTTTTCACTGCTTTCCATGGTCAGTACTGTCTCCATTTCTAATTTTAAATTTATGTCAACCTCCGCAAGCAATCTTTATTGAATAGCATCATTGTCCACCCCACAGACCGACCAATTGTCTAACATATCATTGAGGGTGGCTCCAAAATCACATTACTCCGATAATTGCTTCAGTTTAGCAATGTAGGTCACAATTAATTCAGCTGGGGCTCTCGTCCTCAAATTAAATGCAACGTGGCAGGGGAGCGTTATTCTCTCATTTCTTTTGGACATGCGGAGTTGGAGGTGCCGATCGGAGCTGCAGGATTTTGGGCGCGTTAAGCCCCATCCACAGGCTTGTGCTGCGCGATTCAGAATCGCTGATATTTTTTCAGGCAGAATGCGTATTGGGGCGGGGGGGGGGGGGGGGGGGGGGGTGGGTGGGGGGGTGGGGGTGGGGTGGGGGAATGGGGGGCACCTGATAATGGGTCTAAAAGTTAGATCTGAAACACTTCCAGTTTCGAATCCGCCCAGCACTGATAATCAAAATGGTAAAATAGGGCCCATTGTGTCCAGTCCTCCATGGAGGAATCACATGGGTCTATTCACCCATGGTGAGGCTTTCTGCTGCGTAATTTGTTGTTAGATTTTGAATAAAACAGGATACGCACAGGTGTTGGGCCAGGGGCAGTGTTAGGGTAATTTATCCTCGTCGCCAGATGTAATGACGCACAGTCACAGAGTTCATTCAAAACATGGAAGGTATTTATTTATATGAAAGGCTGAACAGAGGCCAACCGCCCAGTGGCTCTAGTCAGCGCCTGCAATGTGTCGCTTTCAAGAAACCTCTCTCAACATTTTTTTTTATTAGTGTCACAAGTGGGCTGACATTAACGCTGCAATGAAGTTACTGTGAAAATCCCCTAGTTGCCATACTCTGGTGCCTGTTTGGGTACACCGAGGGAGAATTTTAGCATGGCCAATGCACCGAACCCACACATCTTTGGAGTGTGCAAGGAAACCGGAGCACCCGGAGGAAACCCACGCAGACACGGGGAGAATGTGCAAATTCCGCACAGACTGTGACCCAAGCCAGGAATCGAACCTGGGTCCCTGACACTGTGAGGCAGCAGTGTTAACCACTGTGCCACCGGGCCACCCCATCAACCATGAGGTGATACCACACTCTGTATTCCGATTGGTCACACAGGCCATGTGAACCTTACTCTGCTGTTTTGTCCTTAAAGGGATAATCATCACAGAGGGATTCAGGAAAGGATCTGCCAGAGAGGGAACCTGAGTTTTGGGAAGGGGTAGCCTATGAGGCAATGGGAGTTATGTTAAAACAGACTGCATGCACAGCCACAATGCAGTTCTTTACGTATGCACAGTAACCCTAAAACAAAATGGCTGTCCTCGCAAGCAGTGCTATTCGGGTAAATTACCTAATTTACAAACGATGCTGAAACTAAAACAGGTCATTAGAAGCTGCTTTAAATGCAGGATACCTCTACTTGAAGCCAAAAGAAAATGGGACCTAAGAAAGATCAAGGGAGTGAGCCATTTGATAAGCTCGACCAAAGAGCTAGACATGATATACTAGTTAATCTCCTTTAGTGTTGCATCATTCCGTGATTATATGATTCTGGATTGTGTGTGGAATACAGTAAGTAAATATTTACCTGCAGTGTTATTTTCTGTTAATCAGTTAATATGTATCAGTATTTTGGGTACAATAGAGATTGCCTACTGCCCAAATTGCAGCAGTGACTTTACACATACATAGCTGGCTATGAGATTTTTCAGGATGATGTGAGGTCGCGGGAGATACTATAGAGATATAATCTGATTCTTTATTTCTAGCATTCTTTCTCCTGTAAGAGCAGAGTTTAAAACCTGTGCAGATTGCATCATAGAATTATGGAATAATAGGGCTGGATTATCTGGCCTGGGATTGTCCGGTTCCTTTGAAAGTCAGTGGACTTCTACCTTTGCTGTTGAATATGGCCAGAAAAGCTCAGCCATAGAGTAGTTACAGCGCTGAAGGCCATTCAGCCCTTTGTGTCTATTTCTGCTCTGTAAAGCAAAGAACAAGAACACAGAAGAGTGCAGCACAGGTACAGGCCCTTCGGCTCACCAAGCCTGCACCAACACATGATGCCTTTCTAAACTTAAAAACCTATTGCCTCCAGGTGGTCTGTATCCCTCTATTCCCTGCCTGTTTATGTATCTGTCAAGCTGCCTCTTAAACGTTTAACCTGTAGCACATGTTGAGTACAAGTATAACATGCATAAACATTTTTAAAATGAATAGAATTCCAGAAATTGACTTTCTATATTTGGAATTGATTTGGTTTGCTGCTCTCCTGTCATAGAGTCTAGTCTGATTATCTCCACTCATAATTTACTCAGCACACTTACATTAACATTAATATGTTTCCTTTAAACAGAGATAATAGAAAATTGTGTCTTGCAACAGAACAAACAAGTGATATCCACTTTTGCTTCACTCTCATATCACAGGAGATCCATAGTGGCTTTCTTCAAACTGAGCAATTGAAAGGTTTGGCACCAAAAGTTGTCCCAAGAACCAGGAAACATGAGTAAATCACAGGATGTGAATGAATCACAGGCACAACTATTTTTCAATTCTCTTCAAAGATTATGAGGCTCCGCGTTTGCCTGTATCCCTGGGAAAGGGCATTATTGACACATGTGTTAATCGGCCTTTGTCCCGAGTGTATTGGCTACAGGGTACAGCCTTCAGGAGAACAGTGAACACGACACCACACAATCCTGCCACAGCAACTTCTGCAAGACGTGCCGGATCATTGACACAGGTGCCATCACCTCACGTGAGAACACCATCCACCAGGTACACGGTACATACTCTTGCGACTCGGCCAACGTTGTCTGCTTGATACTGTTGTGGGAAAAGTACCACTAGGTCAGGCTTGAAGGTTTCAAGAATACAGTTTTATTTTAACGAAGCTTCGTGGAGAAAAGGCACTAACAAGCAGCAAAACCTTCTCTCAATGAGACAATAGGAGCAGTCCATCTTTATACCCTTTACACAATAGATGGACCGGACATCTAGCCATTATCACATCATTGTAATCAAGTAGGTGATCGATCGTTAAACACATCGTTATAGACAAATACAGACAGATACAGACATGAACATGTTAACATCGCATTGTCTTAGGAATGGATACATTTCCTACGGGCATTCAGCCTTGGATCTTCAGGTAAGCGTTCTCCAAGGTGGCCTTCACGACACACGACAGTGCAGAGTCGCTGAGCAGAAACTGATAGCCAAGTTCCGCACACATGAGGACGGCCTAAACCGGGATGTTGGATTTATGTCACATTATCAGTAACCCCCACAGCTTGCCTCCTGGGCTTGTAGAATCTCACTAGCTGTTCTGTCTGGAGACAATACACATCTCTTTAACCTGTGTTGAATGCTCCCTCCACCCACATTATCTGTACCTTTAAGACCTGGCTGGCTGTAGAGATTTGCATTCTAATTAGTATTCTGTAATTTGATTTCTGTGTCTGTTTGCACTGTTGGAGAACAGATATCCACTCCATCTGACGAAGGAGCTGTGCTCCGAAAGCTTATGGTATTTGCTACCAAATAAACCTGTTGGACTTTAACCTGGTGTTGTGAGACTTCTTACTGTGCTTACCCCAGTCCAACGCCAGCATCTCCACATCATACATTTCCTACGTCAGTGGCTATCAATGGTTTTTAGTTTCAACCTATTCATATAGTAATTTACAGTAATTGGTTTTCCTGCAGTTATGTATTCCCGATCCCACCTGTAGTTAATCTCATTATCTTCCCCTATTGTCCTTATCTTTCAGCCCTGGCTGGCTTCCTGTTGGATTTGATTCCTGCATATTTAACTTTGGATAGCTGTCTGTCCTTTATGCTTTAATCTCAGGTGGCTGTCTGTACTGAAAGTCAGTGCCCGTTTAATGTCTCTTTCCCAGGTGACTGTTTGTGTGCCAGGCAACCATCTTATGTGTACCCATCTGTATATTTTTCCTCCTTCAATACGCTGCAGGAAAGGATGTCCCGAGGCATGGTACATTGGTGAGACCATGCAGATGCTACAACAACGGATGAATGAATACCACTTGACAATCACCAGGCAGGAAAGTTCCCTTCCTGTCGGGGAACACTTCAGCAGTCACGGGCATTCAGCCTCTGATCTTCGGGTAAGCGTTCTCCAAGGTGGCCTTCACGACACATGACAACGCAGAATCGCCAAGCAGAAACTGATAGCCAAGTTCCGCACACATGAGGACGGCCTCAACCGGGATCTTGGGTTCATGTCACACTATCTGTAACCCCCTTGACTTGCCTGGGCTTGCAAAATCTCACTAACTGGAGACAATTCACACCTCTTTAACCTGTGCTTAACTCTCTCTCCACTCGCATTGTCTGTATCTGTAAAGACTTGATTACTTGTTAAGACTCGCATTCCAATCATTATCTTGTAATTGAGTTTGTGTCTATATATGCCCTGTTTGTGAACCCAACTCCCACTCACCTGATGAAGGAGCAGTGCTCTGAAAGCTCTGAAAGCTTGTGCTACCAAATAAACCTGTTGGGCTTTAACCGGGTGTTGTGAGACTTCTTACTCCAGGGTCTGACACATTTGTGCAAGTCCCTAGTGACCATTGGTTTCTCCAGCCCCAATTCTGCACTAATTGGCAATATGATTCAGACTTTTATAAAGGATAACTGGGTGTGAGAAATGATAAACTTCCACACTAGTGCAGCAGAGTTTGCACATCTGTGATTCGGATTGAGGTACATTGTTGAGGAAAGGCAGAGGGAGCTTTACATCTAGCTGTTCACTATCGGCTTTGAAAGTTTTTGATACTGTTATTGGGACCTAGCTTTTCCTTTTCAGTGCTGAGTTCTTGAGTTTTACTCGATAAAAAGCCATGAACAGCTTGGGCCTAATTTTATAAGGCTTTCTGTCCAATCAAATTTTCTCAAGAACCAGAAACTCCCTTGACATCAACACTAACATCCTTCACCTTCTTCAGCATGAAAATGTTTTTTAAAAAATTACATTTTTAAAAAACGGCCCTGGGAAATCAGGAGCAAATTTGGAATTTTATATGGATCTTCCATAAGACCATAAGAGCAGAATTAGGCCACTCAGCCCATTGAACCTACTCCGCCATTCAATCATGGCTGATATTTTTCTCATCCTCATTCTCCTGCCTTTTCCCCATAACCCCTGATCCCCTTATTAATTAAGAAACTGGTAATTATAGACCGGTTAGTCTTACTTCGGTGGTTGGTAAATTGATGGAAAAGGTCCTTAGAGATGGGATTTACGACCATTTAGAAAGATGCGGATTAATCCGGGATAGTCAGCACGGATTCGTGAAGGGCAAGTCGTGCCTCACAAATTTGATAGAATTTTTTGAGGAGGTAACTAAGTGTGTTGATGAAGGTAGGGCAGTTGATGTCATATACATGGATTTTAGTAAGGCGTTTGATAAGGTCCCCCATGGTCGGCTTATGATGAAAGTGAGGAGGTGTGGGATAGAGGGAAAGTTGGCCGATTGGATAGGTAACTGGCTATCTGATCGAAGACAGAGGGTGGTGGTCGATGGAAAATTTTCGGATTGGAGGTAGGTTGCTAGCGGAGTGCCGCAGGGATCAGTGCTTGGTCCTCTGCTCTTTGTGATTTTTATTAATGACTTAGAGGAGGGGGCTGAAGGGTGGATCAGTAAATTTGCTGATGACACCAAGATTGGTGGAGCAGTGGATGAGGTGGAGGGCTGTTGTAAGCTGCAAAGAGACATAGATAGGATGCAAAGCTGGGCTGAAAAATGGCAAATGGAGTTTAACCCTGATAAATGTGAGGTGATTCATTTTGGTAGGACAAATTTAAATGTGGATTACAGGGTCAAAGGTAGGGTTCTGAAGACTGTGGAGGAACAGAGAGATCTTGGGGTTCATATCCACAGATCTCTAAATGTTGCCACTCAAGTGGATAGAGCTGTGAAGAAGGCCTATAGTGTGTTAGCTTTTATTAACAGGGGGTTGGAGTTTAAGAGCCGTGGGGTTATGCTGCAACTGTACAGGACCTTGGTGAGACCACATTTGGGATATTGTGTGCAGTTCTGGTCACCTCACTATAAGAAGGATGTGGAAGCGCTGGAAAGAGTGCAGCGGAGATTTACCAGGATGCTGCCTGGTTTGGAGGGTAGGTCTTATGAGGAAAGGTTGAGGGACCTAGGACTGTTCTCTCTGGAGCGGAGGAGGCTGAGGGGAGACTTAATAGAGGTTTATAAAATGATGAAGGGGATAGATAGAGTGAACGTTCAATGACTATTTCCTCGGGTGGATGGAGCTATTACAAGGGGGCATAACTATAGGGTTCGTGGTGGGAGATACAGGAAGGATATCAGAGGTAGGTTCTTTACGCAGAGAGTGGTTGGGGTGTGGAACGGACTGCCTGCAGTGATAGTGGAGTCAGACACTTTAGGAACATTTAAGCGGTTATTGGATAGGCACATGGAGCACACCAGGATGATAGGGAGTGGGATAGCTTGATCTTGGTTTCAGATAAAGCTCGGCACAACATCATGGGTCGAAGGGCCTGTTCTGTGCTATACTGTTCTATGTTCTATGTTCAATGACTTGGCCTCCACAGCTTTCTGCGGCAAAGAGTTCCACAGATTCACTACTCTCTGGCTGAAGAAATTCCTCCTCATCTGTGTTTTAAATGATCGTCCCTTTAGCCTGAGGTTGTGCCCTCTGGTTCTAGTTTCTCCTACTAGTGGAAACATCCTCTCCACGTCCACTCTATCTAGGCCTCTCAGTATCCTGTAAGTTTCAATAAGATCCTCCCTCATCCTTCTAAACTCCAATGAGTACAGACCCAGAGCCCTCAACTTTTCCTCATACGACATTCCAGGGATCATTCTTGTGAACCTCCTCTGGACCCTTTCCAAGGCCAGTACATCCTTCCTTAGATACCAGGCCCAAAACTGCTCACAATTCTCCAAATGGGGTCTGACCAGAGCCTTATACAGCGTCAGAAGTACACCCCTGCTCTTGTATTCTCGCCCTCTCGACACGAATGCTAACATTGTGTTTGCCTTCCTAACTGCCGACTGAACTTGCATGTTAACCTTAAGAGAATCTTGAACAAGGACTCCCAAGTCCCTTTGTGTTTCTGATTTCCTAAGCATTCCCCCATTTAGAAAATAGTCTATGCCTCCATTCCTCCTTCCAAAGTGTATAACCTCACATTTTTCCACATTGTATTGTTGTACCTGTGAATTCTCAGATACTTTCAACCAGTTTACTTACTCCAAGGTTTTACCCCGGTGTCCTTATTTGCAAGATGGACAAAGGACAAACACAAGTAAAGGTTCAACAAGTTTATTAATAATAACACTATTAACCCTTAAATTACCCACATAAAACAAGAGGATACCCTAGCAGATTCAAGTATACTACCTGTAAAGATGGTTTGGTTGAACTGCAGGCCTGATTCTCTGAGTCCCTCTGGTCCGTCGTCACGAAGGTGAGTCTCGATGGCAGCTTCTTCCTTCCTTCCTTCTTCGGTCAGTCTTCCGAATGGGCAAGGCCACCTCCTTCGTTGAGTCTTCGCTCCTGTGTGACTCGAAGTGTGTCCCTTTATCCCCCAGCCTGCTTGCCTTTCCAGAAACTTCTCTGGCTTCCAGCCAATGAGGTCCCAGGAGGGGGTTCCAATACCCAGTGGGTTTCTTGATGTCTGCCTGACAGGACACCAGGGTCCGCCCCCCCAGGTGTCCATCTCCATGTTGTTGAACTTGTTATCAGATAAGGTATCTACAGGAACTCTTGGTGACAGAAAGTCTGGCCCGATCTGAGTTTCTAACAATCGGCCGGTGATTTCAATGAGGTGCCATGATCTCCTGCTAAGTCTCAGTAGAGTGCAAACGACCTTTGATGGGTGGTTGATGGATCAGGCGCAGACACGTTTGTGTATTTGTACAATTGGCCTGCCTGAGATTTGACTGTGTTTGGTTTTAATATGCCCAATTCTTTAATTTAGGATATCCAATTTTATCAGCCTTAAAACTAGGCCCTGTTTGTATCACCACAGTATTCCATCTGCCACTTCTTTGCCCACTCTCCTAACCAAATATTGTTCCCCTCCTTTGCATGTTCTATTTACTCGGTAATGTTTCGGTAACACCTTTAACTAAAAAAATAATAATGTTGGCCGGGATTCTCCCAAATCTGAAGTGTCGAATTCGTGTGAAAATGAGAGTGACTCCTGCTGGGTTTTTTTACCGGGATTTTCAGACTGAATCTCCCACACTCTGAGCACTGCAGAGTGTCTGAGTCAGATTCTCTCTGAAAATCAGGGGCTGGGGCCTATTCGCACTGGAGAGGCCGGTGGCATAGTGCTGAGCTGGCCACTGCGCATGTGCCGATTTGTCAGCGCCGAGGTCAGCACATGTGCAGTGATCCCGCATTGCCAGACTCCAGATTGATGGCCAGCTCTGCAAACCCTCATAACTAGCCTACTGACCCTCCCCAACCCCCGACTGCTGGCCTCCCAGACTTCTCCCGGCCAGCCCCGATGTCCCCAGCCCCTGGCCAGACCCCATCTCCCTGAACCCCACCACGACAGTCCTGACCACCCCACCCCCGGCAGCCCCAATGGCCCCCACCCACGTGGTCAGCCCCGATTGCTGTCCATCGACCCTCTGCCACCGATCCCGATTGTAGAGTGGCAGAGGGATGCCCCACCCCCACTGATCACTCCCCCAATAGGCCCCACCCCTCAATAGGCCCTGCCCCCTCTGATCTGCCCCCTTGGCACACCCCAATGCCTGATGGACAGTGACAAGGTGTCCCTTAGGCATTGACAGTTTGCACCTTAGGCAGTGCCAGGCCTGGGGGGTGGGGGGGATGGGTGGGGGGGAGGGGTGGGGGAGGGGTGGGAGGGATGGGTGGGGGGGAGGGGTGGGGGGGATGGGTGGGGGGGAGGGGTGGGGGGAGGGGTGGGAGGGATGGGTGGGGGGGAGGGGTGGGGGGGATGGGTGGGGGGGAGGGGTGGGGGGAGGGGTGGGAGGGATGGGTGGGGGGAGGGGTGGGGGGAGGGGGGTGGGGGGGAGGGGGGTGGGGGGAGGGGGGGTGGGTGGGTTTGAATCATGACGGACATGTTGCGTTTTGTGTGAAGGGGGCTTTGTGTGTGTGTTGAGGGGGTGGGGGGATGTTGTTGTTCACGGGTTCCAACCTTAGCCTCTCAGCACTGACCTGGTCTGAGTGCTGACTTAGGGTCCTAGTGCTGGTAGTAGCAAGCACTGTTGGTGTGGGAGGATGGGCTGGAAGAACAAAGAAAAAAGAACAAAGAAAATTACAGCACTGGAACAGGCCCTTTGGCCCTCCAAGCCTGCACCGACCATGCTGCCCGACTGAACTAAAACCCCCTACCCTTCCGGGGACCATATCCCTCTATTCCCATCCTATTCATGTATTTGTCAAGATGCTCCTTAAAAGTCACTACCGTATCCGCTTCCACTACCTCCCCCGGCAATGAGTTCCAGGCACCCACCACTCTCTGTGTAAAAAATCTGCCTTGTACATCTCCTTTAAATCTTGCCCCTCGCACCTTAAACCTGTGCCTCCTAATAATTGACTCTCCCACCCTGAGAAAAAGCTTCTGACTGTCCACTCAGTCCAAGCCTCTCATAGAAAGTCTCAGAACCGGCGGCTATACATCTGCGGGACTTGTAAAACAGCACTGTCTCAGTACATTACTGCAGGGATTTTGTGTGTGTGTGTGTGTGTATGGGGGTGAGGGGGGAAGTGGAAACTGTGTGTTGCTTGTCTGGGGGGCTGGGTGTGTGCGGAGAATGTGTGTGGCTTGTGTGAGGTTTGGGGGGCAGCGTCCTCTAACTTTTCCATCTCTCGCTCCACTTCCTCAACCCTTCCCCCAAACCCCTCCCCTCAACACTCTCCAGATTAACAATGTCTTTTGCAGTGTAACCCATTGATCTTGCTGTTCCTTTGGTTGCTGCTGGAGCTGAGGAGGAGAAGGATGAATTGTGGCACAGCAGGCCCAGGCCTTCCACTCGCAGGTCTTGTGACTGGATAATACAAGGTGCTCGGAGAAAGCACAACAGAAGTCTTTTGAGAAAGTCAAAGAGATGTTCACATTAGCTGATATTTTAGCTCACTATGACCCAGAGCTACCCATTATCATTGCTATTGATGCATCATCCACAGGTCTGCCCTATGATGGATCTTGTTAAGCTTTGTGCTGTGTTATATCTTTCTTCCGAAACACTTTGAGGATGACACATGGGTGCCATGTGGACCTCGCCCCTTCCCATTTTGAGGCTGTCTGCACAATGACATGCAGAGGTGACCCTACCCACCCCCCCCGTCTCCAATGTACCCATCACCATTTTGAACATTTTCCCCATTTACAGGCTGTGTGGATGCCTCCCCTGACCATAACCATCCCATCTGCAGCTCAGAACCAGCCAAACACCCCCTCAGGACCGAGTGTGAGAAAATGGCCACATCCTGCACGGCATACTTCTCCACCAATCACCTTCGCTCTGTCTGCCCTTGTGCCCAATGCCCAAACCCAACCCCATTGTGCCCCCTTCATCCTTATATCCCTATATCTATCCCATCACCCCAATTGCCTCTGTTTGTCTCTCTTTTCTGCCTGAGGCCCACAATGCTGACATCCCAAAATGACTTGGCAGCTACTGTGAGCAGCCCCAACACTCACCAAACCCCCACCCCAAACCCACACCCTGATCCCCACACGCACTCTCCCACCCCAAAACCCTGCCCCCCCCACCCCACCCCAAACCCCACCTCCCCATCCCCAACTCCCAGACCGCCCACCCCAAAACCCCACCCCTGACCCAACCCCCATCACAACCCCACTCCCCCACACCCCCACCCCAACCCCACCCTCCACTCCACACCCCATCCCCCCACTCTCCCACCCTCACACCCCCCATCCCCTCCACCCCTATTCCCCCACCCCACTTTGTGCCTTGGGCAGTGCTAAGGGGCACAGCCTGGGCACTGCCAGGGTGCCCCATGCCCAGGGGGCACCACCCTCCACCACCCAACCCGCTGAAAGGCCCCGATTGCCCTCCCTACACTCCAGCAGGGTCATCCCGCTATTTCCCCAAAAGTGGAGAGCTAGTCTGAACCCTGCTGTAGTGAAATACTCCTGACAGGGTGGGAGATGCTAGTGGGGCTTGGAGAATTCAGTCCTGATTGAAAACAGATGCCAAGTACTTACCTGGTGTTCCCGCTGGTTTCCAGCGCGGATCTGACAGTGCCGGGTATCTGGTGCTGAGAGATGCGCGTGCGATGGGAACGCATGCGTGAATCCCCGAATCGGCCGATACGTGATTCTCTCCCGGCCTCCCACGCTAAAAAATGAAATACGGCGGTAGGGAGAATTGCCTCCACATTGTCTACCTGGTGTCACTGGGGGTGATCACAAGTGGAAACTGGGCTGATTTTCTTCTTCCCAGCTCAGGGAGCTAAGACAGTTCTCACACACTTGATGAAGAGGAAGCAGAGAGTGGGAATAACTGGGTCCTTTTCAGAGTGGCAGGCAGTGGCTAAATGGGGTACCGCAGGGTTCAGTGCTGGCACCCCAGCTGTTCAAAATATACATTAATGATTTGGACGAAGGAATAAATGCAATATCTCCAAATTTTGGCAGATAACACTAAGCTGGGTGCCAGTGTGTGCTGTGAGGAGGATGCTGCAAGGCTGCAGGACAGGCTGACTGAGTGGATAAATGTGAGGTTATTCACTTTGGTGGTAAAAACAGAAAGGAAAATTATTATCTGAATGGTGGCAGTTCAGGAAAAGGGAAAGTGCAATATGACTTGGATATCATGGTGGAACAGTCGCTGAAGGTTAGCATGCAGGTACAGCAGGGTGAGGAAAGCTAATGGCATGCTGGCCTTCATAGCAAGAGGATTTGAGTGTTGGAGTAGGAATGTCTTGCTGCAGTTATGCAGGGCCTTGGTGAGGCCACACCTTGAGTATTGTGTGCAGTTTTGGTCTCCTAGTCTGAGGAAGGACATTCTTGTTATTGAGTGAGTCCAGCGAAGGTTCACCAAACTGATATCTGCAACGGCAGGACTGACATCTGAAGAGGGACTGCATCAACTGGGCTTGTACTCACTGGAATTTAGAAGAAGGAGAGGGGATCTTACAGAAAAATATAAAATCCTGATGGGACTGGACAGGCTAGATGTGGGAAGAATGTTCCCAATGTTGGGGAAATCACGGTCTAAGAATAAGGGGTAAGCCATTCAGGACTGAGATGAGGAATAACTTCTTCACTCAGAGAGTTGTGAACCTGTGGAAATTGGGGCCAGTTCGTTAGATGTGTTCAAGAGGGAGCTGGACGTGGCCCTTGCGGCTAAAAGTATTAAGGGGTATGGAGAGAAAGGGGGAGTAGGATACTGAAAGTGCATGATCTGCCATGGTCATATTTAGTGGTGGTGCAGACTCGAAGGGCCGAATGGCCTCATCCTGCACCTATTTTCTGTGTTTCAATGTTTCTATGCAGCACCAACAAAGGCCAGCCATCTTTCTGAATTCTACATTCTGGAGAGGCTTTACTAACTGGTAACAGTTTGGATTACCATTGTGTTATTATGTTTCCAGTCACCATTCTGCTATTTACTAAGTTAGTTGTCATGCAATTTGAAAAAATTCACATGTAGCAATTTGTATTTTTCTAGACTTGGAGATCTGCAGACACCCACCAGTTCAAGGAAACTGCAACTCCAAGATCGAACAGTATTATTATAACCCAAACACCCATATATGTCAGAAATTTATATACAGTGATTGTGGGGGTTGTCGAAATCAGTTTCAAAACACACTCGATTGCCTGCTTTATTGCCGAGATTTGGACAGTAAGGGCCCGATTTTACCATCACGTTGTGTCGGTTTTCAGGCGCGAAAACTTGGTAAAGTTTAAGCATTTAAATTGACTTAATGGGCTGCACACCCAAACTTACTGGCACTTCCCCCGTTATCACCGCGTTCGCCCATCCAGATTCGGCATGAAACAGACATGCTCTACAAAAGTCCGATTTGGGCACTCCAGTTAGTGAGGAGGTAAGTGCCGAGCCTCTGATGGCTCTCTGCTTGAAATCGGTGGGGGGGAGTCCGCTGCCACTCTGCCTGAGGTCAGTGAGGGGGATTGGGGGGGGGTCTGCTGCCACTTTGTCTGAGATTAGTGAGGGGGGAGGGGGGTCCGCTGCCACGCTGCCTGAGATCAGTAAAGGGGAAGAAGGGGGTTTGCTGCCACTCTGCCTGAGATCAGTGAGGAGGAAGAAGGGTCAGTAATGTTGTGGGGATGGGGCAATGTCTGTGGGGGCCAGGGGGAGGCATTATCCGGCCCGGGAGCATTTTATCATTTTTTTTCTGCGCGTGCGCAGTTGGAGGCACCAATCAAAGCTGCAGGATTTTGGGCGTGTTAAGCCCCGCCCACAGGCTTGTGCAGCGCGATTCGGAATTGCTGATATATTTGCAGGCTGAGTGCGTATGGGGACGCCTGAAAACAGGTCTAAAATTCAGATCTGAAACACTCCCAGTTTCAAGTCCACCAGAACTTAGAATCAAAATAGTAAAATAGGGCCCTAAGTCTCTGTTACAACAATTTTTCCTGTTAAGTAATGAACAGCTTTGTAAACAGGGCATGTTCATTTGAGAAAAGGGAAAGGTGACAGGAAGGGTGTGGGTTCCTGTTTATTGGACCTGTTTTAAATAGAATTTGAATAGCTGAAAACCTGAACTGTGAAACTGGTGCTTCCAAACTGCTAATTAAGAGAACAAAATATAAAATTGCTTCTATTCCCGTGCGAAATGGATTTCGGTCAATCTGATCTTTCTGTCTTTTTAATAAAAACCTTCAAAACATTCTGCCAGTTTATTCTGTTGACATTTTTTTCTGAAAACTAGCTTTACATTTTGATTCTGAATTCACATATCCAAGAATGATTTCAAATTTGTCAATTCCCATCCTTTCATTGGGAATGATTCTAAATGGGAATCTGCTTCCAGCTCCACCTGTATTGATGATGCCCAGATTTTACATTTTACATTTGCACAATGGGGGAATGTCCCTCTCCCACTGCCATAAAATCAGGCCTGGTGACACTGGGTCTGCTCCCCAATGTCATCGTGCTCGATTCAAATATTACAGAAGGAGATCAGGGATAAAGGTGGGAGGTCTGTCTGCCTTCCAATACAGGCCTATTATGTGTTGTGTTATTGTAATGATATAATACTCTGGCCTTATTTACTGTACAAGGCGCAAGACACTAAGCACTCATAAGGAATTTGGTAGGTACATTTCTTAAGCCTAGGCAATCCTGAAGATACATTGCAGCCTATTGAAATCACTGTGGCAATCAAATTGCCAAACGACCATGATTTCTCGCTGCCTGTTTGATTAAACATTAGTCACAGAGCCTTCACAGGAATGAGACAATTACAACAGAGTCATTGAAGGAACATAATGGTGGTATATATTAATGATTTGGAAGAGGGAACTGAATATATTATCTCAAAATTTGCAGATGATACAAAGTTCGGTGAGGAGGATGCAGAGATGCTTCAGCGTGATTTGGGCAGGCTGAGTGTGTGGGCATGTGCATGGCAGATGCTGTATAATGTGGATCAATGTGAGGTTATCCACTTTGGTAGCAATAATAGAAAGACAGATTATTACTTGAATAGGTGTAAAATGAGAGAGGTGGATACCCAATGAGACGTTGGAGTCCTCGTGCACCAGTTGCTGAAAGTCAGCACCCAGGTGCAGCAGGCTGTAAAGAAGGCAAATGGTCTGTTGGCTTTCATAGCGAGAGGATTTGAGTATAAGGGGTGTTTTGCTGCAATTGTATAGGGTGTTGGTGAGGCCACACGTGGAGTATTGTGTGCCGTTTTGGTGTCCTTATCTGAGGAAGGATGTCTTTGCTATAGAGGGAGCACAGCGCAGGTTTACCAGGCTGATTCCTGGGACGGCAGGCCTGTCACATGAGAAACTAAGTCAGTTAGGATTATATTCATTGGAGTTTAGAAGAGTGAGAGGGGATCTCATAGAAACGTATAAAATTCTAACAGGGTTAGACAGGGTAGGTTCAGAAAGAATGTTCCCAATGGTGGGGGAATCTAGAACTAGGGATCATAGTTTGAGGATAACGAGTAAACCTTTTAGAACTGAGGTGAGGAGAAGTATCTTCACCCAGTGGGTGGTGAATGTGTGGAATTCACTACCACAGAATGTAGCTGAGGCCAGTATATTGTCTTATTTCAAGAAGAAATTAGATATAGCTCTTGGGACTAAAGAGATCAAGGGATATGGGAGGAAGGGGGGAATCAGGATATTGAATTTGATGATCAGCCATGATCAATATGAATGGCAGAGTGGGCTCGAAGGGCTGAATGGCCTATTTCTGCTTCTAGTTTCTATGTGACAACAATAAAACACTAATTTATGCAGGTGTTTTCCACCTGCATCAATCAGTATAATTAAAAAGTTATCTTGTTAAAAATCTTACTTAGGCCGTAGCTTTTGTCATTTTAATGGGAAGCATGCTACTGGAATGCTAGATTCTCACTCTCATCTCACAATCACACACACCTCATACACACACATACACAGACACACACCTCATACACACACACACACCTCATACACACACATACACACACACACCTCATACACACACATACACAGACACACACCTCATACACACACACACACCTCATACACACACATACACACACACACCTCATACACACACATACACACACACACCTCATACACACACACACACCTCATACACACACATACACACACACACCTCATACACACACACACACACCTCATACACACACATACACACACACACCTCATACACACACACCTCATACACACACATACACACACACACCTCATACACACACACACACCTCATACACACACATACACACACACACCTCACACACACACACACACCTCATACACACACACACCTCATACACACACACACCTCATACACACACATACACACACACACACCTCATACACACACACACACCTCATACACACACACACCTCATACACACACACACACCTCATACACACACACACCTCATACACACACACACACCTCATATATCAATACTCACTCTCATCTCACACACACACACCTCATACACACACACACACACCTTATACACACACACACACACCTCATACACACACACACACACCTCATACACACACACACACCTCATACACACACACACACACCTCATACACACACACACCTCATACACACACACACTTCATACATACACACACATCTCATACACACACCTCATTCATACACACACACCTCATACACACACACACACACACCTCATACACACACACACACACCCACACCCCCACACACCCCAGACCCAATGATGCTTTATCACAAAATTGTACCCACTCAGGCCACTTCTTACTTGAATATTGCATTAGAATTTTCTCCAAATTCATACTCCTGGCGATAGCATATCCTGAATCTTCCCCCCTAGGGCTCGTGTATCGAAGTCTATGGTTTGTGTACCTCACGATGTAAACACTTGGTGTACCTTTCCTTTCTGGTCCAATTCACTGGAGTATCCTTTCAGGTACCTCTTATTGGCCCACCCAAGGATGCCAAAGTTGTAATGTGAAAGGTGGTAAGTGTACGCTGACTAATCTTGACCAATTGCAGTAACCCTTTTTAATTCAGATACATTGAGATAGACAAAGGGAACAAGAGTCAGATGAAGGTGAAACACAACTTTATTGAATGCTTTATCACAGAAAAACAACATTTATCAGACTCTACTATTGTACTTTAATTAAACTCTAAAAAACTCTACCAATGTCTTCACAGGACTCTTCAGTAAACAGCCTTAAATCTTTAGTCTCAACCTACATGAGCTATTAACTTCTGACACGCACCTCTGAGGTATCACTATACCCTATTCATAGGTCCCTTTCACTATATTTGAACTGTTTGTTTGAAATGATTGGTAATACCCATTCAATAAGGCTTGGACAGGCTGGTCCTTGGTCTTTGAGAATTGGTTGATGTTTCAGGTTCTCCAATTCTTGCTTTGGTCTTCCTCTCTTGTCTTGGGCTGACTTTGGTCTTCGGGTCTTCTCACTTGGGTGGTCGTATGGGTCTGGTCATTCTGATGTTGCTCGTGATGAGGTACAATGGAGCAGGAGATGCTGTGCCACTCAGCTACCAGTCAAAGGTGCTGTCTGAAGATGCCATTGAAGAAGGTGCAAAAGCAGAGAGAACTGGGGCTCCAGGTCGCCCCTTTTATCCCTCTCTTTACGCCCTGCTTGAAGATTCTGTGACCTGTGTCCACTACTAACATTAGGCAGGGGCAGGAAGATCCAATGAAGTGACTACATTCCATATTTGATTGTCAGAGAACAGGGTTTTGAACATTCAACTGTTAAATGTTGTCCATGTCACATTATGCCTTTGGCCCCCTACTGAGCTGGGTGCCACCAAGTCTGCGTAGCATTCTTCATGATGTGGAGATGCCGGCGTTGGACTGGGGTAAACACAGTAAGAAGTTTAACAACACCAGGTTAAAGTCCAACAGGGTTATTTGGTAGCAAAAGCCACACTAGCTTTCGGAGCTGCAAGCCCCTTCTTCAGGTGAGTGGGAATTCTGTTCACAAACAGAGCATATAAAGACACAGACTCAATTTACATGAATAATGGTTGGAATGCGAATACTTACAACTAATCAAGTCTTTAAGAAACAAAACAATGTGAGTGGAGAGAGCATCATGACAGGCTAAAAAGATGTGTATTGTCTCCAGACAAGACAGCCAGTGAAACTCTGTGGGCGTTACAAATAGTGTGCCATGAACCCAATATCCCGGTTGAGGCCGTCCTCGTGTGTGCGGAACTTGGCTATCAGTTTCTGCTCAGCGACTCTGCGCCGTCGTGTGTCGCGAAGGCCGCCTTGGAGAACGCTTACCCGAATATCAGAGGCCGAATGCCCGTGACCGCTGAAGTGCTCCCCAACAGGAAGAGAACAGTCTTGCCTGGTGATTGTCGAGCGGTGTTCATTCATCCGTTGTCGCAGTGTCTGCATAGTTTCCCCAATGTACCATGCCTCAGCACATCCTTTCTTGCAGCGTATCAGGTAGACAACGTTGGCCGAGTTGCAAGAGTATGTACCGTGTACCTGGTGGATGGTGTTCTCACGTGAGATGATGGCATCTGTGTCGATGATCCGGCACGTCTTGCAGAGGTTGCTGTGGCAGGGTTGTGTGGTGTCATGGTCACTGTTCTCCTGAAGGCTGGATAGTTTGCTGCGGACAATGGTCTGTTTGAGGTTGTGCGGTTGTTTGAAGGCAAGAAGTGGGGGTGTGGGGATGGCCTTGGCGAGATGTTCGTCTTCATCAATGACATGTTGAAGGCTCCGGAGGAGATGCCGTAGCTTCTCCGCTCCGGGGAAGTACTGGACGATGAAGGGTACTCTGTCCACTGTGTCCCGTGTTTGTCTTCTGAGGAGGTCTGTGCGGTTTTTCGCTGTGGCGCGTTGGAACTGTTGATCAATGAGTCTAGCGCCATATCCTGTTCTTATGAGGGCACCTTTCAGCGTCTGGAGGTATCTGTTGCGATCCTCCTCATCCGAGCAGATCCTGTGTATACGGAGGGCTTGTCCGTAGGGGATGGCTTCTTTAACGTGTTTAGGGTGGAAGCTGGAGAAGTGGAGCATCGTGAAGTTATCCGTGGGCTTGCGGTACAGTGAGGTGCTGAGGTGACCGTCCTTAATGGAGATGCGTGTGTCCAAGAATGCAACCGATTCCGGAGAGTAGTAGACCTTCAGAACACCCTCCGTGCTCTCATCCCACGTACTCCCCGCGTTGGAGATCCCTGCTGCCTCCCGAAGATACACAAGGCAAACACACCCGGCCGTCCCATCGTATCGGGCAATGGGACCCTGTGCGAGAACGTCTCCGGCAATGTCGAGGGCATCCTGAAACCCATTGTACAAAGAACCCCCAGCTTTTGTCGCGACACGACGGACTTCCTACAGAAACTCGGCACACATGGAGCAGTTGAACCAGGAGCGCTCCTCGTCACAATGGATGTCTCGGCACTCTACACCAGCATCCCCCATGACGATGGCATTGCTGCAACGGCCTCAGTGCTCAGCGCCAACAACTGCCAGTTTCCAGATGCAATTTTACATCTCATCCGCTTCATCCTGGACCACAATATCTTCACCTTCAACAACCAGTTCTTCATCCAGACACACGGAACAGCCATGGGGACCAAATTCGCACCTCAATATGCCAACATCTTCATGCACAGGTTCGAACAAGACTTCTTCACCGCACGGGACCTTCAACCGATGCTATACACTAGATACATCGATGACATTTTCTTCCTTTGGACTCATGGTGAACAATCACTGAAACAACTCTATGCTGACATCAACAAGTTCCATCCCACCATCAGACTCACCATAGACTACTCTCCGGAATCGGTTGCATTCTTGGACACACGCATCTCCATTAAGGACGGTCACCTCAGCACCTCACTGTACCGCAAGCCCACGGATAACCTCACGATGCTCCACTTCTCCAGCTTCCACCCTAAACACGTTAAAGAAGCCATCCCCTACGGACATGCCCTCCGTATACACAGGATCTGCTCGGATGAGGAGGATCGTAACAGACACCTCCAGACGCTGAAAGATGCCCTCATAAGAACAGGATATGGCGCTCGACTCATTGATCAACAGTTCCAACGCGCCACAGCGAAAAACCGCACCGACCTCCTCAGAAGACAAACACGGGACACAGTGGACAGAGTACCCTTCATCGTCCAGTACTTCCCCGGAGCGGAGAAGCTACGGCATCTCCTCCGGAGCCTTCAACATGTCATTGATGAAGACGAACATCTCGCCAAGGCCATCCCCACACCCCCACTTCTTGCCTTCAAACAACCGCACAACCTCAAACAGACCACTGTCCGCAGCAAACTACCCAGCCTTCAGGAGAACAGTGACCATGACACCACACAACCCTGCCACAGCAACCTCTGCAAGATGTGCCGGATCATCGACACAGATGCCATCATCTCACGTGAGAACACCATCCACCAGGTACACGGTACATACTCTTGCAACTCGGCCAACATTGTCTACCTGATACGCTGCAAGAAAGGATGTCCCGAGGCATGGTACATTGGGGAAACTATGCAGACGCTGCGACAACGGATGAATGAACACCGCTCGACAATCACCAGGCAAGACTGTTCTCTTCCTGTTGGGGAGCACTTCAGTGGTCACGGGCATTCGGCCTCTGATATTCGGGTAAGCGTTCTCCAAGGCGGCCTTCGCGACACATGACAGCGCAGAGTCGCTGAGCAGAAACTGATAGCCAAGTTCCGCACACACGAGGACGGCCTCAACCGGGATATTGGGTTCATGGCACACTATTTGTAACCCCCACAGAGTTTCACTGGCTGTCTTGTCTGGAGACAATACAATACACATCTTTTTAGCCTGTCTTGATGCTCTCTCCACTCACATTGTTTTGTTTCTTAAAGACTTGATTAGTTGTAAGTATTCGCATTCCAACCATTATTCATGTAAATTGAGTCTGTGTCTTTATAAGCTCTGTTTGTGAACAGAATTCCCACTCACCTGTAGAAGGGGCTTGGGGCTCCGAAAGCTTGTGTGGCTTTTGCTACCAAATAAACCTGTTGGACTTTAACCTGCTGTTGTTAAACTTCTTATAGCATTCTTCAAACAAAGCAGGTTCACTGGAAGGGTAAACAATGGTTCATCCTGGAACAATGTGGCTGTTAACACCTGGCCAGGCACGTCCAGGCCTGTGTGATGGGAAGATAGTTGTCCAAGGCATGGGTTGCGCATGGATACTGTCTGTCCCAGCTCTGCAGTTTGCAAATTGCAGAGTCCGGCTCGTTTTAAACTCACTTTCCACATTTAGAGATTTCATCCATGCTTATGAAAAAAAAATCAAAATTTCTGTCACAATCCTGGACGTCATGGGTCACCTGACCACACCTCACATTCAACCAGCTGAACACCATTTGCATTATCTTGTGGGTGGCAGCAAGGGAGACGGATTTGATCACTAAACACACATTTAGCATCGTCAGTAGGAGAGCAACTATCCAGGCAGAAAAGAGTAATATTTGTGTAGAGTGAGAAAGAGTTCTGAAGTGGAACCGGAATGTCAAGGTGAAAAATCAACATTAGAAATGGTTAAAGCAGCTGCCAGGAAATGTCATGAATATATGAGATCCTCGCACACATTTGGTCTTGATATTTAGTTGTGAGAAGATCAGGCTTTTACATCTAGATCCATGATTTACCTGCAGAGGTTCATAAAGAAAAAGGAAATTGGGAAAAATCAAATGAGTCTGATGAATTGGATAGTAGGAATATGAGTAGAATATCAATAGTTACTCCTACACAAGTAATTTTTGAAACTAGTTCAGATTCGAGTCAGAGTCAGATGGATGAAGTGGAAAATTCATTTGAAGTTCAAGGGCAAAGTCAATCTTTGTTGGAGAATTAAGCCAAGTTGGATCATTGTCCTCTCTAAGTTTTGAAAGTTTGCGTTAAGGAAGGAGGTATCGTCTTCAGAATAGGAAACAAATGGCAAAGTTGGATGTGGAAATAATTGAAATGATTGAGGAACAAGAAATGTAGATGAATTGTACAGAATTTTGAACATTGTATTTCGTTTAGGAGGGAGATGTGTCATAGCACCCTCTTGAGGTGATTTGTAGATGCACGTAAATAAATCAAACCAGACTAAGGGCCCGAAATCGCGGTAAAGTTGGGCGTCGGGCCTATACCGCGATCTGCACTCGATTCTAAGCAGATCGAGGCTTTACCGGCACCTGATTCGGGTGCGGGTCCAGCCCGCGCCCGAATCGGGTGGCCTGACGATTTAAATGCATTTGCATGCATTTAAATTGACTTAATGAACCGCGCGCCCAACTCTACCCCCAAATCCCACTTTACCGTCTTCTGGTCCGATGATCCGCGCTCTAATCCACCTGCCGAATAAAAATCCGAAGTCGCCGCTGCAGCCTCCGAAGAGCGGGGTCAGAGACTGCAACGGCTCTCTGACCCAGGTCATCCTCTGTGGGGGGGGGCGGGGGGGGGGGGGGGGGGGGGGAGTGGAAGGAGGAGCGAGGGTGTGACGTATCATCCTCTGGGGGGGGCGGGATGGGAGGAGAGGGGCTGTGACTGATAATCCCCTGGGGGAGGGTTGGGAGGAGAGGGGGTGTGATGTATCATCTTCTGGGGGGGGCGCTGCCACTCTGTGGCCGATCGGTGGGGAGGGTGGGGGCAGGGGGTTCCGCTGAGATGAATAATGGCAGTCGTGGTGTTTGAAGTATGCGGCCACTCCAGAGATGAGGGATTCGTTCCTCCGGTGGGGAGGAGGGATCGGCCGCAGAGTGGCAGCGGAACCCCCCGCCCCCTCCCTCCCCACCGATCGGCTGCAGAGTGGCAGCCACCCTCCCCCCCCAGAGGATGATACGTCACACCCCCTTCCCCCCCCTCCCCCAGGGGATGTTGCATCACACCCCCTCTCCTCCCACCCCCCACACCACCCACCCCCCCCCCCCCCCCCCCCCCAGGGGATGATCAGTCACACCCCCTCTCCTCCAACCCCACCCCATCCCCCAGGGGATGATCAGTCACACCCCCTCTCCTCCCATCACCCCCCCTCACCCAGGGGATGATCGGTCACACCCCCTCTCCTCCACACACCCCCCCCCCCCCCCCCCCACCCCTCCCACCCAAGTGGTCTGTGTCAGAGAGCCGCTCTCTCCGCTTTTTTTTTTAACACCCGGGCGCGCTCTGTCAGATTTTTTTTCAAACTGCGCATGCGCAGTTCAGAGCTCGGATCGTTCTGGCAACGCTAAGCCCCACCCACAGCGCGAATCGGACCGGAGCTGGCAAAACGCGTATGGGCGCGCTGCAAAGAGGATTCCGGGCTCGGATCTATTTGACGTCCGGATTCGGCACTTAGACTCAAAATGGTAAAATCAGGCCCTAAATCAATTCAGTTGGATATTTGAACTCCATGCTTCACGCAATCTCTTTTCACCTGCAAGATACCACAGGATAAAAGCAAATTACTGTGGATGCTGAAATCTGAAATCAAGTCCCGACGACTTTGCCTAAAGCTTTGACAAAGGGTCATCTGGACTCGAAAGGTCAGCTCTTTTCTCTTCTTACAGATGCTGCCAGACCTGCTGAGATTTTCCAGCATGTTCTCTTTTGGGTACAAGATATCACAGTTGTGAGCCATATTTTAGGAATCATTGTTTGAGGTGATAGGGTGGTTGGTTCAGAAAGTGCTGGTAATGGAACCTCATGAATTGGTGCAGCATGTCTGGCAAGTTGTCCAACCTGCTACCATTGTGTGTCTATGTGGAAGGAATGAATGTTTAAGGTGACAATCAAGCGGATTTCTTTGAAAGTGTACGGCTCTTTGAATGTCGTTGGAGGTGCATTCGTTCCTGTAAGTGGAGAGTATTGCTCCACACCCCTCTGCTGTGTTTTGTAGATAGAGAACAGTCAGTGTGGAGTCAGGAAATGAGTTACTGGAGGGCAAACAGCATGTGAGAAACCATACCTCAGCAGCAGTTTACATTTTCACCAGAACATGGAAGATTAGAGGCAATAAACTTTGGATGGAAAATATCATCAACAATTAAATAAATGTGAATGCGATATTCAAAGCTTACCTGCTATATATATCTTCAAATTGAAATTAAGCTGCAGAATAATAGTTTTTAATGCTTAACAGCTTAAATATTTATTTTCTGCTATTTTTATCCTTCACCTGAATAACTATTTTTTATATGTGATCCTAGTCAGTGAACACTGATGAGTCATTCAGCCCCAGGGGAGAACAATCTCATAACAAATTCAATCTAATCCCTACCCAAAGTCTACACACACACATTGTCTACCTGGTGTCACTGGGGGTGATCACAAGTGGAAACTGGACTGATTTTCTTCTTCCCAGCTCAGGGAGCTAAGACAGTTCTCACACACTTGGTGCAGCAACAGCAAAGGTCAGCCGTCTTTCTGAATTCCACATTCTGGAGAGAGTTTACTAACCGGTAATGGTCTGTATTTCTGGTATATATGGAAAAGGGTAGCATGAATGTTTTAAGAGCTGATCACATGATTTGATGGAAATTTGATGGTTTGTTACTGCCACAAGTTGCTGTTTTACTTCCAGTTTGGATTCTGTACAGACAAGAGATCCGAGGATAAATCTGCTGATGTTAATTTGACTCGACGTGAGCAAACCACAGGTTTTCTTTTTGTTTAAAACCCACAACCCTGAACATAGGTAAAACATTAAAATTTCCATTGTTTTGTTATCTGTTCCGTCACTAAGACTTTGCTTTGCTATTTCAGTTATCGTGCAATTTTACAGACATCACAAGCAACAATTTGTATTTATCCAGACAAGAGAATCTGCGCAAGATCTGCCACGAGATCCAGGACCCTGTCAGGCTTAGAACACTATTATTACAACAAACAGCTCCGTATCTGTGAGAAATTTATATTTAGTGGTTGTTATGGTAATGAAAACAAGTTTGCTGAACTGCCTGATTGCAATCTTTTTTGCAAAAATATGTGACGCTATTCCTGGCTACCGGATGTATTGCTGAATATTTGAAGGTAACTTGGGGCGGCAGGCATGGTAGCACAGTGGTTAGCACTGCTGCCTCACAGGGACCCGGGTTCGATTCCCAGCTTGGGTCACTGCCTGTGTGGAGTTCACATGTTCTCCCCCGTGTCTGTGTGGGTTTCCTCACACACTCTGAAAGACATGCTGGTTAGGCGCATTGACCCGAACAGGTGCAGGACCAGTGGCGGATTAACTACCACCCGGACCCCTAGGCTGATCTTTAGTAAGGCCCCCTGCCCCACCCTTCGTTGAATAGAGTTAAGTGACGTTAGATAACTTATATCGTTGTACTATGTATAATGTACTACATGTATAATATCATAAAGTTATATGAATCAATTACAGCCCTTTTATTCATTTATTTTTCATTTTCTTTACATTTGTACTTTAAAAAGCTTCCGTGTTTTTTGGTTTACAAAAGTGTCGATAACAGTATGTAAATCAACAGATCGAAGCATGTCTGATTCAATGTGCATGAGTGCCAGATGACTAAGTTTCTCATCGCTCATTGTTTAGCGCAAATAGATTTTGATCCTCTTCAGTGCCGAAAATGAACGCTCACCTGAACAGTTAGTGATTTTTTTTGTTCTCGGGGGCCCCCCTCCCTTCTGGGCCCCTTGGCTTAAGCCTACTCAGCCTAATGGTTAATCTGCCACTGTGCAGGACTGTGGCGACTGGGGGAATTTCACAGTAACTTCACCCACTGCAAGCCTTACTTGTGACGAATAAATTAACTTTAATTTATTCCTCAAATATATTTTCCTGTTCAGTAATGTGCAGCTTTGTCAACAGGGCATGTTCATTTCAGAAGAAGAAAATGTGACAGGACGGGTGAGTGTTCACGCTAATTGGAACAGTTTTGAATAGAATTGGAATAGCTGAATAACTAAATGGTGAAACTGACACTTACAAATTATAAATTAGAAGAACAAAATATAAAATTGCATTTATTTTCATGCTAATTGGATTTTTGTCAGTACGATCTTTCCTGCTTTCTAAAAGAAATTCTCCAAAATATTTTGCCAGATCATTCTGCAAAAGTTTATATCTAGTGATACTGCTTTAAATATTTTCTGAAAACTAGGAGAGGGACAACTTCAGAAACTTTTCCACTGACAATGACAGCCAGACCAAGCGATCAAAAGGCTTTGGGATCATCGTGGGATTCACGGAAATGCAAGGAGCCAACGAATACATTCAGGTGACCATAAAGGCACCTATTGGGAAGCTAGGGACATCTGTGAATCAGAAAAACTGTCATTGCCTGTGTGTGCAGTTAGAATGAGTTTACAAATTGCACATTCTGCAGGTATGTAGGCGGTACCCTGGGTATAGCTCTGATGTTCTCCCAGGTGCCCAGGATATGAAGACCCCAATACAACTCAATCTCTGCCAATAGGAGACCAGGGCTATCTATTAAAGCTATCTGCTTTTGTCACCAATCAGACATCCACATTCTGAGTCAGAGATAAAATTCGAACCAAGGCATTAGTGGTTTGCTAAAAATGAGATGTTGCTGCTGTGCCCAATCAGCTGGCACTTTGCAGTACGTATTAGTTTCTTTGATAATTGTTGTTTGTTGTGCACTGAATAATTTGGCATTTCAAGGGTCGTGGGGGGTTATGGCCAGAAGAAAAGGCAGATGAGAATATTTGGACCACCAGCTATCTTCAGATGACGAATCCAGTGACAACTCAGAAGAGGAATATTAGGATCAAACTCATGAATCTTTTCATTCAGCTCTGCAACTCCTTCAGTGAGTTCAGTTATTTTTGTTTCCAAGTTATCTGTGGAAACCCAAACATGCTTATCAACTTCTCCTAGGAATGCCGTTCCTTTTGGAATGTTTCTTCCACGCCTCCAACTGCTCTTTGGACCCAAAAACAGAAAATGCTGAAAAATCTCAGTAAGTCTGACAGCATCTGTGAAGAGAAAATAGAGTCAACATTTCGAGTCTGGATGACCCTTCGCCAGAGCTAATAGCAAAGGTTTATACTAAGAGTGTGGGGGGTTGCCGGGGGGTGGGGGGGTGGTGGGGGGAGGGGGGGGGCTGTAATTGGACAAAGGAAGTGTAAATGATGATTGATGGGGGGTAGTATAGAATTCTTAGTATGAGGCCCTTCATTTTAGTTTTACTATAATAAGTAGACTAAGTTAAGGTAATTATAAAGTGCCTTATATATATATATATATAGTGACAATTCACAATGCACCTGGAACAAAATATGCAAAGGTATTATAAACTGCAAAGATATTATAAACTGTTCAACCACAAATTAACTAAATATTCTAAGCTTAAATTGTGTTTTCAATATATATGTATTGTGCGCCTTGGCCAACTTCGTTCTGAGTGCAGCATTGTGAGAAACACAGTGGTGGACAGGCCAACTTCCTTTAATACAATGGAGCATAGAAAGGCAGCTTTTCTTATCTGCTTTTGGATATGCAAAAACAAGTTGAATCATAGGCCTGCCATTTAAAGGAGTAAATCTGTTCATGGGTCGCAAGGCTGGAGCAGTCTCTCAAGCTGATAAAGGAGGCCCCGGTTCCAGCGAAAGAGTAACTCCTTTCACCAATTAAAAATCACAGATGTTAACTATGGCCTTGGACACAGGTAATGACATGGGTTAGGTTTTCTAGGTAAAGGGGAAGGAACCTACCTGGGCAATAAGCTAATAATCTCCTATTCCTGTTGACAGGTGGAACGTTATTGGCGAAGGTAATAATGTGTAATGTTGTGACTGGGCCCTCCAGTCTGATTGATGAGTCTAGGCAGGATATTGAAATGTTCAGAATAATATAATAATTTTACCTTGCTATATTAGCTCAGAGAGGACAGTCAACCCTCATTGACTGTGTCTCTCTCCTGATGCATGCATTAGCAAATAAATTCCTTTTCATTCTTTAACTATATACTGTCTTTTGCAGTCTCTGTATTGGTTGAGTGAGGTTCAACGAATACAGGACACCCCAGGGGAAACCTCAGAAAATTCCTCTTACAATGCTGAAGAAGGCTGAAAAAGGTCACTTAATGGACTATCTTAGTACATTTCTCAGCCTTCTTCATCATTAATACTTAATAAAGTTCTTCTCTTTGAAATTCATCAAGTTCCAATTAAAGCTCTGTCATTGTTGAATTCACGTCCACAACTTTATCATTTAGGCATTTAGCCCTCTTCCTACTTTCTGTGACATTCCAGTTCTCAGTTTTCATTAGAAACCCATCCCTCCCGTTGGTTCTGTAAAGTTTTCAGTTTTTCCTCATGAAACCTAATTCTTCTCTGCTTCCCTTTGAGCTCACATTCCATAACTGGATTTCTGCTAATAGTTTCTGACACTCTTCGCCCTCCTTTGGGAGAACGTCAACTTTCTCTTGCTATACTAGGTTCTTGACTTCCACTTGCGTCATTTCATTATTCAAAAACTCAATGGTTCTCAGTAAGCTTGAGGCATCCAGTGCTTTTCCTTCTAGCTCCTTAACCTTCGGTTTTGGACTTAGCATTCTCCGATCTGAGAGTACCGAGAGGGGATAGGCAGTACTGAGATGAGATATATCCAAGGTTTGCCCATTGAGTCTATAAGTGTAGAAATGAGAAATAAAAAGGGAGCGATCACTTTGATAGGATTGTACTACAGGCCCCCAAATATTCAGCTGGAAATTGAGGAGCAAATATATAAGGAGATTACAGATAGCTCCAAGAAAAATAGGGTGGTAATAGTAGGGGATTTTAACTTTCCCAACATTGACTGGGACAGCATTAGTATCAGGGGCTTGGATGGAGAGAAATGTGTTGAGTGTATTCAGGAGGAATTTCTCATTCAGTATGTGGATAGCCTGATGAGAGAGGGAGCTAAATTTGACTTCCTCTTGGGAAATAAGGAAGGTCAGGTGACAGAAGTGTTAGTGAGGGATCATTTTGGGACCAGTGACCATAATTCCATTAGTTTTAAGATAGCTATGATGGGTCAGGTCCAAAAGTTAAAACTCTAAATTGGGATAAGGCCAATTTTGATGGTATTAGACAAGAACTTTCAAAAGTTATCTGGGGACGTCAGTTGGCAGGCAAATGGACGTCTGGTAAGTGTGTTCAGGGTAAGCACATTACTTTTAGAGTGAAAGGCTGTTAGCAACAGGGAACCCTGGATAATTTGATTTGATTTGATTTATTATTGTCACATGTATTAACATACAGTGAAAAGTATTGTTTCTTGCGTGCTATACAGACAAAACATACCATTCATAGAGAAGGAAATGAGAGAGTGCAGAATGTAGTGTTACAGTCATAGCTAGGGTGTAGAGAAAGATCAACTTAATGCAAGGTAAGTCCATTCAAAAGTCTGACAGCAGCAGGGAAGAAGCTGTTCTCAAGTCGGTTGGTACATGACCTCAGACTTTTGTATCTTTTTCCCGAAGGAAGAAGGTGGAAGAGGGAATGTCTGGGATGGATGGGGTCCTTAATTATGCTGGCTGCTTTGCCGAGGCAGCGGGAAGTGTAGACAGAGTCAATGGATGGGAGGCTGGTTTGCGTGATGGATTTGGGTACATTCATGACCTTTCATAGTTCCTTGCGGTCTTGAGTAGAGCAGGAGCCATACCAAGCTGTGATACAACCAGAAAGAATGCTTTTTATGGTGCATCTGTAAAAGTTGGTGAGAGTCGTAGCTGACATGCCAAATTTCCTTAGTCTTCTGAGAAAGTAGAGGCGTTGGTGGGCTTTCTTAACTATAGTGTCGGCATGGGGGGACCAGGACAGGTTGTTGGTGATCTGGGCACCTAAAAACATGAAGCTCTCGACCCTTTCTACTTCATCCCCGTTGATGTAGACAGGGGCATGTTCTCCTTTACGCTTCCTGAAGTCGATGACAATCTCCTTTGTTTTGTTGACATTGAGGGAGAGATTATTGTTGCTGCACCAGTTCACCAGATTCTCTATCTCATTCTTAGAAATCATAGAAATCATAGAAACCCTACAGTACAGAAAGAGGCCATTCGGCCCATCGAGTCTGCACCGACCACAATCCCACCCAGGCCCTACCCCCATATCCCTACACATTTTACCTGCCAATCCCTCTAATCTACGCATCCCAGGACTCTAAGGGGCAATTTTTAACCTGGCCAATCAACCTAACCCGCACATCTTTAGACTGTGGGAGGAAACCGGAGCACCCGGAGGAAACCCACGCAGACACGAGGAGAATGTGCAAACTCCACACAGACAGTGACCCAAGCCGGGAATTGAACCCAGGTCCCTGGAGCTGTGAAGCAGCAGTGCTAACCACTGTGCCACCGTGCTTGTACTCTGTCTCGTCATTGTTTGAGATCCGACGCACTACAGTGGTGTCGTCAGCAAACCTGAAAATTGAATTGGAGGGGAATTTGGCCGCATAGTCATAGGTGCATAAGGAGTGTAGTAGGAAGCTGAGAACACAGCCTAGTGGGGCACCGGTGTTGAGGATGATCGTGGAGAAGGTATTGTTGCCTATCCTTACTGATTGTGGTCTGTGAGCTAGGAAGTTCAAGATCCAATCGCAGAGGGAGGTGCCGAGGCCCAGGCCACGGAGTTTGGAGATGAGTTTTGTGGGAATAATAGTGTTGAACGCTGAGCTGTAGTCAATAAATAGGACTCTGACATAGGTGTCCTTGTTATCTAGGTGTTCCAGGGTTGAGTGCAGGGCCAGGGAAATGGCGTCCGCTGTGGACCTGTTGTGGCGGTAGGCAAACTGTAGTGGATCCAGGTAGTCCAGGAGGCTGGAATTGATTCGTGCCATGACTAGCCTTTCGAAGCACTTTGTAATGATGGATGTCAGAGCCACCGGCCGATAGTCATTAAGGCACGCTGCTTGGTTTTTCTTAGGTACCGGGATGATGGTCATCTTCTTGAAGCAGATAGGGACCTCAGATTGTTGTAAAGAGAAGTTGAAGATGTCTGTGAATACCTCCGCCAGCTGATCCGCGCAGGATCTGAGTGCTCGCCCGGGTATCCCATCCGGGCCAGTTGCTTTTGTGGGTTGATCTTCAAGAAAGCTGTTCTGACATCTGCAATGGTGACCCCAGATACAGGTTCATCCAGGGCTTCCAGGGTGGAGGGCATGCTCTCACTGACCTCTTGCACAAAACGGGGCGTAGAATGCATTGAGCTCATCAGGGAGGGGTGCGTTGGAGCCGACAATTTTATATGCCTTCATCTTGTAGCCTGTTATGTCTTGCAGACCTTGCCATAGTCGGCGGGGGTCGGTGTGGCTAGCCTAGGACTCTAACTTGGTCATAGAAATCATAGAAATCATAGAAACCCTACAGTGCAGAAGGAGGCCATTCGGCCCATCGAGTCTGCACCGACCACAATCCCACCCAGGCCCTACCCCCACATATTTTACCCACTAATCCCTCTAACCTACGCATCTCAGGGGCAATTTTAACCTGGCCAATCAACCTAACCCGCACATCTTTGGACTGTGGGAGGAAACCGGAGCACCCGGAGGAAACCCACGCAAACACGAGGAGAATGTGCAAACTCCACACAGACAGTGACCCGAGCCGGGAATCGAACCCGGGACCCTGGAGCTGTGAAGCAGCAGTGCTAACCACTGTGCTACCGTGCCGCCCGGTATTGTCTTTTGGCATCTTTGATGGATCTCCTTAGATCGTATCTGGCTTTCTTGTATAGATCAGTGTCGCCTGACTTGAATGCCTTAGACCGGGACTCGAGCAAGCAGTGGATATCCCTGTTCATCCATGGTTTCCGGTTGGATGACTTGGGATATTGAGGCCCTGGTCAAAAAGAAGGAGGAGGCATATGACATGCATAGGCAGCTGGGGTCATGTGAATCCCTTGAAGAATATAGAGGTTGTCAGAATAGAGTTAAGAGAGAAATCAGGAGGTCAAAAAGGGGACACGAGACTGTTTTGGCAGATAAGGCAAAGGAGAATCCAAAGAGCTTCTACAAATACATAAAGGGCAAAAGAGTAACTAGAGAGAGAGTAGGGCCTCTTAAGGATCAACAAAGTCATCTATGTGCGGATCCACAAGAGATGGGTGAGATCCTAAATGAATATTTCTCATCGATATTTACTGTTGAGAAAGGCATAGATGTTAGGGAACTTGGGGAAATAAATAGCGATGTCTTGAGGAGGGTACATATTACAGAGAAGGAGGTGCTAGAAGTCTTAAAGCGCATCAAGGTAGATAAATCCCTGGGGCCTGATGAAATGTATCCCAGGACGTTGTGGGAGACAAGGGAGGAAATTGCGGATCCTCTAGCAGAGATATTTGAATTATTGACAGTCACAGGTGAGGTGCCTGAAGTTTGGAGGGTAGCAAATGTTGTGCCTTTGTTTAAGAGGGGCTGCAGGGAAAAGTCTGGAAACTATAGACCGGTGAGCCTAACATCTGTAGTGGGTAAAATGTTAGAAGGTATTCTGAGAGATAGGATCCACAGGCATTTAGAGAGGCAAGGACTGATTAGGGACCGTCAGCATGGCTTTGTGAGTGGAAAATCATGTCTCACAAATTTGATTTAATTTTTGAGGGGTAACCAAGAAGGTAGATGAGGGCAGTGCAGTCGATGTTGTCTGCATGGACTTTAGCATGGCCTCTGACAGCATGGTAGGTTGTTGCATAAGGTTAAATCTCTCGGGATCCAGAGTTAGGTAGCCAATTGGATACAAGGTTGGCTTCACGACAGAAGACAAAGTGTGGTTGTAGAGGATTGTTTTTCAAACTGGAGGCCTGTGACCAGTGATGTGCCTCAGGGATTGGTGCTGGGTCCACTGTTATTTGTTCTTTATATCAATGATTTCGATGAGAATTTAAGACCATAAGACCATAAGACATAGGAGCGGAAGTAAGGCCATTCGGCCTTAGGAGGCATAGTTCGTAAGTTTGCAGATGACACCAAGATTGGAGACATAGTGGACAGTGAAAAAGGTTATTTAGGATTGCAACGGGATTTTGATCAATTGGGCCAGTGGACCGATGAATGGCAGATGGAGTTTAATTTAGATAAATGCGAGGTGATGCATTTTCGTAGATCGAACCAGGGCAGGACTTAATCCTTAATTGTAGGGCGTTGGGAGTTCTCAAACAAAGAGATTTAGGAGTACAGATTCATAGCTCCTTGACAGTGGAATCACAGGTGGACAGAGTGGCGAAGAAGGCATTCGGCATGCTTGGTTTCATTGGTCAGAACATTGAATACAGGAGTTGGAATGTCTTGTTGAAGTTGTACAAGATATTAGTAAGGCCACACTTGGAATACTGTGTACAGTTCTGGTCACCCGATTATAGAAAGGATATTATTAAACTAGAAAAAGTGCAGAAAAGATTTATTAGAATGCTACCGGGACTTGATGGTTTGAGTTATAAGGAGAGGCTGGATAGACTGGGACTTTTTTCCCTGGAGCGTAGGGGGCTTAGGGGTGATCTTATAGAGGTCTATAAAATAATGAGGGGCACAGATCAGCTAGATAGTCAATATCTTTTCCCAAAGGTAGGGGAGTCTAAAACTTGAGGGCATAGGTTTAAGGTGAGAGGGGAGAGATACAAAAGGGTCCAGAGGGGTAATTTCTTTACACAGAGGATGGTGAGTGTCTGGAATGAGCTGCCAGAGGTAGTAGTAGAGGTGGGTACAATTTTTTCTTTTAAAAAGCATTTAAACAGTTACATGGGTAAGATGAGTTTGGAGGGATATGGGCCAAATGCGGGCAATTGGGACTAATTTAGTGGTAAAAACTGGGTGGCATGGACAAGTTGGGCCGAAGGTCCTGTTTCCATGCTGTAAACATCAATGACTCTCTCTTGTATCCATCTTTTCTTTCTCCACCTGCAGCTGAGCTTTTTCTTTCACTTTGCTTTCAGGCCTGCTCGCCAGGTCTGTCTCCAGTTAAGTCTTAACTTGCTTCAGTCTGTAATGAAGGTAAGATGGCTTCAATATCCGCTTGCAACTTGGAATGCTCCCTCAACTTTTCCTTCGAGCAAAGGCTGGTGGCTTAGCAATTTCATTTGCTGTTTCAATTTGGGTAATGTATCCCCATTTTCAAAAAGATCAATCTTTAGTCCTTCCAGGTGGTTCTCAGCCTCCCCTTTCCTCTGCACTAAATTCTTTTCCTCAAGTGCTTCATTGTGCAGACCTGGTTTGTCACAATTGTGTGGTTTGCTTGGGTATTGTCGTTTCCTCGTTCCTTGCTTTATTGGGGTGTTCTATTCCTCTGTTTAAGCTCTATATATATTCCAAAACTTGAAGACTAATTTACTTGCCAAAGGCTTTTAAAACCTCATCAAAGTTGTCTGAGGATGAATCAATGACTTCATCAGCAAGTTCGCCAAACAAATAAAATAGTATACTGTTCTTCCTCTGATTTATGATATAATCCTGATGTGCTCTGGTAACTGAAAATTTTTTTATTTCCCTGATGCCCAATTTTGCATCTGGTTTGACCCTTGCATCAACGCAGTTTGATCTGATAGATTGATTTACTATCCATGGTTTTAAACCTCATTTCATTTTCAAAGATTGAGCGGTGGTAACTGTTTCTTGTCTTATTCCTGCACTTGTTGAGTATGGTGGGTTCCTATTGTGATTGCAGTCCAACTTTAAAATGATTAACTCCACTGGAAATCTTTCAATCAAAGGGCATGATTTTCCCAGCCCACTGTGGTGGTCAGGTAATGTGGGCTGGGAAATTTCAGCTGGAGGCCAAAAAAGGGGAATCGCTCTGGGCGGCCCGGCCCCTGTGAGTTTCCCAGGCCATTTTTGTCAGTGCGATCAGGTGCCAGGTGTTTTAAGTTGCCGGGTGAGGTGGGGGACTCACATGGGTCCTGGGGGTTTTGGGGGGGTGGGGGGTGGTTCCATATGCTGCTCGAGGGTTCTGCAGCTCAGGGGTGAGGGCTGCTGTCCCTAGGCCCAGAGGTGTTGCATTGGCCCGGTTGTGGGGTGAGCTGGGGGAATCCAATGTGTGCTGGTGTTTGGGAGGTGATCAACATGCCACTCGAGGGCTCCACAAGTTGGGAGAGAGGTGTCCCTAGGCACAGGGATGTTCTATTAGTCTAGCTGCACAGAGACCCCTGAGGGTTGCCACATGGGCTCCACCACCAAGCTCACGATTATTGACCTGCTTCGCTGTTATCCATCTGCAGGACATGCACCGTGGCTGACTGCAGATTTACATCCCTGGGCCCACTAACAGCAACAGGCAGCAGGTCTGGCAGCTGCTGCCATAAGCAAGGGAGCTCACCAGGTGTTAACACAATCCCTCATACTGCATGGACTCAGCAGTGCTGCTATGAATGGGAACCCATCTTGTGATAGTCAGGGGCCTGCCCCTGCACCGTGTGGCTGAACTGCAATGCATACCTGGAAGGCAATGCAGTAGTAGCACCCATGACAATGGCTTGAGGGTCCACAATGGACAATTCTCTCCCTGCCTGCCATGGCCAAGATGTCAATGGTAGGCAAACCATTCAGGTGACGTATGGCACCCTGGATGATGTTAGGTTGCCAGTGTCCACATGTGGGGTCACTAGTCGCTGGGAGGGAGTGGGGTCCGGGGATGAACAAATGAAAGTAATGTGTCACTCTCTCACTCTCTGGGCCCGATTTTACCAAAACTTCACGCCAGGGTAAAGTTGGGTGTCGGGTCTATACCGCGATCTGCACCCGATTCCGAGCAGATCGCGGCTTTACCGACACCCAATGGGTCCGCGCCCGATTCGGGCGGCCTGACGATTTAAATGCATTAGCATGCATTTAAATCGACTTAATGAACCGCGCGCCCAACTCTATACCGCCCAATCCCACTTTACCGTCTTCTGGTCCGTTCCGGTTCCACGCTTTTAGCGACCTGCAGAATAAAAATCCGAAGTGGATTTCTATTCTGCAGGTCAACCTTGTGGCACGGTGGCACAGTGGTTAGCACTGCTGCTTCACAATGCCAGGGACCCAGGTTCAATTCCTGGCTCGGGTCACTGTCTGTGTGGAGTTTGCACATTCTCCACTTGTCTGCGTGGATTTCCTCCGAGTGCTTCGGTTTCCTCCCGCAGTCCAAAGATGTGCTGGTTAGGTGCATTGGCCATGCTAAATTCTCCCTCAGTGTACCTGAGCAGACGCTGGAGTATGGTGACTAGGCGATTTTCACAGTAACTTCAATGCAGTGTTAATATTAGCCTACTTGTGACTAATAAATAAGAACTTTCAACTTGATGACATCCTGGTTAGGGGCTGTACTGTACAAGAACATGACACATATCTTTGCTCGTTGTTGACAAAATCAGGACATTAAAACTTCACCTTGCGATTCGCAGATTTGGGATTAATCAGGTATTAGCATCCTCGACCAGAACCCCAAGTCACATTAGGACACCAGATCAGACCCAAACAATTTTTCTATTTTGGCATAAATGTAAGGAAAGGATACTTCACTCCAGCAGTAATTCCACTGACAAGATAAGGATCTTTTATAGTAAAACAAGCTTCATTTAATAACACAATTTAAATATAACTCTAACAATTGAATCAGCTGAACTATTGACAATTGAACAACAGCTAAATATGAAAAGATGCAACTTTACTTTCTAACTTATCATTGTTTCAGTTCCATGTAAGCTTAATTCCTTAAAATGCTACTTTAAATGCAGTTAGCAAACCCAGGCATACTTATTTTACATTTGTTAACAACCCTGGAGCTTTCAGAAAGAGATAGAGTTCCAAAAACCTGCAAAATCCTTCCACCTTCAACCAGGCCTCAGCTGCAAACTCCAATTCATTTCTGCAACAGTTGGTTTTCTCTGCTACAGACCCAGGAATGCACAAAAACCTCACTTTTACATGACCCTGTCAATCACTCCAATCCAAAATTACAGGGGAACTTAAATAAACAAAAGTTTATTGACTCTACTTAACATAAACACTTATAAGGTTGTAATGAGTAATTATCCTGCTCTCCCAAAATCTGAGCTGTGTTCCAGCCGGACATACCGATTCCCTGTAGCATGGAGCTCAATTTTTAAACATTCCCCTCAAACACAAAAACAATAATGTATATATATATGTATCCATATCAATTGCATGATTATCATCACACAGGTTCTTTAGGGGAACCATTTACTCACAGCTAATGTGTAAAGCCTGATCCAGTTAAGACAAGGGCTATACGACAAATGGCCATTCCTGTGGACAAGCACGCTTTACAGCATCTTCTTGGTATGACAGATTACCTTTCTCAGTTTATCCTATGTTATTGAGAGTTCACTGAACCTCTGCGTCAATCTCTCCACAGGACATAGAAACCTTAGAATCATAGAAACCCTACAGTGCAGAAGGAGGCCATTCGGCCCATCAAGTCTGCACCGACCACAATCCCACCCAGGCCCTCCCCCCACATATTTACCCGCTAATCCCTCTAACCTACGCATCTCAGGACTCTAAGGGGCAATTTTTAACCTGGCCAATCAATCTAACCCGCACATCTTTGGACTGTGGGAGGAAACCGGAGCACCCGGAGGAAACCCACGCAGACACGAGGAGAATGTGCAAACTCCACACAGACAGTGACCCAAGCCGGGAATCGAACCCAGGTCCCTGGAGCTGTGAAGCAGCAGTGCTAACCACTGTGCTACCGTGCCGCCCCATCAAATGGTGTTGGCAAGAGAACCACACAGCGATCTTCAACGGACTCAAACAAACACTCAGAGCCCCAGCGGTGCTACAATATTTTGGTGTTCAAGCGCCCGTAGTTATATCAGCAGATACCTCCCAGCACAGACTTGGTGCAGTCTGCATTCAGAATGGCAGATCAGCAGCCTTTGCCTCACTGACACTGATATTCATTATTCACAGATCAAAAAGGAACTCCTCGCTTTACTCTTTGCCTGTCAGAAATTTGTGACTTCATATATGATCATCCTGTAACTGTTGAAACAGATCACCAGACACTCACAAGTAACTTAAAGAAGCCTCTCCACACTGTGTCTGCACTGCTGCAGCAAATGTGCAGAAGTTGCAATTCTGCTCCTTCAGCATCTCCTACAAACATGGTGACGATCTGTACTTGGCTGATGTCTTCTCCAGATTCTTCTTAACCACCACAGATCAGGCAGATTATGAGGAAGACATAGACGTTATGGCAATAGAGGTTTTCGAGTCAAATTCAGCATCTTAAACAGGCCTTACAAGTGGACATCATATGCAGGTAACTCAACATCCTAATCAGGAGTTGGACAGAATCCTCAAGGGAGCTTCTCCATGAGCTCTGCATAATATCCGCAATCAGAGATAAATTAACCATGCAGGATGGTTAAATGTGTGGCCAGTGTTTCATCATCCCTACTATCCTCCAGAGGTATTACACACAATAACTGCACCATTGGCATCCCTGGAAGCAACCAGATACAGGCTCCTCATGATGAGGTTGTGCAGTTGCCTGCCCATGATATCCACTTGTAAGGCCTGTTTGAGTTCCTGAATTTGACGAGGACACCACCTCTATTGCCATAATGTCTATGCCTTCCTCATAAGTTGTCTGATCTGAGGTGGGAAGAAGCCTCTCAAGAGGGTATCATCCACAGCTCCTTGCCACATTTTGGACGATGCAAAGGCTGCACTGGTCTTCCATGCACACAGACTTAGAAGGTGAAACCAACAGGAGAAATCAAAGTATCAACAGGTGATCTGTGCAGCATGACATGATCCTTAGCCTAACATTACAATAAAATAGGATGCATTGTTCAGGAGAGTGGACAACATCGTGAAGTTTACCATTGACAATGACAGCCAGACAGGCTGAGATAGCAATAGGCTTTGGTGCTGTCATGGAATTCTTTAGCATGCAAGGGACCATTAACTGTAGTCATGTGACCATAAAGGCTCCTATTGCGAAGCCAGGGACATTTGTAAACCAGAAAGAATTTCATTCCCTGTGAGTGCAGTTAGAATGTGTTTACAAACTGCACATTCTGCAGCTTGGGTGTGGCTCTGATTCCTATAGCCTCAGACACTCCCAGTTGTCAGGATGATCAAGGCTCCACCCGCAACTGAATGGCTGGTCAACAGGGGACAAGGATTATCTGTTCAGGAGTGTTTAATGACACCAATCAGCCATCCACATTCAGAGACAGAGGAGAGGTAAAATGTGAGTCATTGCAATGAAAGAGGGGACCATTGAGTTGTTAACATGAGATGTTGCTGCCATAGAAATCATAGAAACCCTACAGTGCAGAAGGAGGCCATTCGGCCCATCGAGTCTGCACCGACCACAATCCCACCCAGGCCATGTCCAGTCAGCTGGCACTTTGCAGAATGCACTGGCTCCTTTCAGCTTGATTATTCTTTGCTGTATACTGAACAATTTGGTATTGCAGCAGGGTGGGCTGTAGGGTGGGGTGATGTTATAAAACTTACTTAGGCCATAGCTTTTGTCCATGGGAAGAGTGCTGCTGGATTCTCACGTTGCTCTCTCACACACACACACACTCTCACTCACTCTCATCTCACAATCACACACACTAATCTCACACACAAATACTCACTCTCATCTCTGACACACACTCCCACATCTCTCTCTCTCTCACATACACACACACACATCTCTCTCACACATTCTGATCTCTGACACACAGAGAGGGATTTTCCAGTCATGATTGCCCTGAAACCGGAAAATCCCGCTGAGGTAATGGACGTTTCCATGGCCCGCCCCTCGCCCGCTCCGATTGCTGTGGCGAGTGGAATGGGAAAATTCACGCAACACTTAATTTCAAGATGATACAAAGGGTAAACTGGAGAGTTTCCCATTGGCGCTGGAAACGCTAACTAGGTGGGATTCAACCACTCTTTGGTGGCAAATGAATCCCCATTGAGAAACATGCTGACAAGCCAGACTTCACAGAGATTGAGGTGACTTTTTAAAGGACACCCCTATTTCTGAGTGCAGTGGCAGGCAGTAAAATCCCTGCCCCCTTCAGTTTCCTCACCCTGGTAGTGTCAACCTGGCACTGGCCCCTGCCACTCTGTAGAGATGCCGGCGCTGGACTGGAGTAAACACAGTAAGAAGTCTCACAACACCAGGTTAAAGTCCAACAGGTTTATTTGGTAGCAAAATCCACTAGCTTTCGGAGCGCTGCTCCTTCATGAGGACGACCTCAACCGGGATCTTGGGTTCATGTCACATTATCTGTAACCCCCACGACTTGCCTGGGCTTGCAAACTCTCACTAACTGTCCTGTCTGGAGACATTACACATCTCTTTAGCTTGTGCTTAACGCTCTGTCCACTCACATTGTCTGTACCTTTAGGACTTGATTACCTGTAAAGATTTGCATTCCAACCATTATTTTGTAAATAGAGTTTGTGTCTTTATATGCCCTGTTTGTGAACAGAACTCCCACTTACCTGACGAAGGAGCAGTGCTCCGAAAGCTAGTGGATTTTGCTACCAAATAAATCTGTTGGACTTTAACCTGGTGTTGTGAGACTTCTTACTGTCCCTGCCACTCTGCCAGTGCCACCCTGCCAGTACCACCCTGGCCGTGACACTCTGGCAGTGACATTGTTGCGAGGGTATCACTGCCAGGGTGGCAGGAGTAGAGCCAGGTCACTGTTGAGTCATGTACCTGACCACCTGGGGGCTCCAAATGCCTCTGAGCCTCTCTGGTGTGGTCAGAGAATTTCTATCCAGAGAAATAAACAGTGACTCTAGAAGGTCATCTTTGAAGACCTTTTGAAGGACAATCCCTGAGTTGAGCTTAGTCTATGGCTGAAAACAACTTCCAGTGCAGGCAAACCATTCAGCATAAGCGATTCAGAAAGACACACTATAAAAAGAAAGCAGTCTGACTGAACACCTGTTATTTCTGGGAAGGTCTTCCGATCAAAAGGAAAGCCTGTTTAAAAGGTCTGTGGTTAAAACCAGTGGCTGATCACATGAGAAGGCACTTCAGATCAAAGAGAAAGTCTGTTCAAAATAACTGCTGTTAGAATCCGCAGCAACTCAAGAGAGGAAGTATTTCAGGGTTAGTGGAGAATGAAATGATTATATCAATGATGAAGTCATTCATCTGCTGTGGAGCTGTCCATCAAAGCAGTCCAAAGTGATCAGGCAGCATTTGCAGCTCATTTCGGCTAGAAAGAGGTTTTCCGCTGGTGAAACTGTCCATCAAAGTTCTTCAAGGAGTTCGGGAACACCTGGGGTTTCTGCAATTATCCAAAGACAATCCCTACTCTAGTGCTTCAGTGATTTTGAAGGCTTCCAGGTGTTCAGGGAGCATGGATTTAAAAGTGACCATGTCACTTCAAAGATTTTACAGAACACAGACAAAGGGCCAGATTTTCCGGCCACACTCGCCCCAATGTCGCCTGAGGTCAACAGACCTCTGCATGGCCCATGTTCTGCCTGCTATGAATCCCGTGGTAGGCGGGACAGGAAAATTTCCCAAAGACTTTTACCAGAAAGTTGCCAGAAATTACCACCCTGAGAGTGATTTTCATGTTTCCCAGAGCGTGGTGTCTTCTTGTGAGCTATCTCCAGCATACCCTCTAATTCTACCTTTCACCCTCATTCTATGCTTTTAAAACTTAATTCTAACTCTATGACTGTAACACTATATTCTGCACCTTCCTCTTGCCTTCTCCTCTATGAACAGTATGCTTTGTCCGTACAGTGCGCAAGAAACAACACTTTTCATTGTATCCCAATAAATGTGGCAATAATCAAATCAAATCAAATCAAATTTTAAAAAAGGCAAGAGGAAGAAGTGCAGCCATGAGACCCCATCCCAGGGGATAGTCCTGAGTTCAAACCTTTCCACCCAGTCAGAGACCCCCCCAACCTCCAGGTCCCTTGAGGGACCCTCCCTCTGCAGCTGGGCAGTGACAGAGGGGCAAATGGGCACAATACTTACCTCTTTGCCATCTCCCCCTTCAGAGTTCATGGTGCTTGGTCTACACTTGTCAGGACCAGGAAGGCAGAGAGTGGGGATAAAAGGATCCTTTTCAGGATGGCAGCCAGTGACTAGTGGAGTTCTGCAGGGACCACAGTGTTGGGACCACAACTTTTCACTTTATACATCAATGATCTAGGTGAAGGAACTGAGGGCATTATGGCTAAATTTGCAGATGATGCAAAGATAGGTGGAGGGACAGGTAGCATTGAAGAAACAGGGAGGCTGCAGAAGGACTTGGACAGATTAGGAGAGTGGGCAACGAAGTGGCAGCTGGAATACAATGTGGGAAAGTGTGAGGTTATGCACTTTGGCAGGAAGAATAGAGGCGTAAACTATTTTCTAAATGGGGAGAGAATTCAGAAATTGGTAGCGCAAAGGGACTTGGGAGTCCTAGTTCAGGATTCTCTTAAGGTTAACTTGCCGGTTGAGTTGATAGATTGGAAGGCAAATGCAATGTTAGCATTCATTTTGAGAGAACTAGAATACAAAAATAGGGATGCACTGCTGAGGCTGTATAAGACTCTGGTGAGACCACATTTGGAGTCTTGTGAGCAAATTTGGCACCCATATCTAAGGAAGGATGTGCTGGCTCTGGGGGGAGTCCAGAGGAAGTTCACGAGAATGATCCCACGAATGAAAAGCTTCATGTATGATGAGCGTTTGAGGAATCTGGGGACAAACTTTTCCTGTGCTGCCCACCACAGGAATTATAGCGGACGGGACAGGACCTTTGCAAAGATCTGTTGACCTCAGGCGGGATTTTCCGGTATTGGGACAAGTGCGGCTGGAAAATCCCATCCTGGATCTATACTCGATAGAGCTTAGAAGGATGAGGGGGGACCTTATTGAAACTTACAGAATACTGAAAGGCCTGAATAGAGTGAACATGGGAAAGATGTTTCCATTAGTAGGCAAGACTACGATCCGAAGGCACAGCCTCAGAATAAAGGGATGACGTTTTAGAACTGAGATGAGGAGGAATTTCTTCAGCCAAAGGGTGGTGAATCTGTGGAATTCATTGCCACAGAAGGCTCTGAAAGCCAGGTCATTGAGTATATTTAAAACAGAGGTTGATAGGTTCTTGATTGGTAAGCAGATCAAAGGTTACGGGGAAAAGGCAGTAGAACGTGGTTGATAAACTTATCAATCATGATTGAATGGTGGAGCAGACTCGATGGGCCAAATGGCCTAATTCTGCTCCTATATCTTATGATCTTATGGGGTGGCATTTTACTGTCTCGCTCGAAAGAGACCGGAAATTCCCGTCCGAGGTCAACAGACATTTCCGTTGCCCGCCCCTCGCTGCTCCGATTCTGTTGCAGGCGGGGCGGTAGAATTCCGGTGACGGTCTGATCTCCATGTCCCTGGGTCATGTATCAGGCTTTTAAATCATTGCAGCACTCCATTCTGCAGCTGCGATTTTCTTTTCACCCTGTCAGAAGCTTCAGGTGAGAGTAGACCCCTTGGTATCCTCTGACAGAGAGGAGATGCCAATTTCATTTGGGAGGGAGAGGGGGGTTCTATTCTACACAGCTATGCACCCAGCCCCAGTGTATGCACACAACTTTGATTTGATGTTTCTGAGGCTTCGTAGCAAGCTGTGCTTGTTACCTAGGAGTGAGTTGTGCAGTGACATTCTTCATTGTGCGGTATTATTTTTTATTCACTCACTGGGCCAACATTTATTGCTCACCCCTGAGGACATTTAAGAGAAAACCACATTGCTGTGGATCCAGAGTCAAATGTGGGCCAGAGCAGGAAAGGATGACAGATTTCCTTCTCCAAAAGGCCTTAGTGAACCAGATGGGTTTTTAACAACAAGCATTTCATGGTCATCATTCGACGTTTAATTCCAGACTCTTTGAATTCAATTTCTACCATGGTGGGATTTGAATCCGGGTCCCCAGATCATTATCTCTGGATTACTAGTCCTGTGACAATACCACTATGCCAGTCCTCTTTTTTAGATTATATATATTAATAATCTAGACAGGCTACTTAAGGAAATAACAGTTGGACATTTGGAAAATCATAATACAGTCAAGCAGAGCCAATTTAGATTTAAGTAAGAGACATCACGTTTGACAAATTTATTAAAGTTCCGTAACAAGCAGAGTGTATAAAGGGGAACGAATAGATTTAAAGTATTTGGTTTTCCATTAGGTATGTGAAGATGCCACATAAAAGATTACTATATAAAATAAGAGCTTGTGGTTTTGGGGTTCATATGTCAGCATGGATAGAGGATTGGATAACTAACAGGAAGAGAGTTGGGATCAATGGGCCAGTTTTATTGTAAAAATAGGTTGCACATAACAACAAGTTCAAGTGGAAGAGCAGCGAGCGAGGCTGAGTGCGAAACTCCAACTGCAAAAGCTCAACCAGCAAAGACAGAGAAAGCAGGAAAAACTCCAGCTGTGATTGCAGGAGCTTCAGGAGTGTGGGAGAGAGGGACGTGACTGGAGGAGATGCAAGAAAGCATAGCCTGGATTGGAAAAGCAGCAAGTTCAAACTGGAGGGAGGAGAAATTATGTCCTGAAGCGAGAAGATTGGAAAATAAGGGACTAGACAAGAGCTTGAATTTTCCCCTATCCCTGATTCCACTGCAGAACCTGCTGGGAAAGGCTCGTAAAACTCTGGCCAAGTTTTCAGTGCACCCCTTTCCTTTCCCTTGTGATAGACTGAAGTCGAAATTTTCCTGTCTCCCCCCCCCACTGGAATCGGAGCGGGCGAGGGGCGGATCATGGGAAGGTCCATTGACCTCGAACACGATTTCACGGTTTTGGGCCAAGCGAGGCCATAAAATTCTGCCCTGAGTTTCGGAAGGTGAGACTGCTCAGATTCACAGTTCAGGTTGTACAACAGCAGGAAGAAACAGGGGAAAATACCCCTATAGTCAGTCAGCCTGTGAGGAGAGAGGAGATTTGAACTGAATGAAAGTGATGGGACCCGCGATACAGCAGTGCTCATCTCAGCCTAATCTTGTTCCTACACCAATCACAAATGGGGATCTTGTTAGATTTTCCTTCTCTCTATCCGGTGAGCTAACTGCAGTGGCTGAGATCAGAAAACCAGACCCAGGCTTCTTTCAGCTTGTCTGCTTTTGTTGTGCAACTTTCTTAGCAGTTGAACAGGATTTAGGGAGCTCAGTTTAATGATAAAAAAAACAAATGACTTTATCCAAAAAGATTAACAACTTCAAGCTCTGTGCAATGAACCCAACAGAAACAATAAAAATCAGAAACTGCATTTAAGTTTTTCCAGAGTTCCAGCTCTCTCAGGCATTGTAGTACAGAACAAAGAGGCTGCCAGAAAACACTGTTGATTTACACATTACTTCTTATGACTAACAACCAAAGTCAACAAGCTTTAGCAGGTAAGAGCTGTCGAATTGAATTCAACTCTTCCAGTTGTGCTTTTGTTTTATTTTCTGATTAGGGAAAACGTCACGGCAGTACTGTGAGGGGATATATCCGAGGGTTTGCCCATTGCGTCTATATGAGTTGAACTGAGAAATAAGAAGGGGAAAATCACTTTGATAGGATTGTACTATAGGCTCCCAAATAGTCAGCGGGGAATTGAGGAGCAAATATGTAAGGAGATTACAGATAGCTCCAAGAAAAATAGGGTGGTAATACTTGGGGATTTTAACTTTCCCAACATTGACTGGGACAGCCATAGTATTAGAGGCTTGGATGGGGAGAAATGTGTTGAGTGTATTCAGGAGGAATTTCTCATTCAGTATGTGGATGGCCCGACTAGAGAGGGGGCAAAACTTGACCTCCTCTTGGGAAATAAGGAAGGGCAGGTGACAGAAGTGTCAGTGAGGGATCACTTTGGGACCAGTGACCATACTTCTATTAGATTTAAGATAGCTATGGAGAATGATAGGTCTGTCCCAAAAGTTAATATTCTAAATTGGGGCAAGGCCAATTTTGATGATATCAGGCAGGAACTTTCAAAAGTTAATTGGGGGAGTCTGTGGGAAGGCAAAGGGATGTCTGGTAAGTGGGAGGATTTCAAAAGTGTCTGAACCAGGGTTCAGGGTAAGCACATTGCTCTTAGAGTGAAGGGCAAAGCGTGTAGAAGTAGGGAACCCTGGATGACTTGGGATATTGAGGCCCTGCTCAAGAAGAAGAAGGAGGCACATGACATGCATTGGCAGCTGGGATCAAGTGAATCCCTTGAAGAGTGTAGGAGTAGAGTTAAGAGAGAAATCAGGAGGGCAAAAAGGGGACATGAGATTGTTTTGGCAGATAAGGCAAGGAGAATCCAAAGAACTTCTACAAATACATAAAAGTCAAAAGTGTAACTAGTAGGGAGCAGGGCCTCTTAATGATCAACAAGGTCATCTATGTGTGGATCCACAAGAGGTGGGGAGATCCTAAATGAATATTTCTAATCAGCATTTACTGCTGAGAAAAGCATGGATGTGAGGGAACTGGGGAAATAAATAGTGATGTCTTGAAGAGTGTACATATTACAGAGAAGGAGGTGCTGGAAGCCTTAGAGCGCATCAAGGTAGATAAATCCCTGGGACCTGATGAAGTGTATCCCAGGACATTGTGGGAGGCGAAGGAGGAAACTGCGGGTCCCCTAACAGAGATATTTGAATCATCATTAGTCACAGGTGAGGTGCCTGAAGTTTGGAGAGTGGCAAATGTTGTGCCTTTGTTCAAAAAGGGCTGCAGGGAAAAGCCTGGAAACTACAGACTGGTGAGCCTCACATCTGCAACAGATAAGTTCTTAAAATCCCTACAGCACAGAAAGAGGCCGTTCGGCCCATCGAGTCTGCACCGACCACAATCCCACCCAGGCCCTACCCCCATATCCCTACATATTTACCCACTAATCCCTCTAACCTATGCATCCCAGGACACTAAGGGCAATTTTAGCTTGGCCAATCAACCTAACCCGCACATCTTTGGACTGTGGGAGGAAACCAGAGCACCCGGAGGAAACCCACACAGACACGAGGAGAATGTGCAAACTCCACACAGACAGTGACCCAAGGCAGGAATCGAACCCAGGTCCCTGGAGCTGTGAAGCAGCAGTGCTAACCACTGTGCTACCATGCCGAGTTGTTGGAAGATATTTTGAGAGACAGGATCTACAGGCATTTAGAGAGGCAAGGACTGATTAGGGACACTCAGTATGGCTTTGTGAGTGGAAAATCATGTCTTACAATTTTGACTGAGTTCTTTGAAGGGGTAACCAAGAAGGTAGATGAGGGCAGTGCAGTTGATGTTGTCTACATGGACGATAGCAAGGCCTTTGACAAGGTACCGCATGGTAGGCTGTTGCATAAGGTTAAATCTCATGGGATCCGGGGTGAGGTAGCTAAATGGATCCAAAATTGGCTTCTTGCCAGAAGCCAGAGGGTGGTTGTAGAGGATTGTTTTTCAAACTGGTGGTCTGTGACCAGCGGTGTGCCTTGGGGATCGGTGCTGGGTCCACTGTTATTTGTCATTTATATTAATGATTTGGCTGAGAATATAGGAGGCATGGTTAGTAAGTTTGCAAATGACACCAAGATTGGTGGCATAGTGGACAGTGAAGAAGGTAATCTCGAATTGCAACAGGATCTTGATCAATTGGGCCAGTGGGCTGACGAATGGCAGATGGAGTTTAATTTAGATAAATGCAAGGTGATGCATTTTGGTAGATTGAACCAGGGCAGGACTTACTCAGTTAATGGTAGGGCGTTGAGGAGAGTTTCAGAACAAAGAGATCTAGGGGTACAGGTTCATAGCTCCTTGAAAATTGAGTCACAGGTGGACAGAGTGGTGAAGAAGGCATTCAGCATGCTTGGTTCCATTGGTCAGGAGACTGAATACAGGAGTTAGGACGTTTTGTTGAAGTTGTACAAGACATTGGTAAGGCCACACTTAGAATACTGTGTACAGTTCTGGTCACCCTATTATAGAAAGGATATTATTAAACTAGAAAGAGTTCAGAAGAGATTTACTAGGATGCTACCAGGACACAATAGTTTGAGTTATAAGGAGAGGCTGGGTCGGTTGGGACTTTTTTCTCTGGAGCTTAGGAGGTTGAGGGATGATCTTATAGAGGTCTATAAAATAATGAGGGGCATAGATCAGCTAGAAAGTCAATATCTTTTCCCAAAGATAGGGGAGTCTAAAACTAGAGGGCATAGGTTTAAGGTGAGAGGGGAGAGATACAAAAGGGTCCAGAGGGGCAATTTTTTCACACACAGAGTTGAGTGTCTGGAACAAGCTGCCAGATGTAGTAGTAGAGGCGGGTACAATTTTGTCTTTTAAAAAGCGTTTAGACAGTTACATGGGTAAGATGGGTACAGAGAGATATGGGCCAAATGCCAGTTTAGGGGTTTAAAAAAAAGGGCGGCATGGACAAGTTGGGCTGAAGGGCCTGTTTCCATGCTGTAAACCTCTATGACTCTATGACTCTATGACCCAATGCAGGGAGGGTGTTGATGGAGGTGGGTGTAAATGTTATTCCATTCTTTCAATTCTGTAATATGGGGCATCATTCTCCTTTGCAGATAGTCGTGAATCTTTAACAATTAGTCTTCAAACATAGGGAACAAAAACCCTCCTCCATAAAAAAAAACAATGTTTTACTCAATATGAGAAGATGAAATGTGAATGACATAAGGAATACTAACTGTGCAGGGCAACACGACAAAATGCTCTGACCTGCAAAATTGTGCACACATCAATAATGGCCACTTCACTGCCAATCAGAGCAAATGAAGAAACCACTTCCAAGAATGGTTCCTGAGATGAGGATCTTCACTAACATGAACAGCTAGGAGAAGCTGGAGGTCGGTCCCTTTAGAGAAGAAATGATTAAGAAGCAAGTTGATAGAGGTGTTCAAAATGATATGAATCTGGTCTTGGTAGATGGAGAGAAACTGTTCCCATTGGGGAAATGGCTTGGAATCAGAGGTCATAGATTTACTTTGATTGGCAAAGGAACCAATAGTGATATGAGGAAAAACTCGTTTGTGTAGCTACTGGTTAGGATCTGAATCCAATGCTGAGAGTGTGTTGGAGGCAGATTCAAGTGTTGTTTTCAAAAGACACCTGGGTCATTATTGGAAGAGAAAAGAGTTGCCGGAAAAAACAGGAGACTGAGACTAATGGAATTCCTTTACAGACAGCTGGCATGGGCACGACCGGCCAAATGGTCTTGTCCGTGCTGTAACCATTCTATGAAAGAGTACTTCTCTTTGTTCATAGAATGTGGACATCGCAAATTTATTTCCCATCCCCAATTGCCCTTGAGATGGTAATGGTGAGCCATGTTCTCATCAAGTAAGGCCATTCCAGAGGATATTAAAAACCAATCTCATTTCTGTGGGTCTGGAGTCATGCATAGGGCAGACTGCGTAACATACCAGAGGTTTTTTGACGCATTCACACATTACTTTGATAACGGTCCATACAAAAAGTCATTCCACACATGGATGGAAAAAATTCAAGGGAACAACCGCTTACAATCTATATTAATGATCTGGATGAAGGGGTCAAGTTGCCAAATTTGCTGAATACAATGCTCAGTAGGAAAGCAAGTGGTGGGGAGGATAAAGCAAGTTTGCAAGGGGATATGGATAGGTTTAGTGCAGGATCAAACATTTAGTAGAAGGAGTATAATGTGGGAAAATGTGACATTGTTCACTTTGATGGAAGAATAAATAAGCAGTATATTATGTGACTGGTGAGAGATTGCAGCATGCTGTGGGAGAGAAGAGGGGACTGGTGTCCTCTTACATAAATCATAAAATGTCAGCGTGCTGGTACAGCAAGTATTTAGGGAGGCTAACAGAGTGTTGACCTTTATAGCATCAACGGTGAAGTATAAAGGTAGGGAAGTCTAACTATGACTGTACAAGGCGTCGGTGATATGCTGAGAGTACTATGTACAGTTTTGGTCTCCTTATTTAAGGACGGAGATAATTGCATTCAAAGCAGTTTAGAGAAAGTTCACAAAGTTGATTCTTGGGGAAAGAAGCTTTTGTTTTCATCAGGAAAGGTTGAGCAAGTTGGGCCTATGCTGATTGGAGTTTGGAAGAATGAAAGGTTATTGAAGCAAGATTACAAGGGAGCTTGACAGGGCAGATGCTAAATGAATGTGTGGCCAAACGGGCCACCTAAAATAACGATGTGTAAAGCACTCTGGGACAATTGGGCAAGAACTAAAACAGCAGGCTGCCGCCTCAAAGACAGAGATAAACAGGCTGCAACCCAGACGACTGAATACACAGGATATGGGTCATCTCCAGTACAAAAGGGACTTTCTGGTCAAACTAGGTTGTTTACCAGACATAGGGGCGCCGTAACCCCTTATTTGGGAGGGAGGTGTGTGTCCTACGTGCCCCCAGCACCTACAGACATGGCTGTTGGGGACACACCCAGAGATTGGTGTGGCAGCACCCGATTGGACTTTATCAATCAGGGTGATCAAGTCCTGATCGATTGATTGGCAATGGCCAAAAGGGGCACGAAACCCAACGGGGTATAAAGGGTGCTGCGCAACCAAGAATCTCTCTCTCTGACCCCACGAACGAGCTACAACACCGGTGACTGTCGCCAGAAACAACCAGCACAAGGAGAGCCACCACACCTGAGAAGGAAGGAAGAACAGAGCCAGAGTGCCAGACCAGATCAAAGGACCAGACGACGCAGAGGACGACCGAGACCAGCGCACAGATAAAGGCCAATATCTGCTTGGGTACTTGCCGGTCACGCAAAGTTAAGTCAAGGTCTCGTATTGGACTTGATCTTTAGTATTTTCTGTAAGATAACTTATTGTTGGTTGGGTGGGTGACTATTGATTGTGTGTTTTAAATAAATATTGGTTGTACTAACGAGAAGTCTACTCGCAATACCTTGTCCATCGTATAAGGGTTAAAACAGACTGTGCGGCAGGCACAACAATTGGCGACTCCGCCGAGACATTGACAAGAGGTAACTCTGTTGCTCCGATATCGAATCCTGCAGAATCTATATTGAACGATTATTTAAAACTCAGAGCCAACAGGTGTAAACTCCTTATTGGACAAATAACTGCTTTCGGGAAATTGTTTATTGTGCATGCATTGTTACTAACAAGGAGGAGAGGGTAAACTTCGCAGGTTTACATTAAAATCCGGAGGGATTAGGACCGGAACATAGCCCAAAGCCGTACCTGCAGTCCGATCAACTCCCTACTCCTTGTCGTTGAATATAGAATGGCAGGAAGCAGTATAGAGACAGAGAAGTGTTCCATATGGAAACAAAAATCAGGGAATATACTAAGAAGAAAGGGTGGCCCCTATGGGCAGAATCTTGTGCCAATACTGAGACAGGACCGGGATCCCTCGGGCAGAAGTATTGGGATGATCTGAGGAAAGTTCAGGGAAAACGGGCAGACAAATGTGAGAGAGTGACTGCCATTGTGAACTGCTTAGGACAGCTGCTAGGAAGAGAAAAGGAATTAAACACAGTTCGTAAGGAACTGGAGGAATCGAAGCGGGCACAAGAGGAAAAGGAGGAGGAGATTAAGAAACTAAAGGAACAACATCAGGAGAGGATAGGACAAATAAGAGCCGAAAAGGACAGAGAGGTGGATGAATTAAAGAGAACCAACCAGGCAAATTTATTACATCTGGGGAATTTTCAAACCCAGTATGAGAGAGCCTACCAAGACGCCCAGCGCACTGTCTTGGCCAAAGGTGAAGCCGAATGGGCAGTAGCACGATTGGGAGCCAAGTGCACTGATCTGCAGGCGGCAATAAAAGCGCGACATCAAGCCAGTAAAGAACAGAGACAGGCAACTGCTGACCACTCCAAATGCCAGCGAGAAATTTCACGGAATCCCTATTATCGGTTCAGAACGGATTGATGTGTACCTTCAGGACAGGAGAGGAAGAGGAGATAGAGAATGCGGATTGGGGAGAGTTAAAGGAGAATGCTAAACTTTACGTTATGCGAACAGAGGACTGGGGTCCACCACCATCTTTCCCAGGGGAAGTCATACCCACCGCCCCCAGATTCACCTCCAGTACCGATGCACCCAGTGATGACTGAACGTCGGGTAGGAGAGTCTCAGGGCCCAGCTATTACATACACAACCCCTTTTACGGTGGCACAATTGGCTGAGATCGCAAATAAAATCACAACCTTTGAGCCATCGGCTGACCCACACAGTTTCTTTGAGGATGTTAGGCAGCAGAAGATAATGCATGGGCTAGATGAAAGTAAAGAAGTGAAGCTGATAGTCATGTGCTTAAGCAAGTTTGTACGGTCTGCCCTGCCAGGCCCTCAAAATGTCGGGGAAGGAATCTTAAACAAAATTAAGGAAGTGATATTGACCGTGGTAGGATTTAATAAAGGGGATCCTGTAGATGGGTTAAATAAATGTAGACAGAGGAAAGGGGAACATCCTTTGCTGGTCGTCTATGGATCCACTTCATGGGAGTATATGGGGAATTAGATTGGGCTAGATTAAATGAGGCTGATTCATCCAAATGGGCGAGGACATTAGTCTCGCACACCACGGAGGAAGGCAAGAAAGCCTGCGCTAATTTTGACCCCGCAGAGACCACACACAACGAAGCATGGGTTCTCTGACGGTTAGCTCGAGTCTGGGAACAGGAAGTTCAGGGAGCCCCAATGTCACGGTCAGAAAGGGAGGCGAGAATGCTTCCGATGAGGACGAGCCAGGGTCCAGTATGGAGAAACGAGGGTAGAGGGGATCACCAATACCAGAGAGGTACAGCTCCACCTTACACAGCAGCCCCGGGGAGAGATAGAGGGACATGTTTTAATTGCGGGCAGCTAGGACACTTCGCCCGGATTGTAGGAGACCCCCGCCACCATATATATGGTCCCCGAGACTACCAGGACCACCGGCTCCACCAGTTAGGACAGCTCCTAGGTACGAGAGAGAACACCGCCCACCACCGATGGAAGGTCCCGGTCACCCCATGCATACCGTAAGCACGAGCCCATCACTGTATCCAACTGTCCCTGCCTATCGAACCCTAGATTGACAGTGCCCGGCCTCCCCAACCTGGTCTGTAGCACCAGGTGGGATAGCATATGGAGACCCCTGGTTAACGGCGAGGTAAGAGGCCACCTCGTAGAATTCCTTTGGGATACCGGAGGCTCCCGAACTACCCTGAATGTATCAAAATTAAAAACAGACATCCCTTGGCCAACTATGGGCACAATTACACTCAGTAGATTCACAGGACACTTGCAGGAGGGACGCATTACAGCCCCTGTACAGGTCCGCTTTGGTAACATGGTGTGTGACGATCCGGTGGTGTTAGTTGACCTTCCCCCAAACGCTGAACACATCCTTGGGTCCGATTACATGGACAAATGTAATCTTTCATTTGATCCAGCTAATCGATGCATTTGGCAGATGGCTACGATTAGCAGAGCGCCATCAATCATCCCAGTCGGGACATATGCTAATAGGATTAGCGCAATAGGGGAATTCTGGTTTGATCCCTTAACGATTAGCAGTGATCTGGCCATCAGGGAGGTGCTTCAAGGAATCAATGGGGTGTGCGTCATAAACATGACTGTGGTCAGATACCTGGGGAGGTGTTAATTGAAAGGCCGGACCCGAAACCACAGAGACAATATGGTTTCCCCAGACAGGCAGAGGGGGAGGTGGCCAAAGTAATTGATAGTCTATTAGAGCAGGGTGTGTTGAGACGAGTGGCATCCACAAACTATGCACCGATATGGCCCGTGAAGAAGGTAGATGGATCATGGAGGTTAACGGTCGATTGTCGGGAATTAAATAATGTTACCCCACTCACGGCCCCCACAGTAGCCACAAGCCCCGTCACCATGATGAGACAAATTTTTCACGGTACTAGATATTAGTAACAGCTTCTGGTCCATCTCTTTAAATCGGTCTTGCCAGTACAAGTTTGTCTTTACCTTCCAAGGACAGCAATACACTTGGACTTGCCTACCACAGGGTATCCATAATTCCCCATCCATCTTCCACAGGCGATTAGCTACCAGGCTGGAAAAGTTTTCCCGACCCGAGTGCTTGGTCCAATATGTAGATGATTTATTGTTACAGACTAACACCAAAGAGGAGCATATAACATTGCTGGATGAATTACTCGCATTGCTCCACTCATGAGGCTGCAAAGTCAACCCGAAAAAGACCCAAACTTTGCAACCCAAGGTTATATACCTGGGTACAGTGATTACCCATGGGAAGAGGGAGATCGAACAGAAAAGGATAGACTCCATAGAGCACCTCCCACTGCCCCCGAGATGTGAGAGCCCTCCGATCTTTCCTAGGTCTAGTAGGGTACTGTCGGAACCAGAGACGGCTTCGCCACCAAGGCAGCTCCACTGTCCGAATTGCTAAAGAAAAACGCAACCTGGAAGTGGACTGTGCAGCACACAGCTGCAGTAACCGATTTAAAGCGCGCCCTCGCCACAGCGCTGGCCTTACCAGTCCCTGACCCAGATCTACCATACGCCTTAGAAGTTGCAGCTACCAACCACACACTTTCAGCAGTACTATTATAAGAAAGACATGGTAGACCAGGCCCAGTAGCCTACGCCTCACGAGTATTGGACCCAGTCGAACAAGGCTTCTCCGGGTGTGAACGACACCTGCTCGTGGTATTTTGGGCCGTGCAGCATTTCGCCGACATCATTGGACTGAACCCAATAACCGTCCTCACTGAACACACCACAACCCAGCTTCTGCTGGACGGCCGCCTTAACGATAGCTCAGTAAGCCAGGTCTGTGCTGCCCATTGAACACGACTACTACAGGGTAGGGACATCACTGTAAAGCGAACCAAAGTGCCCACATCCCTGGCAGATAATTTAAATTATGGGGGAGATCTGCATGAGTGTCAGGTTATAGCCACAAAGGACCCCACAGGTCTGTTTATCCTGAAACAACAGGAGACACGATCAGGGAAAAACAGACAGCCACCCAACGGACAGACTCAGCCATGAGAATTTATGTAGACGGTTCATCCACCGTAGAGGATGGGACCAGAATCACAGGATGTGGCATTTATGTAGAAAACCAGCAGGGACAGCCACTAATAGAACTCGCCCTCAAACCACCCAGCCATTTGAGTGCGCAAGCTGCTGAACTAGCATCAGTCACATACGTAGTGAGCCACCCAGACCTATTTCCAACCCCCAACATACACTCCGATAGCATGTACGGGTGCAACAGCCTGACTGAGTTCCTACCGTTATGGGAAGCCAAAGACTTTGTCTCTGCGGATGGAAAGCCCCTACCGTAAGCCCCCTTATTAAAATATGTTCTGCAGGCCACAGAAGCGCGCACATATGGAATTATTAAGGTTAGAAGCCATCACAGGACCTCCCTGCCTGGTCACTGTAAGGCTGATGCACTAGCCAAGGCCGGTGCCAGTACGGGGCAGTTTTTGCAGCCACCTGTAGGCGAGCGAGTAAACGCTGTGGCATTTGCCAAACTAATATAGCTGACCTGGTCCAGGCGCAGCGCACTGACAGTTCCCTAAAACAAATTTTAGAAGGAGTCTACCCAGCTCCATATGAGAAATGGAAGGACAAAATACAGATTCAGGATGGTTTGATATGAAAGGCAGGCACATACGTAGTCCCAACCCAGGACAGAAATCAGCTCATCTACCAGTACCATGACAGACATGGCCATCAGGGCACAGAGACAACAATCGAGCGATTAAAAGAATTATGTTGGTGGCCCGAACTGCATGATGATGTTACCCATTATATCGACAATTATTTAATTTGTGCCTAGAACAACCCCGCTAGGTATGCCAGGAAAGCAGAGCTCAGGCACACACGCCCAGTAGAAGGCCCCTGGACAAATCTCCAAATTGATTATATCGGCCCACTGCCGCCCTGTAGGAATGGATTTGAATACATCCTGGTAATAATAGATACTTTCATCAAATGGGTCAAGGCATTCCCCACTCGATCCAACACAGCTAAGGCCACCGCAAAGATATTAGCCCAGCAGGTGTTTACATGATGGGGTCTTCCCTGCAGCATAGAGTCCGACCAAGGGACACATTTCACCGGGCAGGTGATGCAGAATGTTATGGCTGTGTTTGGCATCAAGCAGAAATTCCATATCGCCGACCATCCACAATCCAGTGGAATCGTAGAGCGCATGAACCGAACACTAAAAGAGATAATTAGAAAGACAGTGCAGCAAAACAACACAACATGGGATTGATGCGCGACAATCAAGCACGAGGTACAAGGCTTCAGCTATTGAAGGCTTTTATTAGCAAACAATGGAACTAACTAACACGAGTACACCAATTCAGACTGGAGGGGTCCCGCCTGAGCAGAGGATCTTATACCTCTCCCCAGGAGGCGGGGCCCGACCGGGATGTGCCATAACAACATCTACCACAGGTAAACACCCTAACCCAACAACATTATACAACCCCCACAGTGGCAACACCCTAACCCAACAGTAACATAGGAATAACCCCACAGTGGTAACCAACGATGGTTCACCACAGGGATACAGTACTTCCCTTTACCCTCATGATGGTACGTAACACCGTCTCCAGTTCTACTGGGTTCACCCCCCCACACATTAATGACTGGTCGACCTATGCGGGGAGCTGAATATTTATTGGGGTTTGATTTAACTGAGCCTGTTATCACAGCGCTCACTCACGAGAAAGCCGTCCAGCAGATAACCGAAAACATTAAAGCAGCCCAGTTAGCCGCGGCTGTCCGACTAGGAGTTAAAAAGAAACAGAGCAAGGCATATTTGGATAAAAGGGTACACCCAGTAGAATATATAGTTGGCCAACAGGTAATGATTTCCCTCTACAACCCCAGTTCTTTCTTGTCCCTGAGATATGTAGATCCGCACACCATCACCGACAAAATAGGCCCCTCAGTGTATAAGGTCCTGATCGCCAACGGGGAAACTGGTTGGTTCCACGTCAATCAACTGAAAGCTTACGGGACTCAGAATAATCACTTCCACCATCTCTCATTAGAGATAGGGGAGGATGACACTAGGCGACCGGAATGGCCTCACCCAGGAAATGTATTTCCTCGGACACCTTCTCATCCACTTTCAGGTTCAGACTAGACCCTTACCCCTACCACACTACAGCCCAGAGCCTCGTCCACACCTGGAGTGCCCCTCGGGGTACCGATCGACCCAGACATAACAGGAGACTTGCGCACCCGAGAGGACTGGCGCGACTCACCAGATATCGGCCCTCGCAGCATTATGGATTCTCCCATAGACATAATCCTAAACAGCCCCAGACCCAACAGTGAGGCCCTGACTAAACGACACCGGGTTATTGTGATGGGGACACCCGATGCTGCATCCCCCACCTGGGTAAGGGACCAGGCACATAGATTAATTAGACTGGAACACGAGGATGAAGGACCCCTGAACCCTGATTCAAAGGCAGACCCCACAGTGCAGTCCAACGAACAGACACGGGTATGGAGACCAGGTGAGGAGATAATGATGGAGCCCCATGAGACAAACGATTCAGAAGCTGAGTCTCTGTTGGGCAATTTGTTAACGGAAATGCTGAATGAAGGAATCTAAGGTGCTCCAAATGATGAAATTCAGCCTACAGTACAGACCAATGCAAGGTACAAGAATCTGTGATGGAAGCACCCACTTAAAAAACCCCGCAACCTGCGGGTCCACCGTTACCGACAGACAGTAAAATGTCCACGGTTAAGTACAACCGACCCGTTTCCCAACTCATTTGTACACTGCTAGTACGATTAACCGGGTTATTTATACAATCCAACGCCTTGCTCTTTCGTCACCTTTCTCTAATTAAGACATCATTAAGGCAACTATGCAAATCTTTGAGGCAGCTATGCTAAATTTTAACATCGTCAAGGCGACTGGGCTACATTTTCAACTCTTAGAGGCACTTGTGCTAAATTTTAAAAGCGTTCCGCCTTCAAACTCCAAGACACTCATAGAACGGACACCTCTTCAGGTCATCACAGACCGACTCCAGTGCTATTCGAATCCCTAGGGCTAATGATGACTGCTGCTAGAATAAAACAGGCCGCCTTGATTTTGCTGGCCAGTTAAACAAGCTCTTTTCCAACCACCCCACGACTCGTCCATTTATCGATCTGAACAAAAATTTGCTCAGTAGTGGTTCACAATTATAATTTTTAAAAAACGACATGCAAGCGACAATTGAGATACCCGGGTCCTCCTGACCACACCACTGTCAATAGTGTTAAAAAAAAAGGGGAGGGGACATGGACAGTTTAAATATATGTATATACATCAAATATTGGATGGATAATAGCATAAATTACACTGATCTCCTCAGGACAATGACAGACGACGACAGAGATGCAACCTACAATCTACCTCATTGGACTCATCATCGGGATAAGCACACAGGACACTCCAAGCAAGATGAACTTGTGGCATCCTGGTTATTTATAGCTTGCTCCACCTGACGTGGGGGAATGTGAGGAAGGTGTGTTATGGGTGCATCCTGATAAGAGTATAATGTTTGGGTGTAACAACCAGTGACTGATATACAAAAAATCAAATGGCAGCTCAACTGGCTGTTATCTGAGTGTCACCAAAGAAGGAGACTGGTGGGGATTTTCAAATAATGGGTGTCCTGAAATTGGATGTCTGGCCAGCCCAGAAAAAGATTAGAGCTCGGGCAGCGGTGTCCCGGGACACTCATAGAGGGGAACTTTGCATTGTATGAAATAAGAACCGGGCCGAAGCCAACCCCAAACCCATCCCACTCGGTTTGTCCTAAAGCCACCCCCGGACCACAGAATGGATTGATACTAAAACACACAGGGAAAGCCCTGTATGACAACATCCACCACGAATTGGTACCTGTGGTGGTGGATATAGCTGGAACCCAACTGCCAGAGTGGTGCTCTCCCCAACCGAAGAGACTATACCTCCACTTAACTCGCAGACTGTTAGTATGGAAGGTAGGAATGGATAAAAGACAGGAAAGATCCAGGAGGGAGTTAGTCAATGACATGGCCACAGCATACGGGGCAGGGGTAGCAATCATCAATGCCCTTGATTTAGCCGACCTGGACAATAAACTTAGATTCTGACCCAACAGGTTAAACAGACACTAAGTTCTATCAACGAGGACAATCGGCAAGATGCTGAAGGGGAACTGACTGGGAACGCAGCCAACAGCCACATGGTAGCTGTATTAGAAGGACACGCCAAGACAATCAATCAAATTATCAGGGAAAAATTAGAGGATGATGACCGACAACAGAACTGGACTTTATGTAGTGCATACAGACAGTGGATGATAGAACAGCTAAGGGAAAACCTAGAGCAGGTACACAGTGGGCAGGTTCCGTCTTGGATTAGTGACGAACAGATGGAATACCTATTTACGGGTAAGAAACACCCCGAGTTATCTGGCTGCCAGATGCGACAATTGACCAAAGTCTGGTTCAATGACGACTGGAAGGGGACTCCAGGGAAAGCCCTGGGAATGATATTAGGGCTCCCCATAATCACTGATGACCCGGTCGGACTGAGGGTCTTTGAAGTGGAGAATATAGGGACTATCCATGAGGATATCTGGATAGGGTACGATGGCACTTTACCGTACGCAGTGGAGAAAGAAGGGAGACTCATCGGCACTACTCTGGACAGATTTCAGCAAACTGACGAAATAATCGCATGCCCCCCGTACCCAGTTTACTTAAATGAGCATGCACTGTGTGGCTTCAGAACAAACACTAGCTCGTAGCCTGGACACAGACATAACTCGGGCGGCTTACAAGGGAGCAGGGGGATACTGTCTCACCACCTCCCTGAAACAATATCAGTATGGCGCGACACATTGTAACATTACTAACACTACATTCTGCATCAAACCAAACATACCAGCCAGGGTGGGTCTCATTCAACTTATAGACATCCATAAGAGGGAGAGGGTAGATTTGAACGCCACTGACGAGCTCCGACAGACTCTAGGGGAGTACCATGAGAAATATGACACAAGCCTAAAACCCCTGCCGGAGGAGTTGAACCAGATTCGGGTAAAATTGGCTGCAGCCCACAGAGCCTTCACCAAAGTAATACAGCAGACCCAAGAGGTGAAAAGGGGAATTAAAGAAATTAAAGTCACCTCTTGGTGGGATGACCTTTGGAACTGGGGCTCAAACATCCAAATCCACCCATTTGTTCGCATAATGTCACACCTGGCGGTAGTACAGATTTTGTTCACCTGGTATATCTAATCATCCTCACAGTCCAATTCAGCCGATGGAAAAAGAGGATCACCCAGAGGCAGGACGTAGGGTCCGCCTTTGAACCATGGTCCCCTCTAATTCAGTAGAGCAATGTTTACAGGAAGCCTGCCATTTTGCGATTTGTTCTAATGAGCCATTGGAAATCCTACTACCAAAATGTGCCTCAGATCTGCGAATACTTTATTGTAATGTTTGGTTTGAATGTTGGTTTACAATTAGCTTATTGTAATAATGGTGTTTAGAATATGTGGTTGTTTGTGTTTGTAGAGGGTTGTTGTCTGTAGCTTCTGGAATGTCAATATGTTGTAGGGATGTATTATTACTGTGCATGCCAATGCCTGGGCCTTACTTGACTGTTGAGTGACTGGGGAATTCCTGACAGATACTGGTCCGGAGTTTGTGATCCATCACGCTTCGCGTTCAGGATCAAAGTGGGGGACTGTGGCCAAACGGGCCATCTAAAATAGCGATTTGTAAAGCACTCTGGGACAATTGGGCAAGAACTAAATCAGCAGGCTGCCACCTAAAAGACAGAGATAAACAGGCTGCAACTCAGACGACTGAATACACAGGATATGGGTCATCTCCAGGGCAAAAGGGACTTTCTGGTCAAACTGGGTTGTTTACCAGACATGGGGCACCGTAACCCCTTATTTGGGAGGGAGGTGTGTGTCCTACATGCCCCCAGCACCTACAGACATGACCGTTGGGGACACACCCAGAGATTGGTGTGGCAGCACCCGATTGGACTTTATCGATCAGGGTGATCAAGTCCTGATCGATTGATTGGCAATGGCCAAAAGGAGCGCAAAACCCAACGGGGTATAAAGGGTGCTGCGCAACCAAGAATCACTCTCTTTCTCTCTCTCCCTCTGACCCCACGAACGAACTACAACAATGGTGACCGTTGCCAGCAACGACCAGCACGAGGAGAGCCACCCCACCTGAGAAGGAAGGAAGACCAGAGCCAGAGTGCCAGACCAGACCAAAGGACCAGACTACACAGAGGACGACCGAGACCAGCGCACAGATAAAGGCCAATATCTGCTTGTGTACTTGCCAGTCACGCAAAGTTAAGTCAAGGTCTTGTATTGGACTTGATCTTTAGTATTTTCTGTAAGATAACTTATTGTTGGTTGGGTGGGTGATTATTGATTGTGTGTCTTAAATAAATATTGGTTGTACTAACGAGAAGTCTACTCGCAATTCTTTGTCCATTGTATGAGGGTTAAAACAGACTGTGCGGCAGGCACAACAAATGTTTCCCTCACAGAGGAATCATAGAATTGACGTACAGTTTCAAATTCAGTTGCCGCCCATTTAAGGTGTGATGCACCATCAATCGAGTGAAGACTAGTTTGTATGCAAGAACAAATAGGCTTTTATTAGCAAAAGACTTGGAGCACACCCATGCCGATGAACTGGTCCAGACTGAGGCAGGGGGGTGGGGAGCAGTCGCCTTTATACCTGGACCAGGGGGGGGAGGAGTCCCGGGCAGGGCCGGCAGGGACGTGTCCAGGCATGTCACACACACACACACAGGCAATAAGCTAACAGTGGTTTACCACATTCACTCACTGTTTTTAAAAAGAGTCCGGCAGGGGTGAGGTGGATGGAACGATATTTACAGAATTACAAATTTAGTCTCGCTGGGGGCTTGATCTGCCGCTGCGACCGCCGTAGTGCCGGTTGTGGTGTCGGTTCAGGTGGCCGCGGTGTTGGATCAGGCACCAGGTCGTAGTCGCTCGAGTCGTCTGTAATCCCTTCAGATTGTCAGGTGTGTGGTGGCGGCTCCTGGGGCTCAGGCGTGCTGTATACGGGGGCTAGGGGAGCGTGCTGCGGCCCTGGTGCTGTATGGACAACGTTGGGGGTCTGGGGTTGTGGGTCGTAGTGGTCCCTGGGGCACCTGCGGGTGCCAGGTCTCGAATAGAGGCCGTGTCCTCCCGCCCGTCGGGGTACGCCACATAGGCGTATTGGGGGTTGGCATGGAGGAGTTGGACCCTTTCAACTAGGGGGTCCGACTTATGGGTCCTCACGTGCTTCCGGAGCAGGACAGGGCCTGGGGATGTCAGCCACGACGGTAGTGAGGTCCCCGAGGGGGTCTTCCTGGGGAAAACAAACATTCTTTCATGAGGGGTAGCATTGGTAGCTGTGCAAAGGAGTGATCTAATCGAGTGTAGTGCATCAGGGAGGACCTCTTGCCAGCGGGTGACTGGAAGACCTTTAGATCTCAGAGCTAGTAAAACGGCCTTCCAGACTGTCGCGTTCTCCCTCTCTACCTGTCCGTTCCCCCTGGGGTTGTAGCTGGTGGTCCTACTCGAGGCTATGCCTTTGGAGAGCAGGTACTGTCGCAGCTCATCACTCATAAAGGAGGATCCCCGGTCGCTATGGATATAGCTAGGGAAACCGAACAGGGTGAAGAGGCTGTGCAGGGCCCTGACGACTGTGGCCGAGGTCACATCCGGGCAGGGAATAGCGAAGGGGAAACGTGAATATTTGTCAATGACGTTGAGGAAGTATATGTTGCGGTCAGAAGAGGGGAGGGGGCCTTTGAAGTCGACGCTTAGGCGTTCGAAAGGGCGGGTGGCTTTTATGAGGTGTGCTCTGTCTGGCCGATAGAAGTGCGGCTTGCACTCTGCGCAGACCTGGCAGTGTCTGGTTATAGACCCGACTTCCTCAATGGAGTAGGGCAGGTTACGGGCTTTAATGAAGTGAAAAAACCTAGTGACCCCCAGGTGGCAGAGGTCGTTGTGGAGAGTCTGCATTTGGTCTATTTGTGCGCTGGCACATATTCCCCAGGACAGGGCGTCTGGGGGCTCATTGAGCTTCCCGGGCTGGTATAAGATGTCGTAATTGTAGGTGGAGAGCTCGATTCTCCACCTCAATATTTTATCGTTTTTGATTTTGCCCCGCTGTGTGTTATTAAACATGAATGCAACTGACCGTTGGTCCATGAGTAGGGTGAATCGTTTACCAGCTAAGTAGTGGCGCCAGTGCCATACAGCTTCCACTATGGCTTGGGCCTCCTTTTCGACAGAGGAGTGTCGAATTTCAGGGCCTTGGAGGGTTCGTGAGAAGAAGGCCACGGGTCTGCCCGCCTGGTTAAGGGTGGCGGCTAGGGCGAAGTCAGACGCATCGCTCTCCACCTGGAACGGGATGGATTAGTCTACAGTGTGCATCGTGGCCTTCGCGATGTCTGCTTTGATGCGGTTGAAGGCCAGGCGGGCCTCTGCCGTCAGGGGAAAAGAGGTGGATTTGATGAGCGGCCGGGCTTTATCCGCATAACTGGGGACCCACTGGGCGTAATACGAGAAGAAACCCAGGCATCTCCTCAGTGCTTTGAGGCTGGTGGGGAGGGGGAGTTCTAGGAGGAGACGCATGCGGTCGGGATCGGGACCGATGACCCCGTTTTTCACAACACAACCAAGGATGGCGAGGTGGTGTGTGCGGAATACGCACTTCTCCTTATTATAGGTCAGATTTAGGAGTGTTGCGGTGTGGAGGAATTTGTGGAGGTAGGCGTCGTGGTCTTGCTGATTATGGCCGCAGATGGTGACGTTATCCAGGTACGGGAAGGTGGCCCGCAGCCCGTTCTGGTCTACCATTAGGTCCATCTCACGCTGGAAAACCGAGACCCCATTGGTGACGCCGAAGGTGACCCTAAGGAAGTGATAGAGGCGGCCATCCGCCTCGAAGGCAGTATATTGGCGGTCCTCCAGGCGGATAGAGAGCTGGTGGTATGCAGATTTTAAGTCGATGGTGGAGAACACCCGATATTGCGCAATCTGATTAACCATGTCAGATATGCGGGGAAGGGGGTACGCGTCCAGCTGCGTGTAGCGGTTAATGGTCTGACTGTAGTCAATGACCATGCGATGTTTCTCCCCAGTTTTAACAACTACTACTTGGGCTCTCCAGTTGCTGGTACTGGCCTCAATGATCCTCTCTCCTCGGAGCCGTTGCACTTCGGACCTGATAAAAACTCTGTCTCCAGCACTGTACAGCCTGCTCTTGGTGGCGATGGGCTTGCAATCGGGGGTGAGATTTTCAAACAGTGAGGGGGGGCGACTTTAAGGGTCGAGAGGCTACAGGTGGTGCGCGGTGGGCGATCTAAGAACTGCTGATTGCAAATGGAGAGCAGGGGAAAAGGCCCATTATACTCCATGGTGACGCTCTTAAGGTGACTCAGGAAATCTAGCCCCAGGAGTACGGCAGCGCAGAGTTGTGGCAGCATGAGGAGCCTGAAACTTTTGTACACTGTGCCCCGTACAGTCAGGGTCGCCATGCAGTACCCGAGGACATCCACCGAGTGGGACTTTGAAGCCATGGAGATCGTTTGCTTCACTGGCAGTACTGAAAGGGCGTAGCGACTCACTGTGTTAGGGTGAATAAAGCTCTCCGTACTCCCACAGTCAAATAAACAGTTTGTAATGCGACTGTTTACCTCGATGTCCATCATGGACCTGGCGAGTTGGTGAGGCCTGGATTGGTCCAGCGTAATCGAAGCCACCGTTGGATTTTGCGAGTAGCCGCATGCAGCTGACGGCGTCCAAGATGGTGGCCCGCACACGGCTGATGGCGTCCAAGATGGCGGCCCGCATGGCTCACACGCGGCTACCGGCACCCAAGATGGCGGCCCCCGCAGGTCGCACGTGGCGCTACTGGGCTTGGAGGTCGATTTCGCTCTGCATACCTTCACGTAACGGCCCTTCTTTCCACACCTGGAGCAGATCGCATCCTTCGCCGGGCAGCGTTGTCGGGGGTCCTTCCCCAGGCCGCAGAAGTATCACTTCGGGCCTCCGGAGGCTGCCACAGCGGTTGGGTCATTGGTGGGACGTGGCGTGGCGTAGGCCTGCGGCCCTCCCGAGTATAGAGGTGGCAGCGGTTGCGGTGCCCACGATGCGCCCCCGTGGTCGGGGGTGTAGGCCTCGAGATTATGGAAGGCCACTTCTAACGAGTCGGCAAGCACCACAGTCTTTTGTAGGTCCAGCCCACCCTGTTCCAGCAGTCGTTGTCGGATATAGTTTGACCTGATACCCGTGACATAGGCATCCCTGATTAAGTCCTCAGTGTTTTGGGCGGTTGTTACGGTCTTGCAGTCGCAGGCCATGCCAAGTGCTCACAATGCACGCAGGAATTCATCACCCGATACTCCTGGCTGTTGTCTGCGAGTAGCCAGAAGATGTCTGGCGTAGATTTCATTCGACTGTTTGTTGTACTGGCCTTTTAAAAGTTCGATCGCATCCGCGTAAGTTTCAGCGTCTCTAATCATCGAGAATACTTGATCGCTTACCCGGGCGTGGAGCACGTGTAGCTTGTCGGTTTCGGTCCGGACGACGGAGGAGGAGGTGAGGAAAGTTTCAAAACAGCGCAGCCAGTGATCAAAGCTGTTAGAGGCTCCTACAGCTTGAGGGTCCAATTCGAATTTGTTGGGTTTCAGTATCAGCTCCATCCCAAAACTTTTGCTAATAAAATTGATGCACCATCAATTAAGCAAAGGCTAGTTTGTATGCAAGAACAAATAGGCTTTTATTAGCAAAAGACTTGGAGCACACCTATGCCGCTGAACTGGTCCAGACTGAGGCAGGGGGGTGGGGAGCAGTCACCTTTATACCTGGACTGGGGGGGAGGGGTCCCGGGCAGGGCCGGCAGGGACGTGTCCAGGCATGTCACATACACACACACAGGCAATAAGCTAACAGTGGTTTACACAAGGTGAGAAGGAATTTCTTCTCTCAAAAGGTTGTTAATTTTTGGAATGCTGTACCCCAGAGAGCAGTTGAGTTTGGGTCATTCAATATATTGAGAGTTGAGTTAAACAGATTTGTGATCTACAGGGGAGTTAATGGTTACAGAGAGGCAGGCAGGAAAATGGAGTTAAGGTCACATGTAGGGCAAGCATGATATATTGAATGGTAGAGCAAGCTCATGGGACCAAATGGCCTGCTCCAGCTCCTATCACTGATGTTCTAATGTTATATTCACAAGGTTCCTGGTGATGAGGTCCCCACTCTGGGATAGCAGGAGGGCAATTAGGGTCTTCCTGGTGGCCTCCCAATATGGTATGGCCTTCTACCCCAACACCGCCAAATACATGCAGTGGCAGAATGAGGCCTTTAAGTAGCCTGTAATTGGCCACTTCAGGGCCTCAATTGATCCAGGAGTAGGCAGGTTGACTTCAAACTTTGCCATCCCTGAGTTAATTCAAGGAGGATGTTGGTGGTGGGGGTTTAGTCAGGGAGGTGATATGCTGTCAACCCAGAAACTTTCCGCCTGATTATATGGCTCAGCCCACCTCCCAGCATGCTCCTGGGGCTGCGCACTAACTTCCCCCATTGATGCATACACACAGGTCTTTGAAAGTGACAGGAGAAGTTGAGAAGGTTGCTTTCACAGCAAATGGGATACTTGACTTTATTAATAAAATAATAGGATAAAAAAACCAAGGAGATTAGGCCTCAGCTGGTAAACTGTATTCTTTTGTGCACCACATTTAAGGCAGGGCATCAAGGCCTTTAGAAGGATGCAGAATAGATTTATTGGAGAAGATTAAGAGAAGATTGATAGAGGTGTTCAAAATCATGGTGGCTTGATAGAGTAAACAAAGAGAAACTATTTTCAGAGGTGAAATGAGGTGATAATTGTTTACACAGTGACTGGTTGTGATCTGGAATGCATTGCCGCAGGAGTAGTCGAAGCAGATTCAATATTAATGTTCAAAAGAGAGCTGGATAAATAGTGGAAAGGGAAAAAAATAAATTTCTACAGGTAAATTATCCAAAATCCATCTGTCTAAAAACTGGAATTGTCCAAAAACAGGACAGCCTTTTCTCAGGAAGTCTGGGCACTGCCCCCAGAACAGAATAAGCATGGTGATGAAGAGGTCATTCTCGGGCTGATCCCGAATCGGCAAGAGCTGTGCACACGCAAGGCGGCTGTGCGTCATTTGGTAAAGACAATTAATACACAAGCCTAGGTTCAATACCCAGTCGATGCTAAATCAGGGGATCTCTAAAGTGGTTGCGATAGGTTTGGGAAAAATACAATTAGTCTAAGAAAGGCTGACTATAGAACATAAATTCAGCCATCTCTTTTCTACTATCTGTGTCCTGGTGTGAAAATGTCATTCTTTTGAAGAATGAGTTGAATGCTTCTGTGGTGTGAAGTAAATATGTGATTGTGAAATTTTCATGAAAATGAAGAGCAAGCACTGATAGCCTTTTCACAAAACAAATGTAAGTACAACTTCCTTCCTCCAATATCAGAATTTGTTCAATCTGACAGTGCATAAGGAGGTTTCTCTAAGTATTGACATAACACCCGATTGATGGTAGATATGAGAAGTCACCATCAACAGATATGCAAATCAATGTGAACATTGTGAAGTCTACATGGTCTTGCCATGAGGAGAATTGATAAGGACTGAGACTTGTTTTGAGAACGGCTGTACCAGGCCTCAATAGGTTAGATTGAAGCAAGAAATTTGGCTGAAAAGGATGCTGCTTCCTGGACTGAAGGCTGAACCCCTAATGGAATGGTCACCACTGAAAATGGGAGGAAGGGCCAAGAATGGACTGACTGACCATAGGGCCCCCCCATTTTTAAAGTTTATTTATTAGTCACAAGTAAGGCTTACATTAACACTGCAATTAGGTTGCTGTGAAATTCCCCTAGTCGCTACAGTCCGGTGCCTGTTCGGGTCAATGCACCTAACCAGCACGTTTTTCAGACTGTGGGAGGAAACGGGAGCACCCGGAGGAAACCCACGCAAACCTGGGGAGAACGTGCAAACTCCACACAGACAGTGACCCAAACCGGGAATAAAACCCGGGTCCTTGGCGCTGTGAGGCAGCAGTGCTAACCACTGTGCCACCGTGCCACCCCATATAAGGTTACTCAGTGACTTGATAATGTAAGTACCAAGGGGATGGTAACGTATGCACCAATTTAGGGTGCTTTCCTGGAACAGGCTAAGTTGTGGTTATTCTTTTTGTGGGACAGACTAATTTGGGGTTATTGTTTTTGCTTTAGAATAATCTGTCTTTCTATTTTTCTCTTCTCTTTTTTATATTATCAATTTTGATTGTCTTATTAACATTATAATAATTCAATATCCAAAAAATTGTTGTTTTAACATATTACTTGTCATAGTCAAACATTCCTGTTACGTCCAGAGTATGGTTCTGAACCTAAGTAAGGCTCCTAGAGGGCTCTCACACCCAACATCCTAAATCTTCCTCACTTTTATCCTTAAAACCTACCATTTTAGCCAATTGTTTGGTCAAACCTTTTGTCTCCTTCTGTTGCTCGATGTCATATTTTCATTTATAATGCCCCTGCGAAGCACCTTGAGATATTTTGTGACATTAAAGCTGTTATGGTGTGAGCTGGAACTCAGTTGGCTGCACCCTCACCTGTGAGTGTCAAGGTTTTAAGTTCAAGTCCCACTTCAGGATTCAAGCACAAAATCAAGGTTGGCACATTGTTTGTGGTATTGGTGGAGCATTGCACTGACGGAGGTGCTGTTAAACCAAAGTCATGCCTGCCTGCTCTTGTGGATCTAGAAGATTCCATGGCACTATTTCACAGAAGAGCAGTGGAATTATCCCCAGCATCCGAGCTGATATCAACATCACAAAAAACAAACTGGTTATTATCGCACTGATATTTGTGGGAGCTTGTGCAAATTTCCTGCCATGTTTTCTACATTACAACAGTGACTACACTTGAAAAGGTACTTCATTGGTTGTAAAGCACTTTGGGACATCCGGGGTGGAATTTTCCCATCCAGCCCTCCATGGGAATATGTAGTGGGTGGGACACGGACCATGCAAAAGTATCCGTTGACCTCGGGTGGGAGTTTCCAGCCTTGGGGTGAGTGTGGCCAGAAAATCCTGCCTCGGGCGTCCAGTGCTATGTAAACACAGATCTTTCACTTTCTATGCATACACGTCGTTGTTGTTGGTGTTGCATCAGGCTGTAATTATATGATGTTGACGTTGTGTGTGGAATACAGTAATTAAATATTTACCCTGCAGTGTTATTTTCTGTTAATCAGTGAAGGTGAATCAGCACGTTTATCTGCAGTGGACATTGGGTACAGTAGAGATTTCCCTCTGCCTAAATTATAACTATGACTTCAAAAGAACTTCTTCAGCTATCAACTAATTACAGATGATTTGAAGTCATGAAAGAAGCTGCAGAAGTACAACTTGGTTCTTTATTTCTAACCTTCCTTTACTTGTGAGATTAGATGTTAAGCCAGCCTTGATTACTGGCTGAGAGGTACGGGTGCAACCCATTGTCCCACAAGGGTTCCTACAAATTATAACAATGACTTCAAAAGTACTTCTCTGACTATTAAATATTTAAGCATGTCAAATCATGAAAGAAGCTGGATAAATGCAAGTGTTTTTTTTTTAAACAGACCCAGCATGATAGATGTATGTTCCTTCTGTAGAGCCAGATCAAAAATACTAATGGTCTAGGATACTCCTCCCATCACTATCAACAATCACCCTCACACACCCATAACAGATCCACAGGGAGCTCACTCACTGCCAGCTCATTCTCCTATACATATCTTCATCTTGCCTGTGGGTTATCTCCTCATCACCTCAAAGCTACTACTCACCATCCACAAATGGCGGCACGGTGGCACAGTGGTCAGCATTGCTGCCTCACCGCGCAAGAGATTCCCGGCTTGTGTCACTATCTGTGTGGACTTTGCACGTTCTCCCCGTGTCTGCGTGAGTTTCCTCCGGGTGCTCCGGTTTCCTCCCACAGTCAGAAAGATGTGCTGGTTAGGTGCATTGGCCATGCTAAATTCTCCCTCAGTGTACCCGAACAGGTGCTGGAGTGTGTCGACTAGGGGATTTTCACAGTAACTTCATTGCAATGTTAATGTAAGCCTACTTGTGACGCTAAGAAATAAACTTTAATGCTAGGCATTCATATCATCCACCTGGCATGCATCCTGCTTATACTCTCGCCATCTGTTTTCATGCAGGAAAAGTTAGCCTACAACAAGAGGGAGAAATCCCAGATGGGGGAGGGATGTCCATGTTGAATGTCCTCTCTTATTTTGAGGAGAGAGCCCTCCAGCTGGCTGGAGAGGAACTCGACCACTCCTGTACCAAGTGTGAGGTGGTTGTAAGGTTCCAGAAACTGTCATCCATCACACCAAAGTGATGTGAGTCATGTCTCCTGTATCTGAAGGCCCCTGTCATTAAATTAACTAATGAAGTCTCCCTTCTCTTGCAGGCACATCAAGGAAGCATCCCCTGGGCCTCCACCAGCCAGGCACAAGAGTCCACCTCCAGCACCATCACAGATGATTTCTTGGAAATAAAGATCACCAAGATCCTCCACCAGCTCAGTGGCACCCACTCTGGTGAGACTTAGCATTAGAGAGGCCTCAGGGTCACAACAAGTCAACACCTCACTCTCTCTGATCCACTGCAGGCGGAGGCAGGGACACCCCAGAGTGCCGGCTCTCATAGGATTGCTGGAAGTGAGAATGTTCCTTTGGACTTGGTCATGTCTCAGTTCCTGGAGCTCCAAAGGCAAATTTGGGAACATCAGGAAGGGATGTCAGCTACGTTCCTTGGATTGAAAGACAGAAGGGAGGTGGCCTACTGTTTTCTGTCCAACAAGATAGTGCTGACACCCTGAGGCAACCAGGACAAAACAGCAAAGGTTGTTGCTGCAGTGGAGAGTTTGGTGCAAGACCTTTGTCCCGCACTGCTGCAGAACATGCAGTCATGATGCAGGATTCATATTCCATGGTTCAGGCCATCAGTGTCAACACCAGAGATCAGTGGGACTTCTTGAGCTCACTCCAGCTGCCCCTCTATCCCGAGGAGGGAGACAGGAGGAGCTGATCTCCATCCATCCTGGTGACTTCGACAGTATCCAGACTATCCGAGAACCTTCTTCCTGAGACTGCCTTAGCTCCAGCTCCACAGACCGAAGAGAGTGTCACTGCCACACAGCAGCACCCTGAAAGCAGGCCAGGGCTCGTTAATGTAATGTTCTCTGGATAAACTGTGAGTGGAGATAGTCAGACTAAACTCTTTTGATTTGATTTGATTTATTATTGTCACATGTATTAGTATACAGTGAAAAGTATTGTTTCTTGCGCACTATACAGACAAAGCATACTATACATAGAGAAGGAAAGGAGAGGGTGCAGAATGTAGTGTTACAGTCATAGCTAGGGTGTAGAGAAAGATCAACTTAATGTGAAGTCGGTCCATTCAGAAGTCTGATGGCAGAAGGAATGACAGGATCATAGCAAACCATCAATTCCAAATATAGAAAGTGGTGGTATTTCTGAGATTTTGTTCATATTTTGTTCAACATGTTGGGAGGTGTGCAGAGGATGGAGAATGAACCCACCCTTCGTTCATCCTTTTACAGCTCTGGATGGCCTGTCTTACTTTGCGGGGAGTTGATGCTGAGCATGGTGCAACCACCTCCCATGCTGGGTTAGTTTCCTCACATGCTGGTCTCCTTCCTGTGCTCGGGAGCAGGATGTCATGGCACAATTACACTGTATCCAGCATTCTGGTGATGGAAGCCTCTGAGAATCTAAGGACAGATGCCTTTGCAGCCATCCTGTGTGTTGGACCATGAAAAGGTGGATGGGGAGCGCTGGGGTGGCCTTTCATGGAGTGCCCCGCTGATGGAAATGCTCAGCTGATGGCGGGGCAGACCAATCTGAGACCGTCTGCCACAGAGGTGGCGTGAAACCTGTGGAGAACATTTTTTTTTTCTCAGAGCAGCTAGAATTATGGTGCGAAAACCCACCATCACCGTAAGCGGGCTAAACTTTGTTTTCCCACCGCTATCGCAATCTCTGCCAGATTCTGGGGCAATTCTTCCCCTAGTATTTACCCTACATAAATAGATCACTTGGTCCGACTGGTTCATATCGATGTTAATGATCCACAAAAGCCTCCTCCCCCTCTTCATCTAACACCATTAATATATCCTTCTGTTCCTTTCTGCCTCATGTGTACATTTAGCTTCTGCATAAATAAGTCTACCCTATTTGCCAGAACTATTCCTTGTAGTGGTAAGTCCTGGTATCATCTCTGTAATATTTTTAATGCACTTTCTCCCGTGCATCCATATCCTTTAATGATATGAGAACCGGAAATGTTCACAATATTGTAATTGTGGGTCAATAAAAATTCTCTACAATTTTATACACAAACACTCAGCTTTTCAATTTCATCTCTCAAGAATTAAATTCTAGAGTTTTGTTTGTATTTTTTTTTGTTTTATTCCAATTCAATCAAATCAAGTCCAATTCAGAGTCTCAACAAGTTGAGACATTCCTGATCCAAGCTGACAACACAGGGCTCTCACCTCCTGTCTTGGGCTTGATCTGCATGATCCAAGCTGATTGGAGTAGGCATAGCTCCTCCGCCAAGGCGTGATCTCATTTGCATCTTAGCCAAAAGGCCGAGATGCCGCTTTTAAAAATTGCTTCAAATGAAGCTAAAATGTAACCGAATGACTTCAACCGAGCACAGCATGTCGACACTACACTTGATCTTAGCCAAAAGGCCGAGAAGTTTTGTTTGTATTTTTTATCAACCACTGTTGCTGTTTTTAATATTTGTATTTCAGTACCTTTAGATCTCCTTATTCCTCTATCCCATTTAGCCATTCAAGCACCAAGGACAATGTGGTTTCCTTACTTTTCCTATCAAATTGTACCTCCTCATATTTGTGAATAATTATACACCAGGTGTAAATGTTTATTGCTCCTGTATTTTGCTACAGCCCTTCTCCATATTGACTTTATCTGCTAACTTTAGACCATTTAGAAAGATGCGGATTAATCCGGGATAGTCAGCACGGATTCGTGAAGGGCAAGTCGTGCCTCACAAATTTGATTGAATTTTTTGAGGAGGTAACTAAGTGTGTTGATGAAGTTTGATGTCATATACATGGATTTTAGTAAAGTGTTTGATAAGATCCCCCATGGTCGACTTATGATGAAAGTAAGGAGGTGTGGGATAGAGGGAAAGTTGGCTGATTGGATAGGTAACTGGCTGTCTGATCAAAGACAGAGGGTGGCGGTGGATGGAAAATTTTTGGACTGGAGGCAGGTTGCTAGCGGAGTGCCACAGGGATCAGTGCTTGGTCCTCTGCTCTTTGTGATTTTTATTAATGATTTAGAGGAGGGGGCTGAAGGATGCATCAGTAAATTTGCTGATGACACCAAGATTGGTGGAGTAGTGGATGAGGTGGAGGGCTGTTGTAGGCTGCAAAGAGACATAGATAGGATGCAAAGCTGGGCTGAAAAATGGCAAATGGAGTTTAACCCTGATAAATGTGAGGTGATTCATTTTGGTAGGACTAATTTAAATGTGGATTACAGGGTCAAAGGTAGGGTTCTGAAGACTGTGGAGGAACAGAGAGATCTTGGGGTCCATATCCACAGATCTCTAAATGTTGCCACTCAAGTGGATAGAGCTGTGAAGAAGGCCTATAGTGTGTTAGCTTTTATTAACAGGGGGTTGGAGTTTAAGAGCCGTGGGGTTATGCTGCAACTGTACAGGACCTTGGTGAGACCACATTTGGAATATTGTGTGCAGTTCTGGTCACCTCACTATAAGAAGGATGTGGAAGCGCTGGAAAGCGTGCAGAGGAGATTTACCAGGATGCTGCCTGGTTTGGAGGGTAGGTCTTATGAGGAAAGGTTGAGGGAGCTAGGGCTGTTCTCTCTGGAGCGGAGGAGGCTGAGGGGAGACTTAATAGAGGTTTATAAAATGATGAAGGGGATAGATAGAGTGAACGTTCAAAGACTATTTCCTCGGGTGGATGGAGCTATTACAAGGGGGCATAACTATAGGGTTCGTGGTGGGAGATACAGGAAGGATATCAGAGGTAGGTTCTTTACGCAGAGAGTGGTTGGGGTGTGGAATGGACTGCCTGCAGTGATAGTGGAGTCAGACACTTTAGGAACATTTAAGCGGTTATTGGATAGGCACATGGAGCACACCAGGATGATAGGGAGTGGGATAGCTTGATCTTGGTTTCAGATAAAGCTCGGCACAACATCGTGGGCCGAAGGGCCTGTTCTGTGCTGTACTGTTCTATGTTTTATGTTCTATAACTTGGTATCATCTGCAAATTTTATAATTGTACTTACGATTCGTCAATCCAAGTTATTTATGTGAAAAGGGAACAACAGTGGTCCAGCACCAATCCCTGAAGAACATTTCAGTGTAAATACCACAGAACTATAGAATCCCTACAGTGCAGAAGGAGGCCATTCAGTCCATCAGGTCTGCGCCGACTCTCCAAAAGAGCAGCCTAACCATCCACTGCCCCTGCCCTATCCCCATAACCCCTCACATTTACCATAGCTAATCCACATAAACTGCACACCTTGGGACTCTAAGTGGCAATTCAACATGGTCAATCCACTTAACCTGCACATCTTTGGACTGTGGGAGGAAACCGGAGCACCCGGTGGAAACCCACGCAGACACGGGGAAAACATGCAAACTCCACACAGGAAGTCACCCAAGGCCAGATTTGAATCCGGCTCCCTGGTGTTGTGAAGCAGCAGTGCTAACCGCTGTGCCGTTCACTCACTCTAAGCTTTCTATTTTTTTAAAATCGTGACATTGTGGGACCCACCCCTTCCTTTTTTTCACTAATTTCCTAAAATTACTGATGAGGAAGCTGTCCTTGGGGATGGTGCCTTCCACTCTAATTTTCCCGCCCGCTGCGGCATTCTGCAAAGCAATCAGAAAACGCCACCCCATGTTTCCACTGCTCTTTATGTGCTAAAGTGTGTCTAATGATTCTCCTGATGACTTAAGTGGCCTTGCTCTAATATTAAATGTATAACTCATCTTTGACAATGGTAAGTGATGCTTGTTATGTGAAATCTACCAACATTAACACAATGAGCACCTATGCCTTATTGGAGTAGATATTTGTCTCGGGCCATGGCACAAGACAAGAGATATCAGTTTCCCCATGCACACATGGCCTGATCTTCAATTCCATAGACTGCAATGAGGCTGAATATTGGACATGGATCCAAACCATTCATTTTGCTGCATCGCTCCACTTGAGAACATCAGTTGGTGTTTAAACCTTTCAAATATCATTTCCTCAATTAAAAGAACCCATCTAAGAATCTATTCTTAAATCACCACTACTAATGGAAATCTTCCCTTCAGTGTAAAGCACCTTTATATTTTTAATCCACTACAAACACAGGAATCGGGTGTATTTTTGCAACTTAATTCATATAACCTATGCAACCCCTTGCTTCCACGTGTCCACACTGTTTTGGACTTGTACAGCTGCTAAGCTATATGACATGATAATTCATTAAGTGCTCGAGGCTGAAAAATACAGCCACACTTAACATGTTCTAATGGTACAGAGCAAAAATGTCTATTTAGTTTAAATTATTTTGGACTGATATAAAATATGTATCCAGGATTTTAAACATTGTGGAAGTTATCTGCATCATTGACTGCACTTTATTATTGTTTGAGAAAATGATAACATAGTTAAAGTTGATGCCTTTGGTTTTCCAGTTGGACTCACACTGGGTCTTCTCTGAGCCAGGCTGAGTGCAGTGGCTGGAACACCAGCTCTATAAATGTACCAGGTTCGAGCTTCAATCAGACAGTGAAGAGTCCACTTGATTCCGCTGACCCAGTGCAGACTGAAGTCACGAGTGACAGCGAGGAATCGACAGCGAAACAACACAACTCACTCACTCTGTCAGCATCATGGAGTTGCAGCTTTTCACTGTGAGCTGCAGCATCTTGCTGCTGGCTCCACAGTTCGGCATTGTGCAGACAGGTAATCGTCTCAAAATAGTCTGATTTGTGGAAATTGAGATTATTTTCATTTGTTTTAAATAGCAAGGATTAAAAACATTTCTGACTTTCGAGAAAAATAATTGTGATGCACCTTCAAAGTGCAAAGGCATGGTTCAATGCAATAAGACCTATTAGTGAAGTGTAGCTAGGTAGACAACTTTTATCACAACCTCCTGTGTTAACAGCAGAGGTTTACTGCTTGAGAACTAAAATTTGTTCTCAGCTTTGCCAGTAAAACAACAGAAATGAAAATTGGACAAACATGTGGAGTGTTGTTTATTTTTTCAATCATTTCCAGATGTGGGCATTGCTGGCAAAGCCAACATTTGTTTCTCTGCTGAATTCTGTCATTGTCCTTGTCATTTTTATGTTATATTTATTTTTGACATATGGGATTTGTTTCCATTTTTTTCAATTCCCACACTTAGTGATACACCAAGGCAGACTTCCAACAGTTTCCATGGCTAGTTATTCCTGGAACAGGTTACTAGTCTGTTGTCAGAGGCCTATAGGTTGGAGGGCGGCACTCAGCATCAAGTGTGGCGCATGAGTCTCTCTCACACCTGGGTGTCTCTGTTGCTCTCCCCATGTTCTCTTATCATTTTTCTTAGGTAAGGAGACCAAAACTGCACACTGTACTCCAGGTGTGGTCTCACTAAGGCCCAGTACAGCTGCAGTAAGACATCCTTACTCCTGGACTCATGTCCTTTTGCAATGAAGGCTGTCATACCATTTGCCTCTTTAACAGTTTGCTGCAACTGCATGCTTGCTTTCAGTGACTGGTGTACAAGGACACTCAGGCCCCTTTGCACGTCAACATGTTCCAATCTATCACCATTTAAATAATACTCTATCATTCTGTTCTTCTTCTGAAATGAGTAACTTCACACTCATCAACATTATACCTCACCTGCCATGTATTTGCCCACTCACTCAAGTTGTCTAAATCACCTTTAAGCCTCTTCACATCCTCCTCACCATTCACATTCTCATCAAGTTTTGTGTAGTCAGCAAACTTTGAAATATTACTTTTGGTTCCCACATCTAAATCATTTATGTATACGATGAGTAGTTGAAGCCCCAACACTGATTCGGGCCCCACTAATCACTGCCTGCTACTTTGAAAACGCCCATTTATTCTGTTTCCTGTCTTCTACCAATTCTCAACCCATGGTGCCCCCCGCCGCCCCCCCCCCCAGCAGACTGACCACCCCCACCTTGATGGCTAGCCTCAATTGCTGGCCACCCTCCCTCTGTCACCGCCGAGTGGCAGCGGGACCCCCCAACCCCACCGATCACCCTTCCCCCTACAAGCCCTGCCCATTAGGCCCCGACCTCTTGTCACTGCCCAATGCCCAATGGGAAGTGCCAAGGTGCCCCTTGGCCATTGCCACTTTGCCCCTTGGGCAGGGCCAGTGGGCCAGGCTGGCAATGCCCAGGGGGCTCCCACCCCTTTACCCCCAACCTTCTGGGGGGGGCCTCCATGACCCTCTTCACTCCAGTGAGGTTGGACTGCCAGCTCCCCGCAGGTGGGGAGCTGTTGTGAGACGTGAGCGGGCCTGGAGAATTCAGTCCCGCGCCTGTTAATTTCATGCTAATTTTACTTTAAATAATTTATACAGCTCCGCACCGACTTTTGGTGTGGAGTAGATGACGTTGGAAATCCAGTGGCCGGAAACTTGCAGCGACCGTGGCGCCCAGCGGGGAGCCCACTAAATGGCCTCATCTTGAGTCTAATCCTATCTCATTGATATTTTCCAAGCGTCCTGTTCGTACAGAGAGGATCACATTCGTATTTTTGCTACTACTGACGTCAGGCTAACCTGTCTGTAATTACTGTTTTATCCCTTCCTCAGTTTTTGAAATAGAGGGGTTACATTTGCTGCCCTCCAATCTGCTGGGACTGTTCCAGGATCTATAGAATTTTGGAAGATGACAACCAATGCATCCACTATATCCATAGCTACTTCCTTCAGTACCCTGGGATATAGATTATCAGGCCCTGGTGATTTATTAGCTTTCAGACCCATTAATTTCTTCAACACAATTTCTTAGTAATACTAACTGCCTTCAATTCCCCCTCTTACTAGACCCTTGTTCCCTAATATTTCTGGGAAGTTATTTGTCTTTTGCTCTATGAAGACAGAGCTAAAGTAATTGATTAATTTCTCTGAGATTCCCTTCTTCCCTATTATAAATTCATCTGTTTCAGACTGTAAGGAACCTACATTTGTCTTCACTAATCGTTATCTTTTATATACTTATAGCAGCTCTTTTAGTCTGCTTTTATGTTCCTTGCAAATTTACTCTCATACTCCATGTTTGCCCTCTAATCAAGCTCTTGCTGAATTCTAAACTGCTCCCAATCCTCAGGCTTGCTATTTTTTCAAGATTTGGTATTGTGCAATGAGGAGGAATTAACTACTAAGCTTGTTGTGAGGGGTCCTTTTGGGAACAGTGATCATAACATGATAAAATTCTTCATTAGGATAGAAGGTGAAGTCATCTGATCCAAAATTAGGGTCCTAAATCTATCAAAGGAACCAAGAAGTTATGAGGCATAAGTTGGCAAGGATAGATTGAGAAACTTCATTGGAATGTATGATGGTGGAGACACAATGGCTAATATTTAAGGAACGAATGCATGCATTACAATAGTTATTCTCCTGTTCCTGATCTCACTCACACTTGGCACGGGGAGTAATCCTGAGGTGACTACTTTTGCGGTCCTGCTTTTTAATTTATTTCCTAGCTTCCTGTATTCTGCTTTCAGGACCTCATCCCTCTTTTTACCTATGATGTTGGTACTGACATTGACCACTGCCTCTAGCTGTTCACCCTTCCCCTTCAGAATGTCTTGCAGCCTCTCAGTGACATCCTTGATTCTGGCAGCAGGGAGGCAAAATATCACCCTGGTTTCACACATATCAGTCCCCTTCACTGTGCCACCCAAGTAACTATTCTTCATATGTTAATGAATCATTCAATAGGAGAGACCAGCATCATGACAAACTCAATCTCTTCCTTACACAAAGACTACGCACATAAACAGTGTCTATCAGGAGTGATAAGTCACGGTCAGAAGTGGGAATAGAGTTGATTTTCTTCTTCCCAGTTCAGCAATAGCAGTTTGATATTGTACTGGCAAACACTAACCGCCTGCATTAGATATTATTACGAGTCAGTAATTGTTTGGTTTTCTGTTGTTTTATATTTCTGGGCACCAAGACATTTGTTCACTAACTCAGTTGTTTTGCAATTTTACAGAAGCTACATGCAGCAATTTGCATTTTTTTCCTAGATGAACGAGAAGCCTGCTATTCCTTACCAAGAAGTCTCACTGTGCTTACCCCAGTCCAACGCCGGCATCTCCACATCATTCCTTACCAAGCCCAGGAAGGTGCAGGGCATCAATGCCCCGTTTTTTTTACAGTAGGAGTACTGAGACTTGTGAGCAGTTCACATATGGTGGCTGCGGGGGTAATAGAAACAAATTTCTCACCCTCAATGGATGCACAAACTTTTGCGGTGGAGTTAACAGTAAGTATTTGTGGAAGTATTTCACCCTGTTAAGTACTGTGCAGCTTTGTCAAAAGAGCATAGTCACTTCAGAAAAAGAAAACATGACAGAAATGGTGAGAGTTCCTGCTTATTGGAACTGTTTTAAATCATTTGAATAGTTGAAAAACCAAACTGTGCAACCGGCACTGATAAACGACCAGAAGAACAAAATACATGTTTGCACTTATTCTCACAATGTGGATTTCTGTTAATATTTTAAAGCTTAAATCTTTAAAGTTTTTTTGTTAGTGTCACAAGTAGGTTTACATTAACACTGCAATGAAGTTACTGTGAAAATCCCCTAGTTGCCACACTCCCACGCCTGTTTGGGTACACTGAGGGAGAATTTGGCATGGCCAATGCACCTAACCAGCATGATTTTCAAACTGTGGGATGAAACCGGAGCACTGAGAGGAAACTCACACAGACACGGGGAGAATGGGCAGACTCCGCTCCAGTGATCCAAGTTGGGAATCAAACCTGGGTTCCTGGCGCTGTGAGGCAGCAGTGCTAACCACTTCCTGTAGGGATGCTATGCCATTTCCCGCTTTTTAAAACATACCTGTAAAATATTTTTCAAAACCATTCTATCAAAACTTTAAGATTTGTAAAAAACAAGATTAATTTTAAATTGCCTTTTTTCCTCAAAGCACATTTCCAAGAAAAATTCCACTTTATCTTGGGAAATTATACCCAATAAGAACCTTTATTTCCAACTCCACCTGTATCGATGGTGCCTGGAAAATATTTTTGCTCAAAGTGCTTTCACAAAACCACTTGTAAGAAAATACAAAGGGTGATTCTCCCACCCTGCCATGCTAATTTTCTAATGCTGTGGGGTGGGAGAATCTCGCGGCCGGGCATGTGTGGGATTCGCACATGCGTTCCTGCAATGCGCGAATTTCCCACTGCTGGATTTCTGGTGCCATCAGGTCTGCGCTGGAAACCGGTGGGAAGACAGGTAGTAACTTTAATCTGTTTTGAATATAACTTAAATGTAATTAGCGGGTCCAGGATGAATTCTCCAGACCTCTAGCCTCCCTACCCCGCTAGAGTGTTTCACTCTAGAGGAGTTTATAGTAGGTCCCCACTTTCGAGGAACTATCAGCCTGACCCTGCTGGAATAAGGGGGAGCAACTGGGGCCCCCAGGGGGTCAGGAGCAGTGGGTGGTGCCTCCTGAGCATGGGCACCCTGGCAATGCCAGCCTTTGCCCCCTGGCACAGCCCAAGGGGCAAATCCATGCCCAGGAGGCACCTTGGCACTGCCCATCGGGCATAGAGCAGTGCCGAGGAGGTGGGGCCTGATGGGGGTGGGGCCTGGTGGGGGAGGGCGTAGGGGGCAAACGATGGGGGCGAGGGGCCCGCTGCCACTCTGCATTAGGGTCTGATCGGGGCAGGATAGAGGCCAGCGATCATGGTGGGCTGAGGGATTCAGCCGGGGGGGGGGGGGGTCTGCCAGAGGGGGTGTCTGCACTGCGGGGAGGGGATCATCACTGGGGGAAGGAGGGGGGCTGAAGATCAGGGTGGATTGGGGGGTCCTGCCTGCTGGGGGGTTCTTGGAAATCATAGAATCCCTACAGTACAGAAAGAGGCCATTCGGCCCATCGAATCTGCACCGACCACAATCCCACCCAGGCCCTACCTCCATATCCCGACATATTTTACCCGCTAATCCCTCTAATCTACGCATCCCAGGACACTAAGGGGCAATTTTAGCATGGCCAATCAACCTAACCCACATATCTTTGGACTGTGGGAGGAAACTGGAGCACCCGGAGGAAACCCAGGCAGACACGAGGAGAATGTGCAAACTCCACACAGACAGTGACCCAAGCCGGGAATTGAATCCAGGTCCCTGGAGCTGTGAAGCAGCAGTGCTAACCACTGTGCTACCGTGCCGCCCTGCCTGGAGGGGTTCAGGGCTGGCCCGGGAGTCATTGGGGCTGCGATTGGGGCTATGGTGGGGTTGGGGGGACAGCACTACGGGAGTCCTGGGCTGGTGACTGAAGGGAGGCTGACAGAGGCCCGCTGGTTTCAGCCTCCTGGTCAGGAATGTGCCCCGCTGGTGGCCTCCGCAGTGCTTAGAGTGTGGGAGATTCTAGTGTGAACTCCCACTGAAAAAAACAGCGTGAATTACTCCAGTTTTCCTGCAAATTCGGCACTTTGAATTTTTTTGGGAGAATTCCGGCCTATATAATCTTTTTTTTTAGCAGAAAGTTTAAGCTCTTATTCTCTGAAGGCATTGTCACTTTTTGAGGAGGCTTCCGGATGGCCTCTGCGATCTTTCCTAAATGACCATTCCTCATATGTAAACTTAGACATGAATTCCAATAAGTTCTTCAATTCTAAGATACCTGACAATGAGCGTGATCCTGTCTGGATTCATGTTCTCAAACTTTGCAATTGGATAATGAGCAGGAGGGGGAACACAGCCAGAGCAAAATGAAGCTAGCACAGATTTTGATTAACCTCATTGAGAGGGATAGTGAGCTTGGTCATTCTCTGTAATAAAGGGGTATGGCCTGTAAGTAGCAGTTGTACAGGTCAAAAATATCACGGCATGCAGTGAAATTTATGAAGATTGTAGAGGAGATGTAAAAAAAAAATTAAGAATCTCAAGCTTGACCCCAACACATCCAGTTCCATGTTAATTGGAAACAGTCAAATTCCTCCTTGGATTTGGGATGATCATTTAAATATTATAACAAGGCTGGGAGCCTCATATTTAACTTCCATTATAGGCCTTCCCTGGCCAGTCAGGTCACCTAGGCCTCAGAGAACTTGGTAACTGAGGGAAGGAGGAGAACTTCAGGAGATAGGTTCGTGCCTTTCACAGTGGCACGGTGATTAGCACTGCTGCCTCACAATGCCAGGGACCCGGGTTCGTCTGTGTGGAACTTACGCGTTCTCCTCGTGTCTGCGTGGATTTCTTCCAGGTGCTCTGATTTCCTCCCACAGTCTGAAAGATGTGCACATTAGGTGCATTGACCTGAACAGGTGCCAGAATGTAGCAACTAGGGGAATTTCACAGTAATTTCATTGCAGTGTTAATGTAAGCCGACTTGTGACACTAATAAATAAACTTTAAACTAGCTCTGCTTGTGGGTCAGGAGGAGCAGGAATGCTTCCCACAGGCAACTCTTCCCTGAGATCAGAAACACAGCCCTTACGTGCCCACCCCCTCACTGATCAGGGATTGGTGTGGTTCAACCCTAATACCAACTCCCAGCACCCCCCAGGCTTTCCTCCCAATCGCAGCCTCAACTGGTTGATATGTCTGTTGTCTATATTCCTTTCCAGGACTTTTATCATAAAATACATGTTTAATTGCAAATTTCCAATCCAAAACGCCACCACTCGCCCCAATTTTGATAATCTGACTATTCTCAATATCAGGACCTCCAAGTCAAGCTTTGATCTTAACATGGAGCCTGTGTTATTGTAACATACAGGCCTCGCTTAAATACACAAAGTCTAGCTTCTACCTCAAACTGGTGCCAATGATGCCAGGCTGACAGATATATGTCAGGTGAAGGCAGCACATGTCCTGATGCTCAAAGCAATGGTCTCTGACAGTAAAGGCAGCAATGGCGAGGGAATAAGTGAGTCGGGTTCATTGTTCAGGACCCCAGAGCCCAGATTTTCAGAATTCGGGCCCTTTCCTGACTTCCAAAATGCAGGTTCACCTCTAAATTCCATCCCCACCGAATTTCCATCTCTAAGAGATGTGGGTAGGGAAGGGTGGGCTTTTCAGATCCACAAAGCAGTGCAGGAGAAGAATAGTTATGAAGGCAGGCTAGTGTGAAGGCATTTCTCAGTTCTCAGAAACAGCAGCCAAGTTCACAACATCATTGGTATGCCTGCTAAACCTTACTCTGAGTGCCCCTACTCACCCTTCATGCCCCCATGTATCCTCCTTAGCCACTCACGCTGTATCCAGACCAGAAGAACCATGTTTAAGAAATGGACATTTAAAAAAATTAGAACAATCTAATAGAGCTGTTATTCTGCTCCTATGTCTTATGATCTTAAGATCTTACTTCACATTGAAAAAAAAACTAATTCATAAAAGCCGTTCAAAATTCCCCTCAGGTGTTCAATCTGTTTGAAATGCATACAGATACTCAATCACTTCCCATATCAAACTGAGAACCTATTAAAACGGTCAGCCAATCTTTGCACACTGTTCTTTGCTGAGGTAAATGGTTCTGATGCTTTGCAACCATCCAAGCATTAATAATAGGCCCAGCTATCGAATCAAACTCTGGGAAATGTAAACAATAGAGTCCATTGAATCTGAAAACCAGATCAACTTTTTAAAATCCAGAGACAGTGATTTTTCAATTTCAAAGCAGGTGGCTGACCAATCAATCAAGTGGAGGTTTTTTCACATTTTCAACAGCTGAGCATTTTCATTTCAAAGGTAAATATGTCTGGCATTTAAACAAATGTCCCATTCCTCACACAAGCATTTTCCAGCGCATGTTTCTGCAGTTCTAAATGCAATATGCCACTTTTTCAATTGGGGTAAAGTACTTTAATACATCTCAACACTTAAGCAGTGCTTGTCAATCTAATGGTCAAATTATCTTCTCAGGACAGAGTCTTACGATGAATCATTGCAACTGCAACACATCTCCATTACAATTCAACATCTACTAATGATGTTTAAAGTTGTAAAAATATTTAACACTTTAAAGTTTATTTATTAGTGTCACAAGTAGGACACAGTGGTTAGCACTGCTGCCTCACAGCACCAGGGACTTGGGTTCGATTCCTGGCTTGGGTCACTGTCTGTGTGGAGTCTGCACATTCCCCCCATGTCTGCGTGGCTTTCCTCCGGGTGCTCTAGTTTCCTCCCACAGTCCAAAGATGTGCGGATTAGATGGATTGGTCATGCTAAATTGCCCCTTACTGTTAGGAGGACCAGCAGGATAAATACATGAGATTATGGGGATAGGACCTGGGTGGGATTGTGGTTGGTGCAGACTCGATGGGTTGAATGGGCTCCTTCTGCACTGTAGGATTCTATGATGCAAGTAGGCTTACATTAACACTGTAGTGAAGTTACTGTGAGATTCCCTAGTCGCCACACTTTGGTGCCTGTTTGGGTACACTGAGGGAGAATTTAGCATGGTCAATGCACGTAACAGCATGTCTTTTGGACTGTGAGAGAAAACTGAAGCACCCAGAGGAAACCCATGCCGACACGGGGGGAACGTGCAGACTCCTCACAGACAGTCATCCAAGCCGGGAATCAAGCCCGGGTCTCTGGCACTGTGAGGTAGCAATGCAAACCACTGTGCCACCGAGCCACCCTTACCTGTCAGAATGATCCCAACTCCTCAACAGTCTCTCATCAGTGTTCATGATTCAATGGGTTTTCTTCATGCCTTCCAAAACCTGCAGCAGTATGAAAAACATGGGGGAGAGCAGCGGGATGGCTGTCACCCAGAACTAAAACCAGGTGTGTGTGTGTGTGTGGTGTTGCGACCCAAAGCCTTCCTGACCCATATGAAGACCACACAATAATAGCATGGAGCCATCTATTGTTATTATAATGATAATAACTTTGCGACAAGTCACCTTGCCCAAAGAAGTACTGTGTAACTATTTTAAAATGTATTTTCTTTATATTAATTCATTTTAAATGGAATAATATTTTAAGGCAGAAAGTTAGCTGGTTTGAAAGCTATGATTTCTTTACAGTTGTGCCCCATTTATGTAACCTGGCCTGACACACAGGACGTTGTTCAGGTCGAATGATATGGTATTACCACACACAAACGACCTGTAGTTGTGCTTCATTCTATTACTCTGGCTGCGGTGGAAATGACAACAACTTTCTTACGCTTGAAACTTGCCAGAGGGTTTGTCCCACACGTAAGTAACATAATACGTAACACACATTAACCCAGATAGTAACAGGGAGGTGTGTTTGGAGCAGTGGGGAAGGGACATGGGGGAAGAGTTCTGAATGACAGACGTGGAAATAAAATGTCCTACTTGGTCTATGGATATTGGCCGTGAGTCTCCCAGATTGGGGCTAAGTGCCCATGTCAGTGGGAAACGTGTGCCACTGTTTCTTGCTGGTGTTAGCACGGACTTATCAGGTGGGGGAATAATTTATGCATAGTGGACAACCCACCGGCTAGCCCCGCTGTTCCCAGATCCGATCTCCACGCTCGGAGACAGGATCCCCCCCACCCCCACAAAATGGTGACTGGGATATTCCATTCAGGTCATAGAGTCATAGAGGTTTACAGCATGGAAACAGGCCCTTTGGCCCAACTTGTCCATGCAGCCCTTTCTTTTTTAAAACCCCTAAGCTGATCCCAATTGCCCGCATTTGGCCCATATCCCTCTGTACCCATCATACCCATGTAACTATCGAAATGCTTTTTAAAAGACAATATTGTATCTGCCACTACTACTACCTCTGGCAGCTTGTTCCAGATACTCACCACCCTCTGTGTGAAAAAAATTGTCCCTCTGGACACTTTTGTATCTCTCCCCTCTCACCTTAAACCTATGCCCTCTAGTTTTAGACTCCCCTACCTTTGGGAAAATATATTGACCATCTAGCTGATCTGTGCCCCTCATTATTTTATAGACCTCTTTAAGATCACCCCTTAGCCTCCTACGCTCCAAAGAAAAAAGTCCCAGTCTATCCAGCCTCTCCTTATAACTCAATCCATCAAGTCCCAGTAGCATCCCAGTAAATCTTTTCTGTACTCTTTCTAGTTTAATAATATACTCTCTGTATTAGGGTGACCAGAATCGCACACAGTATTCCAAGTGTGGCCTTACCAATGTCTTGTACAACTTCAACAAGACATTCCAATTCCTGTATTCAATGTTCTGACTGATGAAACCAAGCATGCTGAATGCCTTCTTCACCACTCTGACACCTGTGACTCCACTTTCAAGGAGTTATGAAGATGTACCCCTCGATCTCTTTGTTCTGTAACTCTCCCTAATGCCCTATCGTTAACGAGTAAGTCCTGCCCTGGTTCAATCTATCAAAATGCATCACCTCGCATTTGTCTAAATTAAAATCCATCCATTTGTCAGCCCACTGGCCCAATTGATCAAGATCCCGTTGCAATTGGAGATAACGTTCTTCACTGTCCACTATGCCACCAATCTTAGTGTCATCTGCAAACTTACTAACCACGCCTCCTATATTCTCATCCAAATCATTAATATAAATGACAAATAACAATGGACCCAGTACTGATCACTGAGGCACACCGCTGGTCACAGGCCTCCAGTTTGAAAAACAACTCTCTACAACCACCCTCTGGCTTCTGTCAAGAAGCCAATTTTGTATCCAATTAGATACCTCACCCCAGATCCCGTGAGATTTAACCTTATGCAACAACCTACCATGTGGTACCTTGTCAAAGGCCATGCTAAAGTCCATGTAGACAACATCAACTGCACTGCCCTCATCTACCTTCTTGGTTACCCCTTCAAAAAACTCAATCAAATTTGTGAGACATGATTTTCCACTCACAAAGCCATGCTGACTGTCCCTAATCAGTCCTTGCGTCTCTAAATGCCTGTAGATCCTGTCTCTTAAAATACCTTCCAACAATTTACCCACCCCAGATGTGAGGCTCACTGGCCTTTAGTTCCCAGGCTTTTCCCTGCAGCCCTTTCTAAACAAAAGGTACAGCATTTGCCACTCTCCAATCTTCAGGCACCTCACCTGTGACTATCGACGATTCAAATATCTTGGCTAGGGAACCCGCAATTTCCTCCCTAGCCTCCCACAATGTCCTGGGATACACCTCATCAGGTCCCGGGGATTTATCTACCTTGATGTGCTTTAAGACTTCCAGCACCTCCTTCTCTGTAATATGTACACCCCTCAGGACATCACTATTTATTTCCCCAAGTTCCCTAACATCCATGCTTTTCTCAACAGTAAATACTGATTAGAAATATTCATTTAGGATCTCACCCATCTCTTGTGGATCTGCACATAGATGACCTTGTTGATCCTTAAGTGGCCCTACACTCTCCCTTGTTACTCTTTTGCCCTTTATGTATTTGTAGAAGCTCTTTGGATTCTCCTTTGCTTTATCTGCCAAAACAATCTCGTGTCCCCTTTTTGCCCTCCTGATTTCTGTCTTAACTCTACTCTTCAAGGGATTCACTTGATCCCAGCTGCCTACGCACGTCATGTGCCTCTTTCTTCTTGATCAATTTCCCGAGTCATCCAGGGTTCCCGACTCCTGCCAGCCTTGCCCTTCACTCTAAAAGGAATGTGTTTACCCTGAACCCTGGTTAAGAGACCTTTGAAAGCATGCCACTTACCAGATGTCCCTTTGCCTTCCCACAGACTCGCCCAATTAACTTTTGAAAGTTCCTGCTGATACCATCAAAATTGGCCTTGCCCCAATTTAGAATTTTAATTTTTGGGACAGACCTATCATTCTCCATAGCTATGTTAAAACTAATAGAATTATATTCACTGGTCCCAAAGTGATCCCTCACTAGCACTTCTGTCATCTGCCCTTCCTTATTTCCCAAGAGGAGGTCAAGTTTTGCCTCCTCTCTAGTTGGGCCATCCACATACTGAATGAGAAATTCCTCCTGAATACACTCAATAAATTTCTCTCCATCCAGCCCTTTAATACTATGGCTGTCCCAGTCAATGTTGGGAAAGTTAAGATCTCCGACTATTACCACCCTATTTTTTTTGGAACTATCTGTAATCTCCTTACATATTTGCTCCTTAATTTCCCGCTGACTATTTGGGGGCCTATAGTACAACCCTATCAAAGTGATTTTCCCCTTCTTATTTCTCAGTTCAACCCATATAGACTCAGTGGCCGAACCCTCGGATATATCCCCTCTCAGTACGGCCGTGATGCTTTCCCTAATCAAAAGTGCAACTCCCCCTCCTCTCTTACTTCATGTTCTATCTTTCCTATAGCATCTGTACCCTGGAACATTAAGCTGCCAGTCCTGTCCCTCCCTTAGCCATGTTTCAGTAATAGCTATAGTATCCCAGTCCCAGGTATCCACCCATGCCCTGAGTTAATCTGCCTTGCCTGTCAGGCCTCTTGCATTGAAATAAATGCAGTTTAATCTGGACTTCCCTTGCTCTCTGTCTTGCTTTTGCCTGATCTGTCTCGTACCAGGATTGCTGACACTGTCTTTACTATTTAATGTGCTCTCTTTAACTTCTGTGCTGTCCTCAACCTTCTCTTCTGTCTTCCTACTGCTTTGGATCCCACCCCCCTGCCAAACTAGTTTAAACCCTCCCGAGTGGCTCTAGCAAATCTCCCCGCCAGGATATTTGTCCCCGTCCAGTTCAGGTGTGTAACCCGTCCCTCTTGAACAGGTCACCCCTTCCCCAGAAGAGATCCCAATGATCCAAAAATCGAAATCCCTGCCCCCTGCACCAGTTCTCATGCCAGGCATTCATCTGCCTCATCCTCCTATTCCTACTCTCACTACCACGTAGCAGCGGTACTCGTCCTGAAATTACTACCTTCGAGGTCCTGCACTTTAGCCTTCTGCCTAATGCTCTATTTTCACATTTCAGGACCTCATCCCTTTTCCTACCTATGTCGTTGGTACCAATATGTACAACGACCTCTGGCTGCTCACCCTCCCCCTTAAGAATGTCCTGCAATTGCTCAGAGGCGTCCTTGACCCTGGCACCAGGGAGGCACAGTAAGAAGTCTCACAACACCAGGTTAAAGTCCAACAGGTTTATTTGGTAGCAAATACCATAAGCTTTCGGAGCACTGCTCCTTCGTCAGATGGAGTGGATATCTGCTCTTAAACAGTGCACAGACACAGAAATCAAGTTACAGAATACTAATTAGAATGCGTATCTCTACAGCCAGCCAGGTCTTAAAGGTACAGACAATGTGGGTGGAGGGAACATTAAACACAGGTTAAAGAGATGTGTATTGTCTCCAGACAGAACAGCTAGTGAGATTCTACAAGCCCAGGAGGCAAGCTGTGGGGGTCACTGATAATGTGACATAAATCCAACATCCCGGTTTAGGCCGTCCTCATGTGTGCGGAACTTGGCTATCAGTTTCTGCTCAGCGACTCTGCACTGTCGTGTGTCGTGAAGGCCGCCTTGGAGAACGCTTACCTGAAGATCCAAGGCTGAATGCCCGTGACTGCTGAAGTGCTCCCCCACAGGAAGAGAACAGTCTTGCCTGGTGATTGTTGAGCGGTGTTCATTCATCCGTTGTCGTAGCGCCTGCATGGTTTCCCCAATGTACCATGCCTTGGGACATCCTTTCCTGCAGCGTATCAGGTAGACAACATTGGCCGAGTTGCAAGAGTAGGTACTGTGTACCTGGTAGATGGTATTCTCACGTGAGATGATGGCATCCGTGTCGATGATCCGGCACGTCTTGCAGAGGTTGCTGAGGCAGGGTTGTGTGGTGTCGTGGTCCCTGTTCTCCTGAAGGCTGGGTAGTTTGCTGCGGACAATGGTCTGTTTGAGGTTGCGTGGTTGTTTGAAGGCAAGAAGTGGGTGTGTGGGGATGGCCTTGGCGAGATGTTCGTCTTCATCAATGACATGTTGAAGGCTCCGGAGGAGACGCCGTAGCTTCTCCGCTCCGGGGAAGTACTGGACGACGAAGGGTACTCTGTCCACTGTGTCCCGTGTTTGTCTTCTGAGGAGGTCAGTGTGGTTTTTCACTGTGGCGCGTTGGAACTGTTGATCAATGAGTCGAGCGCCATATCCTGTTCTTATGAGGGCATCTTTCAGCGTCTGGAGGTGTCAGTTGCGATCCTCCTCATCCGAGCAGATCCTGTGTATTCGGAGGGCTTGTCCGTAGGGGATGGCTTCTTTTACGTGTTTAGGGTGGAAGCTGGAGAAGTGGAGCATCATGAAGTTATCCGTGGGCTTGCGGTACAGTGAGGTGCTGAGGTGACCGTCCTTAATGGAGATGCGTGTGTCCAAGAATGCAACCGATTCCGGAGAGTAGTCCATGGTGAGTCTGATGGTGGGATGGAACTTGTTGATGTCATCATAGAGTTGTTTCAGTGATTGCTCACCATGAGTCCAAAGGAAGAAAATGTCATCAATGTATCTAGTGTATAGCATCGGTTGAAGGTCCTGTGCGGTGAAGAAGTCTTGTTCGAACCCGTGCATGAAGATGTTGGCATATTGAGGTGCGAATTTTGTCCCCATGGCTGTTCCGTGTGTCTGGATGAAGAACTGGTTGTTGAAGGTGAAGATATTGTGGTCCAGGATGAAGCGGATGAGTTGTAAAATTGCATCTGGAAACTGGCAGTTGACGGCATTGAGTACTGAGGCCGTTGCAGCAATGCCATCATCGTGGGGGATGCTGATAGAAATCATCATAGAAATCATAGAAACCCTACAGTACAGAAAGAGGCCATTCAGCCCATCGAGTCTGCACCGACCACAATCCCACCCAGGCCCTACCCCCATATCCCTACATATTTACCCACTAATCCCTCTAACCTATACATCTCAGGACACTAAGGGCAATTTTTTTTTAGCATGGTCAATCAACCTAACCCACACATCTTTGGACTGTGGGAGGAAACTGGAGCACCCGGAGGAAACCCACGCAGACACGAGGAGAATGTGCAAACTCCACACAGACAGTGACCCAAGCCGGGAATCGAACCCAGGTCCCTGGAGCTGTGAAGCAGCAGTTCCACCCACTGTGCTACTGTGCCGAGACACCCATTGTGACGAGGAGTGCTCCTGGTTCAACTGCTCCATGTGTGTTGAGTTTCTGTAGGAAGTCCGTAGTGTCGTGACAAAAGCTGGGGGTTCTTTGTACAATGGGTTTCAAGATGCCCTCAACATAGCTGGAGAGGTTCTCGCACAGGGTTCCATTTCCTGAAACGATGGGACGGCCGGGTGTGTTTGCCTTGTGTATTTTTGGGAGGCAGTAGAGATCTCCAACGCGTGGAGTACGTGGGATGAGAGCACGGAGGGTGTTTTGAAGGTCCGGATCAAAGGTTTTGATCAGAGTGTTGAGTTGACGGGTGTGTTCTTTGGTCGGATCTGTGGGTAACTGTCTGTAGTGTTCCTCGTTGTTCAGTTGTCGGTACACTTCTTTGCAGTAATCCGTTCTGTTCCCCAGGGAGGCAACACACCATCCTGGAGTCTCGATTGCGGCCACAGAAACACCTGTCTGTGCCTCTAATTAGCGAGTCCCCTATTACTACTGCTCACTTGCTCTTTGCCTGATCCTGTCCCACAGCAGAACCAGCTGTGGTCGCACAGGCCTGGCTGCTCCTGGCATCTCCCCCTGACAGGCTATCCCCCTCAACAGTATCCAAAACGATATACCTGTTTGAAAGGGGAATAGCCACAGGAGACTCCTGCACTACCTGCCTGCCTGCCTCTCCTGGCAGTCACCCATCTGCCTGTCTGAACCTGTGGTGTTAACAACCTCCCTGTAATTAGTGTCTATCACACTCTCTGCCTCCTGTATGCTCCGCAGTGCATCCACCTGCTGCTCTAACCAAACAATGCGATCTGTGAGGAGCTGCAACTGGACACACTTCCTGCAGACAAAGTTGTCAGGGAGACTAGATTGCTCCCTAATTGCCCACATCTGGCAGGAGGAGCATGCCATATTGCCCGTATACAGGTAAAAGGATAAAAGAATCTCAACTCGCCTCTCCTTTGTTTGTGGTCCTCCTGCCAACTTTTTTTTGGTTAGAGGGGGAGGTAGGGAGGGAAACACTGAAGTAGTGTTTGGGGTTTAACTGTCCCTTCATAGCAGCTCCTCCACAAACCACCTTCTGGTCACAGTGACTGCATTTATGCAAATGTGACCTGCAACTGCCAATCACTTTTGCCACTCTGCTACCCTCACCTGGACCAACCTGGTCAACCTGGGAACTACATTGAGAAGCAAAGAGAGTCTTTGCTAGGAGCTGTAGAGCAACCGAACACCAAGGGTATTTCCTGATTTTGGAGTCACTGGGTCAGAAAGCAGTGAGGTCCATGCTTGAACTGGAGTGCCCACATTATAAGGTGCTTAAGAAGAGTTGTACATTTGCTAAGGCAGTCAGGTCTTTACTTGCTAATTCACAACTCATCAATGAGTTGGAACAGACATTAGTGCAGGGAGATCTAATGGAGAGTCTCTGTTGGTGGGTTCAATCCTCTCCAAGCTCTGTTCCGGTAAACAAAGAAGCTTAATCGCAGGGTGCCTTGTTAGGAGGAAAATGCTCCAGGTGCATCAGCGACTTAGTCAGGTACTGACAGGCAAGTCACACCCACTCTTCACAATAGTGTCAGGAGAGCAACTCAATTGCAAATGAATGGGCGACATTGGGAATTGTGGGAATATCTACTGTGGAGAGAGAGAGAGAGAGAGAGAGAGACTGCCTTTCTGGAGTTTCAAGCAGAGTTCTGAAATGATGCCATGAGCACAGGTGTTGAATGCTGTTACCAGCTTGCCTTAAATTCAAGAGCAGAGGTTGGTAACTCAAAGTCCTGACAGATCTTGGAGTTTTTGCACGTGCGCAGACCAAGACCAAGCCTTGCAGATGCAATTCAGTATTTTAGGTTCTTTGAGCCAAGGATGCACCTAATTAATCTGCCTGCGTGAAAAGCCAAATCATGTGTCCGGGAACAGAGTCTCCATTGCAGACCAGTGTCTCAGGGAGAGGACTAGGAGAGGGGACAGGAAGAAGAAATGGAATGGTGCCAAAGGGAGAGGGAACAGGGAGAGGTCCCAAAAGAGGAGCCCCAGGCAGGGCACAGAGACAGGTTCCAGTGAAGGTAAAAAGAGTGGAGCAGAGAAAGAGTCTCCGATCAGAAACAGAGCTGCAGTTGGCAGACCTTAAGTGAAAAAAATAAGCCCTGGTGATTGAAGAGGGCTCAGAAGAAACCCTGTTGATCAAACAGGGCTCAAGAGAATACTTGGTGATTGGAGAAGGCTCAGGAGAAGCTTTAGTGATCCAAGAAGAAAGCATGATTCAAGACTTCATGCTGCGTGTCTTTTGGGCGGAACTACCGCTTTGGAGCAGTAGCATTCTGGTTGGTGTGGCCAAAGCATTGAAATTGTGCTTGTAAATGGTGCTTGAGTACATACTCAGGCATCCAGGGGAATAGAATTTTGGAAGCCGGGACTGAAACCCTACAGGATGGGTTGTTAATCTAGCGGCTCTCTTAAACTGGCTTTACAATATGTCTTAACCTTCACCAATCTTGTATCAGATTGGTAGGAATGAGGCTAGCTCAGCAGAAGGGTAATGGTGAAAGTGGACATTGAATCAGGAATTGCACTAAAAATGCTCCCACTTCTCCCATGCTGTCCCACTCTCAGCTAGTAGCTGACGTGTTGCCTCTCCTCCTGCTGGTGGAACTTGACCCTGTATTTATGCAAGTAGAGCAGTGTTTGTTGGGGCCATAAAATCCAAAGGACATCAGCCAAGATCATCTGAGTCTTCAAGACAGGGATCAGAGCATCCTGGCAGCAGCCAGGTTGCAGCAATATAAGAAGCATAGAGTAATTCACCAAGGGTACGCAACTTCTTTTACATAATGTGTTACAATGTGTCACATTCAGTTCCCTTTTATTTTGTAATGGTGTGAAAAATATAATTTTGCATTTGCTTTACTGCCACAAATTGCCCATTATGGCATCCTGATGGTCAATTCAACTTTTCACTAGTTTTATGAAGAATGTGGATACCTGATGGGACTCACTGAATGGACATATCATGGGTGGATGAATGGTTACAGAACAGTTTAATGTAAAGGGTGTGGTAGTGGTGAGGAGGTTGGTGCTAGTGGTGGGAGGTAGCCACGGTTTACCTGCGTGATGCGCGTTATCACACACGAGGCTTGAGAAGCTCAGGAAATAAAGGCTTTTATTTGCTGTAACAACGAAGCTACTAATTATATACACGATCCCAGACTGAGGGGTCCCAGACAGAGCAGAGACCTTTATACCTCTCCCAGGAGGCGGAGCCCGACTGGGAGGTACCACAATAACTATAATACAAGGTGTAACAGCCCAACACTAACCCCAACAGCAACAAGTAGAACAACCCATCCCTACCCCAACAGCAACATATATACATACTTGTAGTACTGGCCAGACCCTGGCTCAGTACTATCTAGTGGGAACCAACGATGGTTCACCACATTCACCCCTCCTTTGAAGACAAAGGCCGACGGGGTACAAAAAGAACAGAATAATTTGTCATCAGTCTATAAGTTCAGACGGTCAGGGGGACCGCACCATCGTTGTGACCTCCTCAATACCGGCGATGACACCGGAGTAGGCACTCGCGGTGGCGTTCTCCCCAAGGCGATGTCCAACTGTTCCTCCACAGTTTCACGGGCCGGTTGACCCTGAGGTGATGGTAATCCATGGAGTTCCGACACGCCCTGAAGTGGCGACCATCCTCTGGACTCAGGCAAGCTGTACACGGGAGTAAAAGGGTTAAGTAATAGTCCCGATGCTGCCCGCGCCGTGTCCGGAGGGGAAACAAGAGTTATGGGGTTTGTAACAGGGGGTATGGGAGCGACAGGGGTTTCTACGTCCCCTGCTGGCGCCAGGTCTCGGATCGAGACCGTGTCCTCTCGCCCGTCAGGGTATGCCACATAGGCATACTGAGGGTTGGCGTGGAGGAGATGGACCTGTTCAACCAAAGGGTCGGACTTGCGGGCCCTAACATGTCGCCGCAGGAGGACAGGTCCTGAGTACGTCAACCAAGACGGTAATGAGGTCCCAGAGGAAGACTTCCGAGGGAATGAAAACAGCCTCTCATGGGGAGTAGCGTTGGTTGCCGTACACAGGAGTGAGCGTATGGAATGGAGCGCATCAGGGAGCACCTCTTGCCAACAGGAGACTGGAAGGCTTTTTGACTTCAACGCCAGTAAGACAGCCTTCCAGACTGTAGCATTCTCACGTTCTACCTGTGCGTTACCCCTAGGGTTGTAGCTCGTGGTTCTACTAGAGGCAATCCCGTATGAGAGCAGGTATTGCCTCAAGTCATCGCTCATGAACGACGAGCCCCTGTCACTGTGAATGTAGCTGGGGTACCCGAACAGGGTAAAGAGATCACGGAATGCCTTGATAACCGTGGCAGCGGATGTATCAGAGCAGGGAATAACAAAAGGGAATCTCGAGTACTCATCAATGATGTTGAGGAAGTACACATTCCGATCTGTTGAGGGAAGGGGGCCCTTAAAATTGACACTCAGTCTTTCGAAGGGACGAGTGGCCTTGACTAATTGTGCCCGGTCAGGTCGGTAAAAGTGCGGTTTGCATTCCGCGCATACCCGACAGCTTCTTGTTATGGACCTGACATCACCCGCCGAGTAGGGCAGATTGCGGGCTTTTATAAAGTGGTAGAGCCGAGTGACCCCAGGATGGCATAGGTCATCATGGAGAGCCTGCAAACGGTCCTCCTGTATACTGGCGCATGTTCCACGCGAGAGGGCATCCGAGGGCTCAATGAGTTTCCCTGGACGATACATGATGTCATAGTTATAGGTGGAGAGTTCAATTCTCCACCGCAAGATCTTGTCGTTCTTGATCTTGCCCCTCAGCGTGTTATTAAACGTGAACGCCATGGACCGCTGGTCCGTGATCAGGGTGAACCGTTTTCCCACCAAGTAATGGCGCCAGTGCCTGACGGCCTCCACAATGGCCTGGGCCTCCTTTTCCACCGCTGAATGCCGAATTTCGGGGCCTTGGAGGGTGCGGGAAAAAAAGGCGACGGGCCTGTCCGCCTGGTTAAGTGTGGCGGCCAGGGCGAAATCAGATGCATCGCTCTCCACCTGAAAGGGGATGGACTCATCAACAGCGTGCATTGTAGCTTTCGCGATATCGGCTTTTAGTTTATCAAAGGCCAATCGGGCCTCTGATGTTAGGGGAAAAGAAGTGGACTTGATGAGCGGACGGGCTTTGTCCGCGTAATTGGGAACCCACTGTGCATAATAAGAGAAGAAGCCTAAGCATCTTCTCAGTGCTTTTGCACTAGTGGGCAGGGGAAGTTCAAAGAGGGGACGCATACGGTCTGGATCAGGGCCAATGACCCCGTTTTCCACCACGTATCTGAGGATGGCTAAACGGCGCGTACGAAACACACACTTCTCCCTGTTGTAGGTCAGGTTCAGGCGAGATGCAGTGCGTAGGAAATTCAGGAGATTTGTGTCGTGGTCCTGCTGGTCATGGTCGCAGATGGTGACGTTATCCAGGTACGGGAAGGTAGCCCGCAGCCCGTTGTGGTCCACCATTCGGTCCATAGCACGCTGGAAGACCGAGACCCCATTGGTGACACCAAAGGGAACCCTGAGAAAGTGATACAAGTGACCATCCGCCTCAAAAGCCGTGTATTGTCGGTCCTCTGGGTGAATGGTGAGTTGATGGTAGGCAGACTTGAGGTCTATGGTGGAGAACACCCGGTACTGCGCAATCTGATTGACCATGCGCGGGAGGGGATACGCATCCAGCTGCGTGTATCTATTAATGGTCTGACTATAGTCAATGACCATCCGGGGTTTGTTCCCACTCTTGACCACCACAACCTGCGCTCTCCACGGACTAGCGCTAGGTTGTATGATCCTTTCCTTGAGGAGCCGCTGAACTTCAGATCGAATGAAGATCCGATCCTCAGTGCTGTAACGCCTACTCTTAGTCGCAATGGGCTTGCAGCCTGGCACAAGATTCTGGAACAGGGAGGGTGTGGTAATCTTCAGCGTCGAGAGGCTACAGGCGGGGCGTGTTGGGCAATTTGGAGGCTGCTGTTCTCCCACTGAAAGCGAAGGGAATGGCCCACCGTACTGTAGTGTTACACTCCTCAAGTGGACCATGAAGTTTAGTCCGAGAAGTATTGGCGCGCAAAGGTGCGGCAACACCAGGAGCATGAAACGCTCGTAAACTGTGCCTTGCACCGTTAAAGTTACCACGCAACTCCCTAGCACGGTGACAGACCGGGACCTTGATGCCATAGAAATTGTCTGTTTGAGAGGTTGAATCCGGAGTCCACACCGCTTCACAGCGTCTGGGTGGATAAAACTCTCAGTGCTCCCGCTGTCAAACAGACAATAAATCAAGTGGTCATTTACCTGAATGTCCATCATAGACTTGTCAAGTCTATGAGGCTTGGCCTGGTCCAGGATGATCGACGCCACCGTTGGTTCATGAGCGCCACTGCAGGCGGCTGAGATTGACGAGAATGACCCCTGCTGGTCGTTCGCGGTCGGTGCCGACCAACATGGCCGCTCCCATAGGTCGCAAGTGGGTGATGGCGCCAGACTCAGCGACCCCTGGTGGTCACACCTCTCCGACTCCGTCGACCGTAATGGCGTCGTCCTGGCCTCGCACGTGGACGAAACCCTCGACGATGCCGACGACGAAGAACTGGGCTCCGAGGAATCGCAGGCCGCACTGCTGTTCCGAGAAGCAGATTTAGATCGGCACACTTTCGAATAGTGCCCCTTCTTACCGCAGGCGGAGCACAACACAGCTTTAGCGGGACACCGTTGCCGAGTATGCTTCGCTCCCCCACAGACGTAACACCGCGGGCCGCCCGGAGCTGCTGCCGTCGTCTGGCCCGAGTGTGAGCACGCCATCACGCAGCTTTTCGAACCCGAGGGACGAGGAGGGATCAGCGACTGCTCCTGCCACGTTGTCTCCACGTGGTCTTCAGGATACAATACTAGGCTTTTGGAGGCCGTCTCCAGCATCTCCGCTAGTTCTATTGCCTGGGTGAGGTCAAGATTACCTTTCTCCAGTAGTTTGAGTCGGATGTAAGATGATCCGACTCCCGCCACAAACGCATCTCGAGCGAGGTCGCTCATATTCTGCTCAGCCGACACAGCTTTGCAGTTACAGCCCCTGGCTAGCTGTAGGAGCTCGTTCGCGTATTCCTCCGTCGTTTCGCCGGACTGCCGTCGTCGAGTGGCTAGGAGGTAACGAGCGTGCATTTCGTTGGGCGGTTTAATATAACGCTTCTTAAGAAGCTCGAGGGCCTTTGTGTAGTCGGTGGCCACATGGATCGCGAGGTAGACAGTGTCGCTTACCCTTGCATGAAGGACCCGGAGTCTGTCATCATCTGTGGTGACCGCTGCGGAGGCTGCCAGGCAGTCCTCAAAACATTTCAACCAGTGGTCGAAGGTGTTAGAGGCACCCGCCGCACGTGGATCCAGTGTAAGGCGTTCAGGCTTCAGTATCTGCTCCATACTCTCTATATCGTTTTTTCCCCGACGAGCGATTATTTACAGCAAATAAAATTGATGCGCGTTATCACACACGAGGCTTGAGATGCTCAGGAAATAAAGGCTTTTATTTGCTGTAACAACGAAGCTACTAATTATATACACGATCCCAGACTGAGGGGTCCCAGACAGAGCAGAGACCTTTATACCTCTCCCAGGAGGCGGAGCCCGACTGGGATGTACCACAATAACTATAATACAAAGTGTAACAGCCCAACCCTAACCCCAACAGCAACAAGTAGAACAACCCATCCCTAACCCCAACAGCAACATATATACATACTTGTAGTACTGGCCAGACCCTGGCTCAGTACTATCTAGTGGGAACCAACGATGGTTCACCACACTGCGCGAATTAACATTAACTGAATCTTTGTGTTACTGGGGCAAACCAAAATCAATGTACATAGCTGGACTGACAATACTCCTCTGAAGTCATCCTTCACATCCAAAGATGGGTGAAGAGACACTTAGTCCACTTCTACCTGAAGTTCTGTTTCCTGTGTGATGTTCTATGGGATCCAGCTTACCACCATTATTCTGCATTCTGGATACCTGTCCATGAAGAGCACGATGTAGAGATGCCGGCGTTGGACTGGGGTAAACACAGTAAGAAGTTTAACAACACCAGGTTAAAGTCCAACAGGTTTATTTGGTAGCAAAAGCCTCACCTGAAAAAGGGGCTTGGAGCTCTGAAAGCTTGTGTAGCTTTTGCTACCAAATAAACCTGTTGGACTTTAACCTGGTGTTGTTAAACTTCTTACTATGAAGAGCACATCCAGACCTACCTCAGTACAGCTTCAACATTTCACCGGCTTACTCCCTCATACATCTGATAGTTGAATGGTTATGGTTGTAGCAATCATGCATCTTACTGGCTCCTCCAAGCTGTCAAGAGCTAACAAGTAACCCTTGCGTCCGATAAGGCAGCTCTTAAATCCTCTTCCTGGAATGAGACAGTTTGGAATAAGCTTGCCCAAATGTGAATGCAAGCTGACAGCTCCCAGGGTATCTGGTGCTGACCTGTGTGAAGCCCTGATTGTGGTTGCTCATGCGTTAGGCATCAAAAGGAGAATGACACTTGGGGTTTATTTAAAAACAAATTCCAGATTGCTGTGGTGCCGCTCAGGTTACCATAGACACGCAGCTGCTAACATCTCATTCATGGCAGACCCCAGCTGGCAAGCTGAGTCCAATTGCTCAGTCATTCTGGCTATTGGCAATGAAGAGGAAATTTACCAAATCACCCCTGGAAACACTCCCTTGCTGTGCAGTCGACTGAAAGGATCTTGTGCTGAATTCAGTAGCGCCTGGAGACGATGTTTCAGGTCAGCCCCTCTTTCACAGCCAATGCTAAAGTCAGGGTGTTTTTTTTTCCCAAAGCAACATTTATTGTTATAATTTCATAAACATTGCACAAGTTTGAACAAAATACACAGTAAGCTTCCAGATGGTGGTCATTCTTCTGTAACCCATTTCGTTAAGCGGTGGGTTAGGTCCAGAAGGAACAGATTTTCCTACAGGAAACTGCAAATATGCATCACTGCAAACTTCCTCCTGTGGGAGGACTGCTCGTCCAGGAAGTGAAGGAAACTGACCCTCTGTCTGCAGATCTGTGATGTGGATATTGCCTCCTGTGACTGCAGCCCTTTTCCTGTTCACCTCCCTCTTGTGGCATGTGCCGGTCCCACCGCAGCATGTTGTAATTGCAATGGATGGTGATGATAAACCTTAAACATATTCAACACGCTTCCCATTCAAAGTCCTTAGTTTAGAAAAAGCCATATCCACGTAAGGGATGTGAATATTGTTTCAGTGCCTGATTAAATACTATTAAGTGTGTGCTGTCGTATCAGCTGCTTCTGGAGAGCAGGGGAGGAGCTCTCATTGAGAACAGGATGCTTTTGAAGTGATGTTATCCTGACGTCCTGGCTTTCTAATTTGGACCATACATGTCCTTCTAACAAATTTGTGAATCACTCAGCACAGAACATGCATTGAGATGCAAGTTGTGTCCCATACCCTAGGTTATTTAAAGGGACAGATACCCAACTTATAGTTGAGGTAATTCTCAAGAATTCTGCGATTGAAAATAGTGTGAAAATACACTGAATTGTTTCTTGAGGTGTTATGGTGGCTTTGCCAGGAGGTGTTGCCACATCCTCACAGTGAGGGCAAAGGAATAGATAGTTAATTGTGTAAAGTAAGGTTAAGCATATACGTCTGATACTCCAGTTGGGTAGTAGAATTGGGGCAAGGCACTTATAATGTTTCCTTTTGTGAACAAAAAAGAGGGCACATCTAAAGTGTGTACCTGGGTTAATTCAATCTTATTACAATTACATGGATCTTCCATGATGTTTTTCTCTGTCTGCTTGATGCTCTGTAACTAGAAAACTGAAAAAAAATGTTCATTAAGAGCTTCCAACTCACTGAAGAGCCTTTGGCCACATCCAACAATCTGCTCTGAAAACTTTGTTCACATTTTGAGAAATCGCAAACAACCTCTTAAACAATCCACAACATCACAAAGCAATCAACAACATTCTAAAAAAAAAGTCAGTTCACCATATCTCCCAACAATAACTTAAAAACCAAATTCCAGGATCTGGATCTGCATCTTCACCAAAACTGATTCAGTTCTTTCTTGGGTCTTACCCTATGTGCACCAAGTTACATTGAAATATGTCCATTGTTGTTTGAGATATTGTTTACAGACAGGCTAACATGGGTGAAAACATTACCTCCTCCCACCTCTAGGGGCAGCCATTATAATCTAAATTCAAGTAAAGATTGACTGTTAGTCTCTGCCTTCTCAAGAGTTTAATATCGGTAAACTGGCCACACAAAGGTTGCAACAGGTTTGCATGCTGTCATTGCCATGCCTCTGGGTCTGTACTTTGACAGGGAAATGGAGCAGGGGAGTTGCCTTGGGGAAACACTCTGCAAGTTGCAGCCAGAAACTACAATGCTTTTTGATATAACAAGAGACTGTCTGGCAGTTGAGTTACTCAAACCAGCATCTCAATGTGTGTATCCATGCAGCACTCTCCTCTCTGCCACACCACCACTGGGCTTCTCACCCAGAAAACTATCCTTCACCCTAAATATGGCTGTAGCCCACTCATGCTCAGTAATTCACCATGTGCTGAAATCAGCTCTATACCAAACTCCAAGGTCTTTGCAGTGCCAGTATCTGAGCTGGTGACTCTCAGGGCAGGATTTTCTGACCACGCTCGCCCCGAAACTGGAAAATCCTGCCCGGTGTCAACAGATCTTTGCATGGTCTGTGTCCCGTCCACTGCAATTCCCGTGGTGGGATGGGAAACTTCCTCCCTAAGTATTTGATCAGTTAACAATGCTTCCTCATTATTGTGTTGTTCTCCCTATTCCTTCAGGGTTTTCTGTTTGTAGCTGGGCAGCTGTTCTTGGCTGTCCGAAAGCAGAAGATCAGAAGGGGGATGTTGATATGGAGGAAGGAGCGATGTGACAGGGGCAGTAGATCCATTGGCCACACCATCAGCAGCTTGTTTATCAGAATGTGGGTAAGCTGGGAGTTAAGACAGGGCAGAAGGCAGGAACACACCATCATTCTCAATGTTCTCAGTTATGCCAAAGGCAACCCCAGGATGTTGATGGCCATCTCCTCCATAAGGTACAGGAGATGCAATTGTCCTTGTCTCCTGCCAGTTCTCCTCTTCTCTCTTCTACTGTATTCCACTTTGTTTTTCAAGAGAGAGGGTAGAAAGTCAGTGACTGTGTTGGACTAGGTTGGGTGATATGCCTACCATAGCTAAATAACAAGATGTATGTGGAGGCAATGAGCGTGGATAAACATTCAGAACATTGGTAGATGTTTGTGTGGAGGCAAAGGTTATTGGAGTCTCTGAATGTTAGTTGTGAGCAAGCTACAAATCAGATGTCCTCGCTCAAATAATGCCATGTCTTCATATTTAGCCCAAGAACTCTGCCTAAATCTGCCAGCCAGAAATGAGACACCGGCTTCAATAGGTGAGCTTGCATTCAGGTGGGACAATCAAAAGTTATGGACCCACCTGAACTATGGTTGAATCTCTCTTCTGTTTCCCTGCTCAGATTCCCAAACCTGGGAAAATCTGTATTAGACATGTTCAATTTAAAACTAGGTAAAATTCGAATGAAGAATACCTTATTCATGTCACCAAAGTATGTTAATTGCTATGATAGGCACCTGCCTATCTGCACTAATGAAAGCTCTCACTTTAAATGGGTTATTCATGAGTATCCAAACACTCCTTCTTAAAACCCAGAGCTTGGAGCTGGGTTGAGCTCATGATCTTCAAATTCAGTCATTTTAACTCACCCTGAAGTCCCAAACCATCTGTCCTTGGGAGTTAAGACTCAGCCCAGTGTGTCTAAACCCCCGAATTCTTGTAGTGACCCTGGTTGCCGATTCCAGAGTTGACCTCCCTTTCCTCGAGGAAAAAACAATGCAATTAGCTTGTTTTCTACTGTGCTGTTGTTCAAGCATTGTTTATGCTAAGACTGGTGTTAAGTCTTGTTGTCACACAATAAGTGGATCGGTTGCAGCCATCTTCTGTGCACGGTGGAAGTCAGCAACTTTCAATTCCTTCTCATTAACCAGATGAAGTTGAAGATGGAAAGCAAGTTCAGGACTGATACTCCATTTCATGTGAAGATTGAGTGGATGGAGGTTGTCTCTTTGAATCAACCTTGTATCAATCCTGAGAATGATTACCATTATATGATGGCCAGCGTAAACAGATGACAAAACAACATATTTGCAAAGACGGAAGCCCAGCAAGCTAATACTTACCGGGATCAACATACTGGACGATATCTATTTGAATGTAGAATCTTGGAGGATATCTGTTTAGTTATAGTATGTGTTCAATGTAATCCTGTTATATTCCTGTGAGAATGTCTCAGCATCCTTTCCCAGGCCTTAGTGACTGATGGTTTGGGGTCTAGCACAACATAGCTTCATTTAGACACTGACCCAGTAATGGGCGCACCCAGAATTTCCTATAACGGGACTCCAGGTGGAGGGCTGGGTATTACCATTGCTGATTCACTTGGTCATTTGGGACATTTAAATCTCTTGCTTCTAGCACATCAAGTTGATGCCTATTTTCTTTGTTTCTTCTAACAGCTGATTTACTTTTGACTCATTAAAGGTCTTAACTGATTCATATGAATCAATTTGTAACATTTCTTCTTTCCTTGCATTGGAAATTGATTAACCAGGGCGACAACTGACAAGGTAAGGGCCTTTCAAGGTTGATAAACATGTCTGAACTGTTTTAGTTTATGAAATGTATACTTATAAGTGATTATTGTCCCCAGGTTTGCATTGCTTCAAAATCGAGTGAAATCTCAAGTACAAATACCATTCCGTTTTCTGGTCTAACTGATTTGCAATTTCTGTTTTGACTTCAAGTACAAATTCAGGTCTGCCTAGGCATAACAGTCCTTGTAGGACAAGAAGGTTCTGTGCACCAATTATAGTTGCTCGCATTTATTTTATGCCTTTAACTCGGTTGGGACTCTTGTGTCCTAGAAGGTGAAACTCAGGAAGGCGAAACCCCGGAAGGCAAAATTTCAGAAGGCACATCCCAACTTAACTCCCAATGGATTCCATATTCATTGGAAGCGAAGTTGTTTACTGCCGTATTAAGGGGTAGAAATAGTAAAGCAAAATAGTTAACAGTATTGATTGCCATTAAACCCACACAATGACTGCAATTCTCCCATTGCGACTTGCAACTTTTCTGGCAGGATGGGGTGGGAGATGTACATCGCCGGCCTTGTACCGGGATTTGCACAAGCGTCGGGAATACACGCGCATCTCCCAGAGTCGGCGAACAGTCGCCGGTCAAACCATGTTGGAAACCGGCAGGAAGGCAAGTAAGCCATTTGAATCTTTTTAAAAAGTATTTTAAATATGTTTAGCAGGTCATTATTGGGTGCTTTCAGGTCCTGATCAAATCTCCCACCCTGCCAGGAGTAATCCATTCCGGCAGGGTTTACACTAGCTCCTCACATTCGGGGAAGTAGCAGGGGACCCTGCTGGAATGAAGGGGAGGCAACTGGGGCCCTCCAGGTGGTCGGGTGGGGGGGGGGGGGGCTGATGCCCCCTGGCAGTGCCCAAAAGCATTGGGCAGTGCCAAAGGGGTGGGGCCTATTGTGGGCGGGGCCTAGAGGAAATCTGTCGGGGTGGGGGGTCCCGCTGCCACTCTGCATGGCGATCTGTCTGGGATGGAGGGAGGGCAGCGATTGGGGTGGGTTGAGGGGTGAGTGTCTGCCCGGAAGGCCTGCCTCCCCGGGGGAGGTCTGACCCCCAGGGGGAGGTCAGCAGGGGGGAGTCTGCTGGTGTGAGAGGGGTGGGGGGGATCACCACTGCTGGGGGGGAGGGGTGGGCTGTGCCTCGGGGCGCTGCAGGATGGGGGGGGGGGTGGGGGGAGGTCAGGGCTGGCCCGGGAATTGTTGTGGAGGCCGCGATCAGGCCGTGGGTGGTGGCTGGAGGGGCAGCGCTGTAGCGATCCCGGGCTGGCCAGCGATCAGGCTGGCCAGCAAATGGGGAGTCTGACAGATCGGGACCACTGCACATGCGCAGAGTTCCAGAACTGTCAAACTCCGACGCAAATAGACCCCACCCTCCTGGGTTTTTAATGAGCTTCACAACTGGGACCTCTGCAGTGCACAGAGTGCGGAGATTCAGGGGAGAAGCTGAACTGAGAAAACAGTCGGGATTTAGAACAGTTTTCCCGCCAATTCAGCACTTTTGGGAGAATCGCAGCCAATATTTCAATTAACCAGTTCACATAATTAATGTACAAGAATATGAACTGTTTTCATTGTAAGAGGTATAATTGCTGTTGACATTGTGATTACATCAGCTTGTTGTTTTAATAATTTATCAATGTATAAAAACATTCAAGCAAGTAAGTGTGTGTATTGGAGTGAGACGGAGAGGTGTAAAGATTATTATGACAATTTTAGACACTAAATTATTTTAGTCAGTCCTCCCCAAGTCATTAACCTTTGTAGAACAGAGAGTGGTACTGGCTGTCGACCATGTTTCTTCTGCCTGTAGTGTGTGTGTCAGTGGGAGTGATGTTTATTCTGTCTGTAGTGAGTGTGTCAGTGGGAGTGATGTTTATTCTGTCTGTTGTGAGTGTGTCAGTGGGAGTGATGTTTATTCTGTCTGTAGTGAGTGTGTCAGTGGGAGTGATGTTTATTCTGTCTGTAGTGAGTGTGTCAGTGGGAGTGATGTTTATTCTGTCTGTTGTGAGTGTGTCAGTGGGAGTGATGTTTATTCTGTCAGTAGTGAGTGTGTCAGTGGGAGTGATGTATATTCTGTCTGTAGTGTGTGTGTCAGTAGGAGTGGTTTATTCTGTCTGTAGTGAGTGTGTCAGTGAGAGTGATGTTTATTCTGTCTGTAGTGTGTGTCATGATGTGGAGATGCCGGCGTTGGACTGGGGTAAACACAGTAAGAAGTTTAACAACACCAGGTTAAAGTCCAACAGGTTTATTTGGTAGCAAAAGCCACACAAGCTTTCGAGGCTTTTCGAGGCTCACGGTACATACTCTTGCAACTCGGCCAACGTTGTCTACCTGATACGCTGCAAGAAAGGATGTCCCGAGGCATGGTACATTGGGGAAACTATGCAGACGCTGCGACAACGGATGAATGAACACCGCTCGACAATCACCAGGCAAGACTGTTCTCTTCCTGTTGGGGAGCACTTCAGCGGTCACGGGCATTCGGCCTCTGATATTCGGGTAAGCGTTCTCCAAGGCGGCCTTCGCGACACACGACAGCGCAGAGTCGCGGAGCAGAAACTGATAGCCAGGTTCCGCACACACAAGGACGGCCTCAACCGGGATATTGGGTTTATGTCACACTATTTCACATAAATATTTCTGCTTTTTTCCTCCTGAGTCTTTATCATGCGATCCTAGAATCAGAATTTATGTCACACTATTTGTAACTCCCACAGTTGCGTGGACCTGCAGAGTTTCACTGGCTGTCTTGTCTGGAGACAATACACATCTTTTAGCCTGTCTTGATGCTCTCTCCACTCCCATTGTTTTGTTTCTTAAAGACTGGATTAGTTGTAAGTATTCGCATTCCAACCATTATTCATGTAAATTGAGTCTGTGTCTTATAAGTTCTGTTTGTGAACAGAATTCCCACTCACCTGAAGAAGGGGCTCAGAGCCTCGAAAGTAGTGTGTGTGTCAGTGGGAGTGATGTTTATTCTGTCTGTAGTGAGTGTGTCAGTGGGAGTGATGTTTATTCTGTCTGTTGTGAGTGTGTCAGTGGGAGTGATGTTTATTCTGTCTGTAGTGAGTGTGTCAGTGGGAGTGATGTTTATTCTGTCTGTAGTGAGTGTGTCAGTGGGAGTGATGTTTATTCTGTCTGTTGTGAGTGTGTCAGTGGGAGTGATGTTTATTCTGTCGGTAGTGAGTGTGTCAGTGGGAGTGATGTATATTCTGTCTGTAGTGTGTGTGTCAGTAGGAGTGGTTTATTCTGTCTGTAGTGAGTGTGTCAGTGAGAGTGATGTTTATTCTGTCTGTTGTGAGTGTGTCAGTGGGAGTGATGTTTATTCTGTCTGTAGTGAGTGTGTCAGTGGGAGTGATGTTTATTCTGTCTGTTGTGAGTGTGTCAGTGGGAGTGATGTTTATTCTGTCTGTTGTGAGTGTGTCAGTGGGAGTGATGTTTATTCTGTCGGTAGTGAGTGTGTCAGTGGGAGTGATGTATATTCTGTCTGTAGTGTGTGTGTCAGTGGGAGTGATGTTTATTCTGTCGGTAGTGAGTGTGTCAGTGAGAGTGATGTATATTCTGTCTGTAGTGTGTGTGTCAGTGGGAGTGGTTTATTCTGTCTGTAGTGAGTGTGTCAGTGAGAGTGATGTATATTCTGTCTGTAGTGAGTGTGTCAGTGGGAGTGATGTTTATTCTGTCTGTAGTGTGTGTGTCAGTGAGAGTGATGTATATTCTGTCTGTAGTGAGTGTGTCAGTGGGAGTGATGTTTATTCTGTCTGTAGTGTGTGTGTCAGTGGGAGTGATGTTTATTCTGTCTGTAGTGAGTGTGTCAGTGGGAGTGAAGTTTATTCTGTCTGTAGTGTGTGTGTCAGTGGGAGTGAAGTTTATTCTGTCTGTAGTGAGTGTGTCAGTGGGAGTGAGGTTTATTCTGTCTGTAGTGAGTGTGTCAGTGAGAGTGATGTATATTCTGTCTGTAGTGTGTGTGTCAGTGGGAGTGAAGTTTATTCTGTCTGCAGTGAGTGTGTCAACAGGAGTGATGTTTATTCTGTCTGTAGTGAGTGTGACAGTGGGAGTGAAGTTTATTCTGTCTGCAGTGATTGTGAGGTACCAGGCTGGCTAGCAATCTTGCCATGGCTTTGTGCCAAGATTGACTGTGGCAGTTGGTTTAATACAGGTGACAGTTTATGGGGAATTTGACAATTCTCAATTAAGTTGAGAAGGAACCGGGCCAATTCTGCCAGTCTGTCAATACTTAACTCTGAACCATGGGCGGGATTTTCCGGCCACACTCACCCCAAGACTGGAAATTCCCGCCTGAGGTCAATGGACCTTTGCATGATCTGCCTCCCGCTATGATTCCCGTGGTGGACGATGGGAAAATTCCACCCATGCTTCAGTAGCGCCTATTTTGATGAGGCTGATGAATGGACTTCTGGAATTATATTGTATTTGGGTGAATTGTTTAAAAGAAAAGAAAGTTGTGACATTAAAAAAAAGAGCCAAGCTGCTTCACAGAAATGTATGAAATCCTGAATGCCAACTCAAGGAGAAGGAATTGTCTGGAGTAGTTGACAAAGTGGATTTTTAGAAGGGGAAATAGATGGAGGAGTTTCACCAGGAATTTACAGTACATGAGACCTAGGTGGTTAAGGCATGACTGCCAATGATGGAGTGAATGAGAGGCAAATGCACGAGTCAGGAGTCCGGAATGGAGAGGTAGCTTCAGCAGGGGTGCATGGCAAGGTTAGAGGAAGCTACAGAGATGGAGAGGGATGAGGCTGTGAAGGGATTTAAAAGGAGGATGATCATTTTAAATTTGAGACATTGGGGGCAGGAGGTAATCTAGATAATTGGGTGGCAGAGCAAAGTGTGCAGAGGACGCTGAAAGTCTGCAAAGAGATATAGATAGTCTAAGTGAGTGGGCGAGGGTCTGGCAGATGGAGTACAATGTTGGTAAATGTGAGGTCATCCATTTTGGTAAGAATAACAGCAAAATGGACTGTTATTTAAATGGTAAAAAATTGCAGCATTCTGCTGTGCAGAGGGACCTGGTGTCCTTGTGCAGGAATCTCAAGGAGTTGGTTTGCAGGTGCAGCAGGTAATTAAGAAGGCAAATGGAATTTTGTCCTTCATTGCTAGAGGGATGGAGTTTAAAAACAGCGAGGTAATGTTGCAGCTGTATAAGGTGCTGGTGAGGCCACACCTGGAGTACTGTGTACAGTTTTGGTCCTTACTTGAGAAAGGATATACTGGCACTGGAGAGGGTGCAGAGGAGATTCACTAGGTTGATTCCGGAGTTGAGATGGTTGGCTTATGAGGAGAGACTGAGTAGACTGGGACTATACTTTTTGGAATTCAGAAGAATGAGGGGAGATGTTATAGAAACATGTAAGATTATGAAGGGAATAGATAAGGTAGAAGCAGGGAAATTGTTTCCGCTGGCGGGTGAAACTAGAATTAGGGGGCATAACCTCAAAATAAGGGGAAGCAGATTTAGGACTGAGTTGAGGAGGAACTTCTTCACACAAAGGGTTGTGAATCTGTGGAATTCCCTGCCCAGTGAAGCAGTTGAGGCTACCTCATTGAATGTTTTTAAGGCAAGGATAGATAAATTTTTGAACACTAAAGGAATTGAGGGTTATGGTGAGCGGGCGGGTAAGTGGAGCTGAGTCCACGAAAAGATCAGCTAAGATCTTATTGAATGGCGGAGCAGGCTCAAGAGGCCAGATGACCTACTCCTGCTCCTAGTTCTTATGTTCTTATATGAGTGATCATGTGATGAAATCTTGCAGTATAGATCCAGACAGAATTGATCTAATTATATCAGAGGTAATTACCATCTTTTTTCTTTGCAGTGGAGTATATGAGGGGGAAGGGGAATTATCCAGGCTCGTTAGCTGCCAGTGAGAATTGCGATGGCCCAGAGAATACGGTGTCGGGCAAGAAACGGGTTTTGGACCAGGTGCCAAACCTATTGTGATGCTTCTGGCCTTCCACGCCGGCTCCAATCGGTCAAGTTGACTAGTTTATATCTGATTCGCGGGTTTGAAGCCCGATTCCCTCCCATTATTCGCCCACCTTCCCAGTGGAATCTCCACTGGGCGGGCTTCGGTACAGGTCCTCACAATCATGGAACTGGCATGTTAGACCCCGAGGGACCAGGGAGCACCACCAACCCCTCAGCAAAGAGGGGCACCCTCTGACCCACCCCACACCATGCAGGCATGAGGGTAACCCAACCTGACCCCCTTCAACACACCCCCATTCCCCTCAGACCCCCACTCAGGCCCACCTTCAGGCTACGTGCCATGGCAGTGTCAACAATGCACTACCCCCTGGCACCCTGGCACTGACACCCTGATTATCTAATTGCGATTAGAAAAAGTCAACATAATTGCACTGAAGGGAAATCCAGTTTAACACATTTATTGGAGTATTTTGACGGAATAACAAGTCCGCAAGAATCATTTGGTTACAATCTATATTAATAACCTTAGATGAAGAGACAGAGAGTAACATATCTAAGTTTGCTGATAATTCAAAGCTAGGTGGAAAGATAAGTTGTGTGGGGGACACAGGAGCTCGAAGAAATATATGGTGGAATTTTCCAGCCATTTCCACTGGCAGGATTTTCCAGTCCTTCCAATGGCAAATCGCTGCCGTCGGTTTTCCGGTGGAGGGAGGTGCATACAACAGGAAACCCCGTAGACAGCGATGACATCAGAAGTGCCCACCACCTGCCAATGGTGGGCTACCTCTGCAAAACATGCCATGGTGGGCGGGGATGGTGGGGGGGGGGGGCAGGGGGGGGGGTGGGTGCGTTGGTGGTGGTGGTGATGGGGGGAACAGAAAACCCCATATTTATGTGATTGGGTGAGAAGATGGCAGATGGATTATAAAGGGCCAAATTTTCCAACCTCGTCTGCAGCTGGGATTCTCCAGTCCCGCTGCAGTGAACCGGGTTTTGGCTGAGCATCAAATTCTCCAAACTCGCTGGCAGCGGCAGTGAAGTGCGAACGGCCAGAGAATTCAGTCAATATTGGGAAGTGAGAGGTTACTCAGTTTTGTCAAAAGAATACAAGAACTGAATATTTTTTTAAAGGTAAGAAATGTGCAAGTATTGATGTTCAAAGAGACTTGGGTGTGACCATACAAGGAAGTTAACATACAGTCACAGCAAACAATTAGGGAGGCAAATGGCGTGTTGCCTTTTACTGCAAGGAGTTTAGAATACATGAGTAAAGAAGTTTTGCTTGAGTTGTGCAGAGTTTTAGTGAGACCACATCTGGAGTACTGTATGCAGCTTTGGTTTCCACATTTAAGAAAATTGTACTTGCATAGGAGGCAGTGCAGTGAAAGTTCACTAAACTGGTTCCTGAGGTGGAGGAGATCTCCTAAGATGAGGAAATTGGTTCTATTTTCTCTGGAGTTTGGAAGAATGAGAGGTGATCTCATTGAAACATTCTGAAGGGGGTTGATAGGGTGATTGTTTCCACTGGTTGGGAACCTAAACCATGGGGGCACAGGCTCAGGATAAAGGACAACCATTTAGAATGGAGATGAGGGGAAATTACTTCACTTGAAGGGCTGTGAATCTCTACACCAGATGTAGTGGATGCTTCACCACTGAATACTTTTTAAGGCTAGGACAGACAGAATTTTGGATTTTCAGGGTATCACGGGATATGGGGAAGAGGTAAGGAAGTTGGGTTGAAGCCCAAGATCAGTCATGACTGTACTGAATGGTGGAGTAGACTTGACGGACCATATGGCCTTATCCTTCTGCCATTTCTTGTGTGTTGCTGTCCTGTAAAGGGGTCCTTTGAATGTGGGTCTCCGCGTCTCGGGACATGTGGGGCTAATACACAGTTCACTTTAAAATGTAGGCAAATGTCATTGGCCTGTCCATGTGGTCTGCTCATATTGGAAATAGTTCATCATGGCATATGGAAACTACTTATATATTTTCTTAACCCCTTCTTATTCTTTGCAGTGCAAAAAAGAACAGATTTTGCATCTTAAACTTGTTTTTATCTTTTACATTATTTATAATTCCTGTTTGACTTCCAGGTCCTCTGGAGTCCTAGGGTATAACATAGGATGTTGGATCTAGAATTGTGTTTTAGCTATCATTTTATTTCTTTTCTACATATCATCTAATTCCTCACCAGGGACATCTTGACCTCTGAAAACAAAATGTCCCTGAGATGCATCTTGATTTTCTTCCTGTCGCCATCACTTCCACAGCTATGCTAAACCTGAAATCTTATTTGATTCCGCTTAAATCAGCAATTTAATCAAAATTTTAGCATCATAATTCCCTCCTTTATCTAACCTGAGGCCCTTAAAATTCCTCCACTAATCCTTCCTTTAATGTTCCCACTTTAACCTGTCTTTGCATTGATGTGGAGATGCCGGTGTTGGGCTGGGGTGGGCACAGTAAGAAGTCTCACAACACCAGGTTAAAGTCCAACAGGTTTATTTGGAATCACGAGCTTTTGAAGCACTGCTCCTTCATCAGGAGGATAAAGCGTCCCGAAAGCTCAGGATTCCAAATAAACTTGATGTTGTGAGACTTCTTACTGTGTCTTTGCATTGTTATCTCTGAATGTCTCATCTCCTTAATCCTTCATTAGTCCAAGAGCTCCAGCAAGCCAACACATGCAGTGTTAACTCCAAAGCGGGTTTTTGCTCCAGAAAGATTTCTGCGGTATTTTTGCTCCACTTCACTGCATTTTCTCATACAAAGAATAGCCTGACAACTTTTGTTGCATTATTGAATTGCGCTGATTCTATTTGTGGTAAGAATTGTCTCAACGTAGGTTTCCTTAGTGGTCCCATGACTGACTGTTTTCAGGTTCTTCTTATCCATCAATCTACTCATTACCCTAGACCCAAAGTGCAATAATTTATATGACCTGAAGCAAAAATTACTGCAGTTACTGGAAGTTTAATCAAAATTGTTGGAGGCGCTCAGCAGGTCAGGAAACATCTGTCGAGAGAGCACAAGTCAATCGACGACTCAGTCAGTGGACCTTCACTCTGAACCCACAACATCTGCTAAATTTTATTCTCTTTACAGATGCTGCCTGACCTGTCTCCAGCATTTACCTTTTTATTTTGGTATTTACTGAAGGTTTAAATTGTTCCAGCATATTCCTCTGTGAAATTGCGCAAACCCAGGAAACTCCTTTATCGGTCATGTTGTTAGGTATCTCCAAAATTCCTTATAACCTGAACATGGTTGTACGTGACAGAAATCCACCCTATGTCCTTCACTCATGTACAGTGCCACACTTTGTTCATCATGACTCCCTTTAACATAACACACCTCAGTTGATTCGATATGTGCTTCAATTCTGCACACTGATCAGATCAGGTTTGGTTCCCAGTCACAGTGCGGACCAATTGCACCTTGCGTGTTGTTTCTTTTCCTTACTGCTGCCCCTTGAAACCATCATGATTATTGATCTGCCAATTACACACCAATTTAACCACATCCCAGAAGATGGTTGCATTTGAATTGATTGAGTTGGATTTGTTTTGGCTACCAAGTTGAAGAAAAATGAGTAAAATCTGCAACATTTACTCCCAAACTAGCTGGGGAATATTTTACCAACAATCTGCTTTGGAGTTCTGCTTTGAACTGCATCGAGTGCTTCAGTTTAAGCTTGGTGAGTGAGGGAATTTGCAGGTTTAATTAAATTTAAGAGTTAATCTCTACCTTAAGTCTAGTTTTTTCACTAATTTAGCAATTGACTAAAAATTGATTTAGGTTCGGAGAAGTTGAGTCCAGATTTAAATCAGAGCTTTACAGGCTCTGCCTGCGGATGCAGCGAGTTAATTAGATAGGTGCAGACCCGATGGGTCGAAGGGCCTCTTCTGCACTGTATAAATCTGTGATAACTGGCTTAAGGAGGGTTTCCAAAGTTAGATTCAGAGAGTATAAAAACAGACCACCTTCAGTGGTCTTTGGGCTGCATTAGAGTGCTTCAGTTGGAGTTTGGTGAGTGAGGGAGTTCGGTGAAGAGGAAGGAGGTGAACGTTTCATTTTCTAACTTTCCTCAGCATTAAGTAGCTGACTTTTCCTTTGCTACAGGAAAGCCCATTAAGCAACAGGAGTTCAGTGAGGGAGAGAAAGAGAGCTGGGAGTTTACAGACAAAATCTAAAAGTCAAAGGAGTCCAGTTAGTTGACTGGTTGGTATGTATAGCACTGCATGCTAGTGGAGCCTTACGCAGTTTAAAGAGTGAGGGTTGGCACAGAAATGATGGGCCAACCGGCCTCTTTGTGCTGTAAAATTCTATGACTCTTGTGACGATGACAGGTAGAAAGTGCGGTTATAAAACATTCAGGGTTTATTAATAGGGACACAGAGTATAAGAGTAAAGAGATTATGCTGAACTTATACAAGACACTAATTAGACCTCAACTGGAACATTGTGTACAGTTCTGAGTGCCACCCTATCGGAAGGTCGTGAATTCATTGAAGAGAGTGCAGAAAAGGTTTACAAGAATGGTTCCAGGGATGAGAAACTTTAGTTATGGGGATAGATTGGAGAGGTTAGGACTGTTCTCTTTGGAGAGAAGGCGGCTGAGAAGAGATTTGATAGAGATGTTCAAAATCATGAGGAGGCTGGATAGAGTGGATAGGGAGAAACTGTGCCTGCTCGTAAAAGGATCAAGAACAAGAGGAAACAGATTTGCAAAAGAAATAAGTGTGATTTGAGAAAAATCTTTTTCACACAATGAGTGCTTAAGATTTGGAATTCACTGCCTGGAAGTGTGGTGGGGCAAAGTTCAATTGAGGCATTCATGAGGGCATTAGATGATATGTGATTAGAAACAATGTGCAGGGTACAGGGTAAAGGCAGGAGAATGACACTAAGTCATGATGTTCATTTGGGGAGCCAGTGCAGATATAATCGTCGGAATTCTACTGCCTGCCCACCACGGAATCAGAGCGGGTGAGGGGTGGACAATAGGAAGGTCCGTTTACCCCGGGCATGAATTTCCAGTCTTGGGTCAAGCGAGGCCATAAAATCCCACCCAATGGGTTCAATGGTTTTCTTTCTTCTACACCATAACAATTCGGTGATTCAAAGGTATTTATATCAGGATTACTCCTAGTGCCACGTGCTAGTGAGAGCAGGAATAAGATAATAGACCAGGTAAATGCATGACTGAAGAGATGGTGCAGGAGGAGGAGCTTTAGATTCCTGAGGCATTGAGATATTGAGATCAATTCTGGGGAAGATGGGACCTGTACAAACTAGACAGATATGTAGCCAAAGAGTATAAAAGAATAGAATATAAAAGTAGGGAAATGTTCCTAAAGCTGTACAGGGCCTTAGTGCAGTTTTGGTCTCTATACTTAATCTTGATTAAGGTTCACTCAACTGATTCCTGAGATGGAGGAGTTATCTAATGAAGGCAGGTTGAGGAAATTGGACCTATGCCCATGAGAAGTGATCTTTCTGAAACATACCAGATCCTGAGGGGACTTGACAGGGCAAATGCAGAGTCTAGAATGAGGGGACACAGTTTAAAAATTAGTGGTCTCCTATTTAAGGCAAAGCTGAGGAGGTTTTTTCTTCCCTCAGAAGGCTGTTAGTCTATGGAGTTCACTTCCCCAGAGATCATTGGAGACTGGGTCTCCAATGGCAGAGCAGACTCGATGGGCTGAGTGTCCTAATTCTGCTCCTATGTCTTATGGGTCATTCAATCTATTCAAAGCTGAGTTTGACAGATGTTTATCAACACTGGACTCCAGGGTTATGGGAGTTAGACAGGAATGTGGGAGGCTACAATCAGATCAGCCAGAATCTTATCGAATGATAGAGCAGGCTCAACAGGCAGCTGCTCCTAATGTTTGTGTTCTTGTGTTTATTTTTAAAATCCTAATACACTGTGACACGATTTTTAAAAGTCAATTCCGTATTAAAAGATACACGTCATTGTGTCACAGGATTGTTGGACATAACGACTGTACAGAGCTATGTGATATTCTTTTTCTTGACATTTTGTTTCCTTTTTGGCAGGTGACAGAAAAACAGTGTAAAGACGGAGGTTCCTGCTATACTAGTGCGTACGATAATTTAAAAAATCAATAAAAGCAGTTATTAAAAAATCTGAAGATGACAAATTAAATGTTTAAGGTTCTTAACAAGAAATTCCAGTACTTGAATTCCTACATTTTAAAAAATTCTTGATTGAAAATTTAGCCTGAGGTCAGATTTTTCTCTGTTATCTTTGAACACAACAGGTAAGGAGCTGCAATCGACATCTGAGCCTCCCAAAGAGTAGAGATCTTTGGGATTATGCTTCTGTTACACTTATATTGATGACATTCATTTTGTTTGAGCAAATGTTGTAAAAGGGACAGAAAGGACTTGAATTAAGGTTTGTGAATAGATTTGATGAGCCAACTGATAATTTCTCATTCCAGTTTATTTATTTTAATTATTCTCATAAAGCCTGGTCGATAAGTGTAAAACGTGGATACATTTAAAACGGGGGATTCACTAAGTGTAACTTATTTTGCTGCAAGATGTGTGCACTGTTACTTCTTAATGATCATTTAATTGGAAAAGACATCCCACGTAGCCCATTTCTTGCCTTCTACACAGTGACTTATTGAGTTCATATAAATATAAAGCTCAGCGTTTATTTATTTCCCTCATAATTATTTCTTAAGTTCCAGAACATCAGCAATTTTACTCCACTGAATGGTGCTAACCTCTACTTTGGGCTATTTGTGACTGTTAGTGCCACAACTAGGACATGGGAATGGATTTACTCTGATATCAGCAAAGGGTGGGAAAAGCAGCATTGAAGACATTTTTATCCACATATTGCAGGACTTGAAAAAAACTTAATGTCACGGGTTCCCTGATGTGTCAATGGTCTCGCACACCATTTTTAAAGGCTTCCCCTGCACACTGCAAGCAGTTAATCCAGGTGCACCACAGTGCCACTACCCTGGTATCAAGCAGGCGTCCCTGACATTCCCGTCACTATCCTTGAACCCCTGGCATTACCTCTGCATCAAGCTGGAATCCCCTGGCACTAACTGGGCACTAACCAGATGTGACCCTCTCTCCCCTGAGCGCAGAACTCACCCCCCATGAGCTCCCCTGGCAGTGCTGTGTACCAGTTGCTCACCTTCTGAGATCAGTCGTGCTTTGCGCTGTTCAAACATCACACCATTATGGATGGGGTTTTTGATGTGGGGTGGGGTGGGGTGGGGGGGAATTCCGACACACGGGCCTGCGAATGATATGTAAATTTATTATAATGAGGTTCCCAATGTTCAAAATCAGGCAAATGCAGCCCATAACTGCCAGTGCTGGGCAACAATCGCATCCTGGTTAAACATCATCGTGAAACGCAACACTGACCTCGCAATGTTTTCTACTCCTGTCACTGAGCCCGCCTGATGCGAGTGGAAGCAGAAAATAGAGGCTCAACACCATTTGTGAGCAGAGTTATATACAGAGAACTTGAGCCTCCCTTTAAATTATATAGTTGTTTCTTGGCTACTGAATTATTATAACAGCCATTTTGGGACAATTAAGTGCATAGAATGTGAATTTAAAGATGTACAAATTATTAGAGTTTATTCTTGGAATAAGGGAAATCTGATAATTAGGCATACATTTTGATGATGTTACCCTGTTGGAATAAATTCTGCAATACAACTCACTGTTATGAACTCTAATTAGAAAGCACATAATATTTTATGTACTGAAACATTAAAAAAAATTAAAATTGATTGAATTGCAAATGATGTAATGTGTAAATGGATTTATCTATCTATCTATCTATCTATCTATCTATCTATCTATCTATCTATCTATCTATCTATCTATCTATCTATCTATATATATATGACAGTTCTGAACCTCTTAATTTTATACAACATTTCTAGTCCTGCATTACAATTTTAACTTTTGTAGAAGTGTTCCCCCTGATTTCACAGTTGCTTCAGTGTAGATCTGAGGCTGGATCTTTCCCTCTCATTCAAGAAATGCGAGTGGGGCCATTTCTAGACTTTGTGATGTTGAATCCATCATCTCCTTCCAACCCCTCAGCATTTTCATTTCAGTGATAGGTAGGCAGGGAAGGTGGGGGTCCCGAGGTAAGACCGAGGCAGTGCAGTTGGTGGGTGGTGCCGAGGCAGGCTGGGTAAAAGGCCTATTTGATGAACCTTCTCTCAACTAATTCTAATACAATTACATCACTCCGTCAGTATGAGAAGCCCAAAACTGTTACAGTAATCCATCCAGATGCAGCCTCACAAAGACTCTAAGCAACTGCAGCAACACTTGCTACTTTCCCTTGCAATGAAAGCCGACATTCCATTTGCTTTCCCAATCACTTGGTGTACCGGCTAGCTTTTGTATCATTCGAATACCAGGACATCCAGACCTGTCTGTATTGCAGCGTTCTGCATTCTCCCTCCATTTAAATAACATTCTTCTATTCTTCCTGCCAAAATGGACAGGCTGACATTGTCTCACACTGTACCCCATTTGTCAAATTTTATACAGTCACTTAACCTATCCAAATCTCTTTGCAGACTCTTTGGCTTGGATTTTCATTTTCCAGACGGGTATTGGAGTCTGCAATTTTCACAACCCTGTGATCCTGTCTGTGGTGGAGGTGTCTGCCTGCTCTATTTTCATGCTGACGAGAAAGGTTTATGATGGAAACAGACTTACCAACTCTGAAGGGTCCCCGGAGTCAGAAATGGGCCCGATGCAGAGGCAGGCTCATCACATTGCCCTGATAGAAAGGCCCGCACCAGCACTGTGGCTGGCCCACGGCAACTTATTTTTAACCATGATAAAGTCCCCTGGTACTGGCAATCTCCTAATAATTACATTGTTCAGGCTAAATGACAATTAGATTGTTAAGGCCATTGCATTGTTAAACAGCTGATGGGTATTCGTCCACTTTTAAATGGGGACAGCAAGAACCTGAGGTGAGGAGGAATTGGGAGAGTCTGTGACTTTGTTGTTTAAGGTTCATTCTTCCTCAACATATAATTATTGGAATTAATAAGCATGCCTACTCAATAAACTGTATATCTGGCTGCTTCCTTTCTTATGTGACTGCTGCACTTTGACTCACTGCTGCCTCTTGCCATTCTAGCAAGTATCTGCACCCTGCAGCAACTGCGATCAGAAGTGTAATGTGGGTCTGCTCTGTGAAGTTTTCTATTCATTGGGTGCTAGATGTCCCTCAAGTCACTCATTGATAGCATCAGGAGCTCCAGGTCCTGGTCACTGAACTGCGATGCAGTTGACACCGAGCTCTTCATTGATGACCTCCTTGAGGATATTCTGGCATGGGAACAAACAAAGCACAGGGGTCAATAAGTGTATTTGCCTCATGTTACAATCCACAGCTCCTCATGATAATGGAGAAACATTAGTGAGTAGGGTGCTGTTTGGGGATCAGTATTTGGAGCATCTACAGTAGATGTTTAGACACTGGGTGGAATTCCTGAAGGTAATGCAAGCTCATGAGTCCATGACACAGTGTATGAGTTTTTTGCAGGAGAGAATGGCCAACTGAGCCACAAGTGACAGCAGCCGGAGTGCATGCCAACCACACAAAAAGAGCATTTGTAATTGTAGTTATGGAGAGCTGCTGCTTATGAGATGTTGCATGAATCTGCCGAAGAGCCCTGTAATAAACTAGTCACAAAATAGTTTAAGGTTACTGTAACATTGATTGTGAAGGGCAGTGCCAGTTGGCTATTGGTTTCAGACACCTATTAATGTTTCACAATGGCACAGAAGCCTGTGACTGTGTGCTTGGACTGACATAGCCTTCTCCTACACCGGTGTTCCAACATGTCCAGATAGGTGTGTCTAACATAACACTATGCTCAGCATAATAAAGGGAGTGCAGGAACAGGGAGATTTAATGGCTATCATCCATTGGCCAGAATGATGGCAACAATTCTGCTGTAGCCATTTCTGGGAGCCGTGATGGAATTAAATGCCTATCAGTCAGTTATCTGTCTACCATCAGGATCCCTGCACCTTTGCAGGTTCGGAGTCTGTTTCCCAAGCTGCTGGTCAATCAGATGGATGGCAGCTCTTCAGTCCCAGCAGCACGAGTAGCAGCAATGGCCACTGCCGAAAGCAGCCCTGGAGCAGCAAGAACAAGGAAGCCTGAAAAAGAGGTGAATTGGGCCCAGAGCCAGTCTGGCACACCCTGGAAAGGGGGTGGGGGATCATGAGTGTCGTATTTAGTTTAATATGGCTCCTGTCTTTGGTGTCAGCTGTGGTCCTGTTGGTAGAAGACTTGTTTCTGGAAGCAAGTCCCACTCTTGGGCTTAAGCGCAAATATTCAGCTGACACGTGAGTGCAGTACCGAGAGAACACTGCACTGTGAGAAGTGTCATCTTTCAGGTGAGACATTAAACCAAGGCCCCATCTGCTTGCTCTGGTGGATGTAAAAGATCCTCTGGCACTGTTTCAAAGACTAGCAGAGAACCTATCCCCGGTATCTTGGCCAATATTTACCCTTCAATCAGTATCACAAAACAGACAAACTGGTCATTAAGCTGAATGTAAGAGTTTGCTGAATGCAAATTACCTGCATGTTTCCTATATTATCACAGTTCTGTATTTCAAAATAAAGTGCTTTAATTGGTTGTGAAGTGATTTGACACATCTGTTGGTCACAGGAAGGGCTATCGGGTGGGATTTTACAGTCTCGCTTGGGTGAGACTGGAAATTCCCAACCAAGGTCAATGGAGATTTCCATTGTCGGACCCTCACACGTGCTGATTCTGTGACGGGTGAAGTGGTAGAGTTCCGGCCATAATGTTTCTTATTTTTGTAAATATAAGTTGATGTGTGTTGACTGTAGCTTGGCATTTATTGCGTTATTTTTATAGGATCTCCCCTAAAGTTCTAGCCTTTACTTTGGGTATCAATGGCATGCAACAGCTTGGATATTATTCCACTAAATTTAGTACACCAATTCGAAATGACTAAACAATAGTATAATAGCATATATAGCAATATAACAATATTATATTCAGCCAGGTATCTCCCTGTTCCTGCACTCCTCTTACACTCGTGATAATTCTAGTTGCTTAGTTTCCAGTGACTGGAGTCTGCCCCAGTTGTCAATTTACTGACAAATCCTCCGTATGTGGCTTCTAGGCTGATCAGGTCACCTTAACCACTGAAGTGACAATGTCTTTGTATGCTATTTCGTTACTCTATCTTTTGACTCTTGCTTTGTGCCATAAAAGGTAAATAACCCATTCAGTTGGTCTGTAATTACCTCACTGCCCTTCGCAATACAAGTCACTGGGTTCAGAATTCCTTCTCCAGGTGTCTCCTGACTGGACTCCTTGCAGCGATCCCCTAGCGATGCTGGAAGCAACAAAGCTGGCTAAACTGTGCTTTGTTATCTCTACCACTGTTATAAAACTCCAAAGCTGAGGGAAGGAGGCAACTTTTTTAATCTTAGAGGGGGTGGGATTTTCTGTCCCTTCCTGCCAGTGGGAGTTTTCGGTCCTCCCAAAAGTGAGCCTTCCCCCCATCCAGTGGTGGATTCTCCAGCAGTGCGACGGGCAAGCCACACAGCTCCTTTAATGTTCATGCTATGCTGCCTCTGTCACCTGAAATTATCTGGGATTTTACAGCCTCGCTCATCCCGAAACCATAAAATTCCGCCCGAGGGCAATGGACCTTCCTATTATCTGCCCCTCATACGCTCCAATTCCTATGGTGGTGAGGTGGTACAATTCCAGCACATGTCTTTTGGGGGATGGAAAATCCCACTTTCTGGGCTGAGGTTTCCTGTCTCACCCGGCACAGGAATCATAGTGGAAGGGATTTTCCGGTTTTGGGGCCAGCGCGGCCAGGGAATGCCATCCTATATCTTTTCTTGATGCAAGCATTTCTGCACTTTAATTCATTTTGCAGAACTTACTAATTCTACCAAGGCTTTGTCACGGCTAAGTGAACCATCAGGCCTTGCTCTATATCCACACTGCATTGTTCTTCAATATCTCAGTCTGGGTTCTCCTTTCACTGCAATGTTCCACCTTCTACCACCTCACAAACTCCACACATGCTTATCTACATGCGTTGATATACATTCAAGAAATGGAATGAATTAATAATGTGCTCTCTGATGTGTTGGCTTACATTTTCCATTAATCAGCTAATGAGAATCTGCAGTGGACATTTTGGAACGTTATTTCCCTCTGCCTAAATTACAACAGTGACTTACAAGTGAACTTTCGTGGCAGCATTTAAGGATGTGTTGAGGTCATGAAAGAAGCTGTATAAATGCAAGGTTGTTTTTTCAAAACAAGCCTAGAATGATAGGTTAATGTCACTGCAGCAGAGCTTGAGAACACTTGGCCCTGATTCTTTTCGTGCCCATCTTCATCCTTGGCACACCTCCAAACATGTATAATGAAGCATAAAATGAACAGAATCTCAGAAATACAACCTGATGTTTTTGGAGTTGATTTGGTTTGCTGCTCTCCTGTTACTGAGTTTAGTCTGATTATCTCCACTTGTAATTTACCCAGGAAACAGCCAGCACACTTACGTTAACATAACATGTTTCCTTTAAACAAAGATAACAGAAAGTTTTGTCTTACAACAGAACAAGCAGTGATATCCACTTTTGCTTCACTTTCATATCACTGTAGCCCTACAAAAATGTGCAACAGAAAAGGTTTGGCGACAAAAGTTGCTCCATGAATAGGGAAATGCATATAAATCACAGGTGTGAGTGAATCACAGGCACAGCATACCCATTCTACTTTTCAATTTTCTCCCAGGCTGCTCACTTACAGCAATATGCAAAATATATTAGTGTCCCATGTTTGTCTGTGTCTCCAGGAATGGACATCATAGGCACATGTCTGTGTCAAAATCTTGGTACTCCCTTCCTAAAGCCCTGTGGCTATACTTGTAATGTGGAGATGCCGGCGTTGGACTGGGGTGAACACAGTAAGAGTTTTAACAACGCCAGGTTAAAGTCCAACAGGTTTATTTGGTAGCAAATACCATTAGCTTTCGGAGCGCTGCTCCTTCGTCAGATGGAGTGGAAATGTGCTCTCAAACAGGGCACAGACACAAAATCAAGTTACAGAACACTGATTAGAATGCGAATCCCTACAGCCAACCAGATCTGTTTGAGAGCACATTTCCACTCCATCTGACGAAGGAGCAGCGCTCTAAAAGCGAATGGTATTTGCTAACAAATAAACCTGTTGGACTTTAACCTGGTGTTGTTAAAACTCTTACTGTGCTATACTTGTATCCAATGGACTACAGAAGATGGCTCACCACCACCTTCACAAGTGCAAATAGAGATGGTCAATAAATGTTGGCCTAACCAATGATGCCCACATCCTTTAAAGAATTTTTAAAATGTGCTAATCTGCCCGAGCTTCCTTGTCTGCTGCCACAGGGTCCGATGTGAAAAATGGTTGAGCGGTGTGTGCCAAGTCCCTGGTGGACATGGATTTCTTCAGCACAGAATGTTCACCAGTTCTGCACTAATTGGCAATATCATGCAAGTTTTCATATGGATAACTGGGTGTGAGAAATGATAAACTGCCACACTAGTGCAGTAGGGTTTGCACATCTGTGATTCGGATTGGGATATATTGTTGAGGAAAGGCAGAGGGAGCTTTACATCCAGCTGTTCATTATCTTCTTTGAAAGTATTTGATCCTGCTATTGGGACCTAGCTTTTCCTTTTCAGTGCTGAGTTGAGTTTTACTCGATGGAAAAACTATGAACAATTTGGGCTAAGGATTTATGCACGACCAAGTTCTCTCAATGGTCTGCCCGTCTGTGTCTGAAATCAATAATGCCATTCCTCAGCTTGTTGGGCGTGAAAATGATTTTTTAAAATTACATTACAATCCTGCTCAGGAGTACAGAAAGCAAAAATAAAATTGTACACACATCTTCCAAATGTTACTCCTCTCCCAAGCATGTTCTATTTTTGTCAAAAATGCTGAGTGACATTTTCAACTTCAAAGTTGATCTGTTAATTTTAAAATATCCTGACAGGAAGCTTATAGATAAAATAAATGATAAATATTTAGCAAGGCCATTATATCCTGAAAAGTTTCCAGAACAAACATCAACTAACAAAAGTTATTTCCCACACAAACTGGTTATTTGATCCAACAAGTTCCTGTCAGTGTTTTGCTCCACAGAAGCCTTCTCCCATCCTTCATTTAACACCTTTAACTTACCCTTCTGTTCCCTTCTCTCTTGTGTGTTTATTTACCTCCTCCTTAAATGCATCCATTCTATTCACCTCAAATACTCTGCGTAGTGGTGAGTTCGGGTATTATCTTCAGAAACATTTTTTGCACTTTCTCCAGTTTGTCCATACCAGACCTAACCAAAGTTATATTCAAATTTGACACATTGGGGAGGGGGAGGGGGGTGCGTGGTGGAAATTTCCCGTCCCGCCTGCCATGGGAATTGTAGCGTGCAGGGGGCAGACCATGCAAAGGTACATTGACTGACCTCTGGCAGATTTTCCAGTATTCTGTGGCCGGAAAATCCTACCCATTGTTTTTCAATGTTCTCCCTCCAAAAATGAATCCTAGAGACTTCTTTGCTGTTTTATGATCTTATTAACCTACGAGGGTACTTTTTATAATTTGTGTATTGGTAACCCTAGATCCCCTCGCTCGTCTCCCCATTTAGACATTTATGTTCCAAGGAATACGTGTCCTTACTTACCCTTCAAAAGGGTAGCACTTACCAATATTACATTTAATTTGCTGATTACACAAGTTTAGGACTGCCTTCCTATAATTCTCTAGATTATTTCCTAATTTGGTGCTGTCCACAATTTTGAAATTACTCATGAGTCTAAATTGCTTGTTCAAATAGAGAACAAATATAATTCCAGTGCCAGGTCTTGTTGAACACAACTTTTAACAGCACTGTGACTGGAAGGGCTGCAGCAGTTCAGGAAAGCAGCCTGCCATCATCTTCCAAATAGACAAGGAGGGTTAAATTCTGGCCTTGCCAAAGATGCCCACATCCCATGGAAAAAAAAACAACTTCCAACTTTTGTCAGGTTAAGTACTAGTTTAACCCATTATGCTCATTTTGCTGTTTTGTAGCTAGCCTGCTTTCCATTTTGCATCCCAGTGGCTCGTTCCACTTACTCTGACCTTAGCCATGAGGCTACTGTGGGGTAACTTACCAAAGGTATTTTGAAAATTCAAAATTAACACACCCACTGCATCATCTCTGTCTCCTGCAATTTCCTTGTAAATGAGTTGTATTTCTCTTCAAATAATTTAATAAAGTTGGTCAAGCAACCCCTTTGAAATCCACTCTGTCACATTGGCCTGGCATCTCCCTCACTCAACCACTACCATGAAGCCAGGGGATCCACCCTGGATCAATGGAGAGTGAAGAAGGGCATGCCAGGAGCAGCAACAGGCATTCCTAAAAATGAGGTGTCAACCTGGTGAAGCCACCAAACAGGACTACTTGCATGCCAAACAGCAAGTGATGTACAAAGCTAAGCGATCTCACAGAGGGACAAAACTATGCCAGCACCATTTGCGAAACCTCAGATACTGAAGCAGTCCATGTTCAAATGCAGCAAGATCTGGACAATATCCAAACTTGGGCTGACAAGTGGCAAGTAACATTCGTGCCACACAAATGCCAGGCAATGACCATCACCAATAAGAGACACTCTAACCACTGCCCTTGACATTCAATGGTGTTACCATCACTGAATCCCCCACTATCAACATCCTTGGGGTTACTATTGCCAGAAACTCAACTGGACTCACCACATAAACACAGTGGCCTCAAGAGCAGGTCAGAGGCTAGGAATACTGTGGTGAGTAACTCACCTCCTGACTCCCCAAAGCCTATACACCATCTACAAAGCACAAGTCAGGAGTGTGATGGAATACTCCCCACTTGCCTGGATGGGTGTAGCTCCAACAAAACTCAAGAAGTTTGACACCATCCAGGTCAAAGCAGCCCGCTTGATTGGCACCACATCTACTAACATCCAGTCCCTCCACAACCGATGTTCAGTAGCAGCAGTGAGTACTATCTACAAGATGCACTGCAGAAAATCACCAAAGCTCCTTAGACAGCATCTTCCAAACCCATGACCAATTCCATCTATAAGGAGAAGGGCAGCAGATAAATGGGAACATCACCACCTGCAAGTTCCCCTCCAAGCCACTCACCATCCTGACTTGGAAATATATTGCCGTTCCTTCACAGTTGCTGGGTCAAAATCCTGGAATTCCCTCCCTAATGGCATTATGGGTAAACCCACAGCACATGGACTGCAGCAATTCAAGAAGGCAGCTCACCAGCACCTTCCCAAAGGGAACTAGGGATGTGCAATGAATGCTGGCCAGTCTGCGATGCCCATGTCCACAAATGAATAAAATAAATACATGTGTAAATATCAGGCAGGAATAGGCCATTCAGCCCTGAGTCTGGTCCTCCATATGACAAGATCATGGCTCATCAGATTGAGGCCTCTACTTTCTAGTTTACCTCCCTTTTGACTCCCTTGTCAATTAAGAATCTAACTTGGCCTGACAAATATTCAATGATCCATCCATTTATAAATGAACGGTCATCTCAACTTGAAGTATCAACCGTGTTTCTGATCTGCTGATGATTTCCAGCATATTTTGTTTTAATTTCAGATTTCCAAAACCCAGAGTAAAGCCTTAACAGCCCCGAGTTACCGACGGACATATTGAACTTTTAAATAAGGCATATGTTTTTAAAAAGAAATGCAGGTTAAAATAGGCTGAGATGGAAAAGGAACCATTTGCTGGAATTCCTATATGGATTACAATCAGTCCTGAGTGACACAACAGAATGTCTTTTTTTTTCAGACAGAGACCTTTTAAATGAAGAGGCGATGCAGAAACTAAACTGTAATCTCCTTTGGAGATAATGGAAGTTGATTACAATCTCAGCAGAAACTACTGCTATCGTGAGTTTCATGCCAGACATGTTTATGGTTTCCCCCTTCCAGGTATACACAGAAGAAGAAGTTAAAACCCAACTGCAACTCTGGTCTCCGTGTGCTAATCTGGTGTTCTAGTTCCTTTGTGCTAGTGTGTGCTGTGAGCATCACAGCTGAAGAACATCACTGTTGCTTACAGGTAAAGTCTCACTCTCTTTCTGATTGTTAGATGCAAGTCAAGTCAGCAACACATCTTAAGTTTCTGGATTAAAGATTCTGTTGCATTGTTACTTGAATGCTGTCACATTTTCAACAACTTCCCTCATGATAGTTAAGTGTCCCGAGCATACTCTCCACCACCCATCACATCTGATCCTTCAATTAGGAAGATATGAGACCATGGACTTGGCTTTACAATTTGATCAGCATCATTGCTATTCCATGGCCATCCAACTGGTGAAGTAGCTTTGCAGCAATTACGAGTTTTTTTTCCAAGATAGGAGTTCTTTGCTGCTTTAACCTGATCCTTCTGAATGATTCGCTGAGAGTTTGTGAAACTTGCTATTAAACATGGGCAGAATCATAATGAATGAAGAACATGCAATAAAGATCATTAAGAATCTGAGTGGTTCATTAGTTACCCTCATGTTTAAAACAATCAAATGCTGTTTCTTATATTTAAAAAAAGTCACGTTTAAATTGCCATTCTCAATGGAGATCTTCCCTATGTCACATTTATATAGTTTATTCCAATACAAACAGCGGATATTTATTGGTGTATTTTATTTTAGTGTACTTCTAAAGCTTAATTCACATAATCTATATCATCCTTTGCTTCCACATGCCAGCAGGTTTTGCGTTGTATTGCTACTTAAACTCTACGATAGGATTTTCAAAAAATATATACACTCCAGACTGAAATATGCAGTCACGTTTAGCATGGGTTAATATAACAGCGCAGGAAAAAAATATCTATGTTGGTAAAAAAATGGCAACTTATTATGGATTGATATAAAACGTGCATCAGTGATTTTAAACATTGTGGAAGTTATCTGCATCATTGACGGCACTTTATTATGGTTTGAGAAAATATTAACACAGTTAAAAGTTGGAGCCTTTGGTTTTCCAGTATGAGTCACACTGACGCATCTCTGAGCCAGGCTGAGTGCAGTGGCCAGAACACCAGCTCTATAAATGTACCAGGTTCGAGCTTCAATCAGACAGTGAAGAGTCCACTTGATTCCGCTGACCCAGTGCAGACTGAAGTCACGAGTGACAGCGAGGAATCGACAGCGAAACAACACAACTCACTCACTCTGTCAGCATCATGGAGTTGCAGCTTTTCACTGTGATCTGCAGCATCTTGCTGCTGGCTCCACAGTTTGGCTTTGTGCAGACAGGTAATCGTCTCAAAATAATCTAATGTTTAGAAATTGAGTTTACTTCGATGCTTTATTTTGAAATAGCCAGGGGAGGAACAAAGTTATTGAAAAATAAATGAGATCTATCTTTGAAGACGAAAGCCGGATCTCAAGTAACAAATGTCGGAACTTCAGCTGGGTAAGTCAGGTTTATTACAACCTCATGTGTTAACAGCAGGGATCCGCTTCTGGAGGGCTAGAATTGCCGTCAGCTTTACGGGTAAAGCAACAGAAATGGACAAACACGCGAAATAATGATGAACTAGTGTTTATTTATAACTTACAAGCCTGGAGAGTCTTGCTTGTGTTAGACAGAATACGATAGGGGCATCTGGGATGTGACAGAGGGGGCTGACAGAGATCGTTCCCACATCAGCTCAATTCTGTCATCTCCATTCCCAAGATTTGCTCAGAATATTGGGGCATTGGTAAAGGCAGAAGAGAGTCTACTTGAATTCACGGTGAAATGTATCTGAACAACGGTTCAAAAAATCTCTATAAGCAGTGGAGGTTTTACAACCACAGTTGGGAATACGATTAAAATTAGTTCACATTTGGACAAGACTTCCTGTTTATCATTTGTAGTTGGTATTGCAGTTAAAGCATTCATTGCTATTCTTGGAATAATTTCTCCTATATTTTCCATGCTGGAAATACTTTGTTCCAGAGTGGGTGTTAAGGAGTGGGAATTGGAGAGACATTTTCTCGCTTTCGATGCAGCGTTAAACAACTCCAAACAAGCGGCTATGTCTATTACTACTAGTTTTAACATCTAGGATAGTGTTAGCAGATTGGGCTAATGCAATTTAGATTGAAAGCATGGCTTTGATGGCATTATTAGTTGAGTTCTAACATATGTATTTACAAAACTCTGACCCATATGATTTTGAATATTAAATGCATCTTGAATCCAGAAACTGCTACTATCATAGCAGAATCTAGCTCAAACTGCCTCATGTTGTTAGCTTTGGATGTGACTCAGATAGAAGCCCGTCAATCACCACCGCCCATCCTGTACCAGACTGGGTTAGGAGGTCTGAGAATGAGTAGAATCTTAGAATCCCTACAGCACAGAAAGAGGCCATTCGGCCCATCGAGTCTGCGCCGACCACGATCCCACCCAGGCCTTACCCCCATATCCCTAGATATTTACCCACTAATCCCTCTAACCTACGCATCCCAGGACACTAAGGGCAATTTTTTAGCATGGCCAATCAACCTAACCCGCACATCTTTGGTAGTATAACTATATTTAAATTCATTTTATTATATAAAAATATTTCTGAACAATCCGATTAAATCTACCCACAAAGTTATTTAAAGTATTTAGCAATTATCCCTGCGTGTATTTTAAACTTTGTGTCATTAAAGTGAAAGTGCCAGATAAGTAGAGTATTCTAACCCACAATTGGAGGCAGTGAGTGGAGCTCACTGAAGCTGCCTATTGTCAAACATGACAATGCATTTGACTGGCCAGAGCAACTTGTTAAGGTAACATTGAAGGTAGCATTGCCGTTGTTATTAATGTGCAAACAGCACAGCAACTTCAGGTGAGGAACAGATGAATAATAAAATGCAAAAACCCAAAGGTTGCTGTCTGGATTTCAAATCTCCACTGTTAATTTTGAGAAAACTGTATCTTGCCGTCTGCATTACCACTAAACAGCATTGACTGGTGTGAAGATACTGTATTTGTACAGCAGATATAAGCTAAACCCACAGAAAGTTAAGTTATAATTTAATGCATGGGTACACTTTCAACAATAAGTACTAATGACTGCCAATGAACTTCTCTGGCATTGAAAACTTACTATTACAGGTGTGGTGTATTGTTCCTTCAGGTTTTAATTGCTATTGGAGATTTTAATTAATGTAAAATCTAAGTTACAATTTATTTTCAGTCTTCATGCTGTTAATTTCACAATCCTTCTGTCCAATTCATTAGGAAAATACTTGCTAGCTGTATTCACTCTGGTTCCAGATGCAGCAGATTTTTCAGTCTTTAGCATCTTTCCTGGAGTTCATTTGCTTTGGAAACAAAAACATTCAAAGCAACGGGCTAAAACAGAGAACTAATGGAAACTTGTTTGTAATTTGTAATTTTAAATAAGCTCCTACATTTAAAAAAAAACATGGTTTATCAGAGAATTTTCAAATGGCAAAACATAGGAATTTCTACCTATTATTAAATATATTTATTTTGTTGATGCTGTACCTGGATAGATCAGTATTTTTTCAGTGCAGAGATTATTTTATGCTTTACAATTGGCAAATCATGATGTGCACTGATTTTGATTTGATTTATTATTATCACATGTATTAGCATACAGTGAAAAGTATTGTTTCTTGCACGCTATACAGACAAAGCATACCGTTCATAGAGAAGGAAACGAGGGAGTGCAGAATGTAGTGTTACAGTTATAGCTAGGGTGTAGAGAAAGATCAACTTAATGCGAGGTAGGTCCATTCAAAAGTCTGACGGCAGCAGGGAAGAAGCTGTTCTTGAGTCGGTTGGTACGTGACCTCAGAGTTTTGTATCTTTTTCCCGACGGAAGAAGGCGGAAGAGAGAATGTCCGGGGTGCATAGGGTCCTTAATTATGCTGGCTGCTTTGCCGAGGCAGCGGGAAGTGTAGACAGAGTCAATAGTTGGGAGGCTGATGTGTACGATGGATTGGGCTACATTCATGACCTTTTGTAGTTTCCTGCGGTCTTGGGCAGAGCAGGAGACATACCAAGCTGTGATACAACCAGAAAGAATGCTTTCTATGGTGCATCTGTAAAGTTGGTGAGAGTCGTAGCTGACAAGCTAAATTTCCTTAGTCTTCTGAGAAAGTAGAGGCGGTGGTGGGCTTTCTTAACTATAGTGTCACTATACTACACAGGGTTTATGAAATATTGGATGATTGCCAGATATTGCACTGAGATTTATCGAATATTACTACCCACCTGATGCCCATTTATTTGTAGATGTTAGTGGAGTTGAAATGATTAGAGCTGACAAAAGTTAAATAGCTCTATACTGGCGATGTTGTGCTACTTAAGAGAGGACCAAGCGTAACAACCCTAATATAACAAGATCTCACAATTTTGAGATGAATAAGGAATTTGTTCTACTTCATTAACAGTTGCTTTTAAACCACAAACGCACGTTACCAAGGTGAACATCAGATGCACAATTTATAGAGAAAATTGATGCTTTTCACGACCTCAGGACATCCCAATGAGGTCACGGCCATATCAGCTGTTTGAGTGATGTTGGATGAGGGATAAATATTCAACAGGTCATCATGAAAACACCATGACTTTCCTTCAAATGTTGTCATTTATTCCACCAAATCATTTGGTGACAGCCGTTTAATATGAAGTGACTAATGTGAGTTGCTGAAAGTGGGAGTTTGAATGCACTCGCAACATGACCAAGTCAAGATTTTAAGAGAAAGAAATGCATCCAAGTTTGCCCTTGTTACAGTTCAAGTTCAAAAGCCCTCCCCAAATCCTTTATCAAAACTCAGATTGAAGCAATTAGTGTCTTTCGGATCCAGTTGGTGACATTCAGTAAAGGAAGCAGCCACACTTTTTAAAATAAATTTATGGTTACCTGAGAGGGCAGATGGATTTGCACATCCCCCCCCCCCACAAACCTTCTACTCCTAATTCCCAGGTTGGCCTAATTCCGCTTAGGTGGGAAAATGGTCTAGCGCACGACTCTTATATTTGATTGTTTATTGATCAAGGATGAACTTACTAAGATTAGTTCTCCGCTGTTTTTTTAAGTCAACTCAGTACTGTATTCACAAATGTTGCTCACATAACCTCTCAGCTGCACTCACACTATTAACCCTTGAAAAGCAGCTGCTTCTGTTACTGCTGTTCCTTTAGCTTTGTGATCCCCTTCTAGTTTGTCAAATACTTTTTATCAGCTTGTTTTCTGAGAAACTCCATGCAGTGCAATTCTGCTACTGCTGTTATCACAACAGTGGCCATGATAATTGAGACAAATCCTTAAACAGAAACATTGCATTGTATGGTTTAATTGCCTCTGTCATCTTTTGACTAGCATTTTGAAAGAGTCACACATTGGCAATCGCCATCACTCCACTTCTACTTTTCTCCATCAAGCTGGAGAGTTGCATTCTAAGCTGGCTCTTCTGATCCTGGCTTCTCCAGAAATGCGGACTGTATAGTCTGTCAAAGAGCTTCATCTTCATAAAAATCAGAGTTTTGTTTCCGCTGCTGTGTTAAATGAGCTTGTTCATTCATCAAGCTGGCTAGTTTGGAGATAATCTTTTGCTGTGTTCGTGTGTGTGTGTGAGGTCGCTCTCCAGGTTCTGCTGCACTCTATGCAAATAGACATCTGGAGTGTAGTTGTCACCATCCCTCTGGCGGCCTGCATCTGGGCACCTTCACCCCACAAGCATTGGGGCCCCCTCACCCTGACCACACATAAGAGAACCCCCACAATGGGGCTCCTCAGAGGGCTCACCCCTGGTACAGTCAGGATGACAGGGGCAGAGGCAGGGCACAGCCCGGGAATGTCCCTCTTCCTCGGGTGCGGGGAGGGGAGAGGGCTATACTTATTTTCTGTGCCCCTGGTGGGTTCCCTGTGACTAATGCAGGTTTTTCAAAACCTGTTATTAACAGATTTGTAATGTCACATCGGCAAAGGTATGAATATTCAGTAATGGGGGAAGCCCTGTAATGACATTGGAATTTCAAGGGTGGGAACTTCATCATGTCATGAGCGAGGGGTGTTGAAAAGTGGGGAACGATAGCTCGCTGGTGAGCATTATCTTCAAGATTGTGGGCCTGCATCGCCATTTACATTTTTTTTGTTAAATGTTTGGAGAAAGTTGCTGATGTAATCAACATTGTGGTTTCCTGAATGAACGTATTTAATTAAACAGTGCGGAAATCCCCAGTCTGGAAATGATTACTGGCATCCATGTACTTAGCGGCATAAAGACAGCAGTTATGGCAGGGTTAGGGCATGAAATGCTGAAAGTGTTAATCCCTACAGCTCAATACTAGTCCCTGTGTCCGCAAGCCTGTCATTGTTGTGCTTTCCACCCCCATCATGTGTGACTGACTGGAAACCCTGTACTCAGTACTTATCCCACAAGAATACTGACATTTATTCCACAAGTTATTATGATGAAAAAAACACAGATCTTTTGGCCCACTGTTTCTATTTTCTTTTCCAGAATTTTCAGTGTGTGAGAATTATTCAGATACAGTTGCATCACTTTTATGCTGTCAAATTTTATAATTTGAAATTCGCCTTCACATTTGGTCTTGTTAATCACACAAGTCGCAACAAACATTAACAATTTATTGTCGATTTTAGAATAATTGTTACACCAAGCTTCTTAAAAGCTGTGGAGAGAAGGTAAGTGAGTGGGGAATAAGTTAGGGAAGGTAAAGTGCACAAGGGAGTATGGTAGCTGACGTGCCTGGGTGGGCAAGACGGACAGGGTGGCAGGTGGGTGAATGGGTCGGGGGATGATTGGGTACAGAGGGGCTGTCAAGCCGCAGTGGCTCACGGGGCTAGCCGGTGGGTGGGAGTGTAGTCAGAGGCTGGGGACCATTCAGGTCGCAGTCTACTCAGGTTGAATGGGGAGGGGTCAAGGGTTTGAGGGGGACATGGTGAACTCGGGGGAATTAAGGAGGTTGGAGGCACTTGGGTTGGTAAGGTTCAGTCATGGCAATGTCGGCGATCAGAGAAGTAATGGGATGGTTGGGGGGGGGGGGTGGCGCAAAGGGGAATCAGGGTTGGAAGGAAGATTCGCAGTCAGTTGTGTTGTTACCCATGAGTGAGACCTAGGACTATTCTGTCCAACATTTCCAAGGTAGCTATTCAGGTAATTAAGTCAACCATCCAGAAGACTCCAATTCAGAGTTGGAGATTTTTCAGGGTCAAACCTCTTGGGGACTTCCCAGAGTTTTGGCATTGGGACTTCTGAGGGGGCGCTGCAGCACATCTTTAGGGGTATATCTTATCTCCAACCCATTGGAGATTTGGCCATTGTGTCTATGTCAAGTTTTCAAGGGTATTTTTTTAAGTCCAATTCCAGGGAATGCGGTGAGACAAAAGTTTGGTCAATTTCTGTCCATTTCAAAGGACCTTTTTGCAGTATCATCTTTATGCTTTTAAATGTTGATTTATTTTAAGTTGAATACATTCTTACGACAGGACCCAACTTCCAAATGGCCGATGTTTTGACTCTTCTGAGTGTCAGTCACTTTTAAACCAACTTCTCCTATTCGTGCTGAACCAAGACATTGGCTATTAACTTCGCTGGCTCTTCTTTCAGCCTCTGCTCTCCATCATTTCCAAGCATAGCAATGATCAGCTAGATGATGACTAACACATGAGACACAGTTCTTATCCAAGGATTTGTCTCAATAGTTCATCCACAAACCTTGGGAATAGGACAGAAGAGGTCAGGTGATGGTAAGTAATTATGCTCGATTATGTGATCATTTTAATGTTTTGTATATCTTTTTCTCCACCTCACATTGCCTGAGTTTAAATTCCCACAATACACACTAGGTCACATCAAGATCATTCAACAAGTTTGTTATTTAAGTCTGGAGTTCGGGTCTTAGACAAATTTACGAACAAATTCTTCCATTTTTTGAAGGTGGGTGATGGCTGTGGACATCAACCTAGTTCACAAGTGATGGTTTTGCGCCAAATGATTATCAAGGGAAGCGCTGACTCAAACCTAATCGCTTCCTCCTTTTCCCTTCTCTTCCTGAAAAAATAAAGATTCACTTTTCATTATCTCCTCCTGTACTATCTGGGCTACAGAGATCCAATTAATTAAATAGCAACTTATTCAATTACCGGCATGCTTTTGGCACTTATAACTTCTCAAGATATATTTTGGACCTTCAGGACCAACAGCCTCAGGGCTCTCTCCCTTCCGGTTTCCACCTTTCAATGTGTTTTTTCAAGAGGCTGGGACTGATGGTGGTGACCTCCTGTGGTGGTTTCTGTGGCTATAACACCATAGGTACAACCTCATTATCCATGGCCCACCATTTTACCATACTCCCAACTGTCCCTTTTGGCTGTGTTGTTTCTTATTGTGTTTGTACAGTTTTATTCTGGTTGTGGAACCATTTTATCTTTCCGCGTAGCTGTACCTCTCATCACATCAGACTTACCTTTTCCTCTCTATTACACTGTCCCATATAGAGTGGTTTGAACTTTCCTAATCGAGCATAATTACTTACCATCACCTGACCTCTTCTGTCCTATTCCCATGGTTTGTGTGGTCTTGGATACACTTTGTTAGCACAATGTTTTCTGCCAATATTCCCTGCAATTTATATTTTTCTGTATGTCTATCATAAACTTATTTTGAGTTACTTCCTGCTCCTGTCTTTCAGTCAGAGCAGGTATGAAGAAGTGAGCTGGTGCTCATAGATTTCCCTGTTATCACATTTTGGAAATGGATAGGTTATTGATGAATATTGAGAGAAATACTTCTCATGCAAGTAACACTTCATTCCATTTCTTCTTTTCTTCATCCAATCTTTTAGGGTTCTTTTCACATAGACATAGACATAGAACAGTACAGCACAGAACAGGCCCTTCGGCCCACGATGTTGTGCCGAGCTTTATCTGAAACCAAGATCAAGCTATCCCACCCCCTATCATCCAGGTGTGCTCCATGTGCCTATCCAATAACCGCTTAAATGTTCCTAAAGTGTCTGACTCCACTAACACTGCACATCTTCTACAATTCTGAGGACTGTGGATTATGATGTACATTAATGGCTGCATAAATCAGACAATTATGGAAAAAGTCCTTCACATCCTCTCTCTGATCCTACTGCATTCATTCCATTCTGTGTTTCTTCTGGGTGCCTTTCTTCTGATGCCCTATGTACTAATTGAGAAACATAGAAAAACTACAGCACAAACAGGCCCTTCGGCCCACAAGTTGTGCCGAACACATCCCTACCTACTAGACCTACCTATAACCCTCCACCCTATTAAGCTCCATGTACTCATCCAGGAGTCTCTTAAAAGACCCTATTGAGTTCGCCTCCACCACCACTGACGGCAGCCGATTCCACTCGCCCACCACCCTCTGTGTGAAAAACTTACCCCTAACATCTCCCCCAGCACCTTAAACCTGTGTCCTCTCGTAGCAGACATTTCCACCCTGGGAAAAAGCCTCTGAGAGTCCACCCGATCTATGCCTCTCAACATCTTATACACCTCTATTAGGTCTCCTCTCATCCTTCGTCTCTCCAAGGAGAAAAGACCGAGCTCCCTCAGCCTATCCTCATAAGGCATGCCACTCAATCCAGGCAACATCCTTGTAAATCTCCTCTGCACCCTTTCAATCTTTTCCACATTCTTCCTATAGTGAGGCAACCAGAACTGAGCACAGTACTCCAAGTGGGGTCTGCCGAGGGTCTTATATAGCTGCATCATTATCCCCGGACTCCTAAACTCAATCCCTCGATTGATAAAGGCCAGCACACCATACGCCTTCTTAACCACCTCCTCCACCTGCGGGGCCGATTTTAGAGTCCTATGGACCCGGACCCCAAGGTCCTTCTGATCCTCCATAGTACTAAGAGTCTTTCCCTTTATATTGTACTCCTTCATCCCATTTGACCTACCAAAATGGACCACGACGCATTTATCTGGGTTGAAGTCCATCTGCCACTTGTCCGCCCAGTCTTGCATCCTATCTATGTCCCTCTGTAACTTCTGACATCCCTCCAGACTATCCACAACCCCACCAACCTTCGTGTCGTCGGCAAACTTACCAACGCATCCCTCCGCTTCCTCATCCAGGTCATTTATGAAAATGACAAACAGCAAGGGTCCCAGAACAGATCCCTGGGGCACACCACTGGTGACCGACCTCCATTTAGAAAAAGACCCATCTATACCCACTCTCTGCCTCCTTTGGGCAAGCCAGTTCTGGATCCACCGGTTTGTGGGTCTATTTATCATTCTTAAACATCCATAGAGTTCCTCAATAGTTGTCCCCTTTTCTAGTTTGCATAACATCTCCCTGATGCACTGTCGTGCAGACTCGATGGGCAGAATGGCCCCCTTCTGCACTGTAGGGATTTTATGATAACAGTTGTAGATCTGTACCTTCTGCATTCCTAAGAGGTCACTCACTCTCAGTGGCTCAACAACTGGTATTGTTGCTATTTCTCCCATTCTTTCCAAGGGATCCCAAGGCACTTCCCATCTCAGCTCTGCCTTCGAATAAGGCTACAACACAAGGCTGCTTGCATGCCAAAGAGCAAAAGCAGCATGCGATAGATAGAGCTAAGTGATCCCACAACCAATAGATCAAATCTAAGCCCAGCAGCATTCCCCACTCACCCCCCACCTTCCCCACAGTAAATCATTAATGGTGGTGGACAATTAAACAACTAACAGCAGTTTACATGCAAGATAGATACTGCCCTTACCACAACAAAAACCCTATTGAAGGAGATATTTCTAGCTGGGGATTGCCACGGAACAGTTACAATATTAGCATTTACAATGGTCCAGCTATACCTGCGTATTTCTCCAGAAACTCACAGCAATATCCTGTCAGTAAAAGCTAAAACATCCTCCGGCATTGGTAGCTCTTGTTTCACCTCATTTACCTCATCTGTGACCCACTGAGCTGGTCTCAGTACAGTTTCCAATTAATTTTCCTGTTTTTGCTTTATCCAAGCCTTTTTAATGTTTACCTTCAACCCATAACACATTAAGAGCTGCCATTCCTTCAGTGACTCCATATATTTTTCAGGTATTTATGTAAATAGTAATGGACCATCCATGTACTGGATCAACTTGTCCCTGTTGGAGAACTCTACACTTGGCCATCTGTAGATAGAATATTGCTAGGCTGTTGTGAAACCCTGTTGTAGAAACCCTGTCCACATGTACTACACTGAAGTGTCAGATAGATTTTGTGCTCAAGCTTCTGAAGTGAAACTTGAGCCCACAACCTTCTATCTGATCAGAGTACAGCTGACACATGTTTGCACTAGTTCTAAAGTTTATGGTTATTTCATTTTTTGCATTCCAAATAGTCTAATGTTCTCAGTGTTCTTGTTGTTGTCACTCTGAGGTAAAACATCCAACTTTAATGCTGAATAGGAACACAAAGCAGATTTGCGTTTGGATTATAGAATTGGCAGGAGTAAAAGCTATGGAGGCAGTTCAGCAGGAGGATGAGGATTTCAATTCAATCCATTATAGAATGAAGAACCAGTGAAGACAGGGTGGTAGGTGAGAATCATTGAATCCATAGAATCCCTACAGTGCAGAAGGAGCGCATTTGGCCCAGTGAGCCTGCATTGACAACAATCCCACCCAGGCCTTATTCCCGTAACCCCACGTGCTTGCTTAAAATTCAGTTGGACCTTTTTACTTTCAACCCTGACAGAATAACAAAAACAGCACTTCAATTAAGAAGACCACTATAACTTAGAGATCACATTCTAATGAAATATTCCCTGAGGTTTATAATCAAGCCTGCTGGATTTATTTCACATCTCAGCAAAATGTATTGTTACCTACCAATAATACATTCCAAATTTGAAGTAAAATAAAGGATGAGTATAGTATTGCTAACTTTCATAGCGCATATTTTTACTCTGAAAGGTTTGTTTAACATTTATCCAAATGTGCATGAAGTCCAGTGGAAGTCACTTGGTTGAAAGTCCAGAAATATGGACTTTCTGGAGTCCATATTTGCTTAGATTTACTGCTCTGTGCAATAGTTTGAGACTTACATTAATGTTGTTGTACTACCAATTAGATGTTTTAAAAAAGCAGCACCATTTTATTTTTCAAATATTGTAGAAAAGTGTCTAGTTTCATGAAGCTTTATGAAGAGAGGAATTATGTGAATTGCTATCAGTGTTTTGTGATTATGCTAAACCGTTGCGCAGCATTTGTGCTTGTTGTGCTGTAGCATTTTTGATGCACATTTCCCCCACACTTCAGTGTCAAAAGCTATTTTTAAATCGTGCTTGTTATTCTGCCACAACAGGATTTCAAGTTGTTTATTTTGCCCAGCACACTTTCTCCAGCTAGTCATTCAATGCAATGATCTTATTTGGGTTGTGAGGTACTTCCTTTCATTGAAGACTTTAAGGACCAAAATAATCTTATTCAGCTTTACAACTCATGTCACAGGCCCCATCCTTCTCCGAGCTACGAGTTCAAACCAGCATCATTCACCCTTGGGCTCACCTGCCTCCGCCACCGCAATTTGTGTCACTGTGCATTGACAAATGATTCAACCATAGGAGAAAACAGTATCAAGACATACTCAATCTATTCATTCCCTAAAGGTTACATATGCACATTGTCTATCTGGTGTCACCAGAGACGATCAGAAATGGGAACCCAGCTGATTTTCTTCCTCTTAGTTCAGGACGCTGAAGCAGTAATAGCACACTTGATGTTGCACTGGCAATGGTCAGTTGTCATCTTTCTGAATTCTACATTCTAGGGGTATTTCACCAGCCAGCAATGATTTGGTTTTCCATTGTTTCATGTTTCTAGGCGCCAAAGCATTTGTTCACTAACTCAAGTTATCAAGCAATTTTACAGAAGTTACATGCAAAATTTGTATTTTTCCAGGCAGTCAAGACGTCTGCTTATTGTTAAAAGACCCGGGACCCTGTAGGGCCTCAAGCCGTCGCTTTTATTACAACAGATACACTCAGAAATGCGAGCAGTTTATATATGGTGGCTGCAGGGGTAATGAAAATAACTTTCGATCCATGCAGGAATGTAAACTGCATTGCCGAAGAATTAAAAGTAAGTTTCTGCTCAAGGATTTTTTAAGTAATGTGCAACTTTACCAACAGGTCACGTTCATTGAGAAAAGAAAACTTGACGGGAAGGGTGACGGTTCCTGTTTATTGGAGCAGTTTTAAATAGAATTTGAAAAGAACTGAACCATGCAACTGGCACTTACAAACTATCCATTAGGCTAACAAAATATAATTTTGCATCATTTTCTCATGTTAGGTGGAGTTTTTTCATATTTAGATCTTTCCTGCTTTTTAAAACGGGCACCTTCAAAATGATTTTCCAGATCATTTTATCGAAAATTTTGGGGGCGATTCTCCCAGCGAGCTGCTCTAGCAGCACAGCAGGCCGGGAGACATCAGCGGAGGCCATTTTGTGGGCTCCCCGCTGGGCGCCCAAGTCTCCACCCGTCTCCCAGCCGAATATTTCCAGGGTAATTAGTGCCGTGCATTTCAATATCATTAACGGCGCCGGGACTGCTGGGTGGGGTGGGTGGAGGGTGGGGTGGGGATCAGGACATCGGGACTGCCATGGGGAAGTCTGGGATAATTATCATTATCAGTAACCCCCACAGCTTGCCTCCTGGGCTTGTAGAATCTCACTAGCTGTTCTGTCTGGAGACAATACACATTTCTTTAACCTGTGTTTAATGTTCCCTCCACCCACATTGTCTGTACCTTTAAGACTTGGCTGGCTGTAGGATTCGCATTCTAATCAGTATTCTGCAACTTGATTTTGTCTGTTTGCACTGTTTGAGAGCACATTTCCCCTCCATCTGACGAAGGAGCAGTGCTCCGAAAGCTTATGGTGTTTGCTACCAAATAAACCTGTTGGACTTTAACCTGGTGTTGTGAGACTTCTTACCGAAGTCTGGGGGGACCAATGACCGGGGGGGGGGGGGGGGCGGGGGGGGGGGTGTCGAAAGGCCAGCGACCGGGAGGCTGGCAGTGCAGGGCCACTGCGCATGCACTGATCTCCGCTATGACAGATTGGCGCATGCACAGTGGCCCGTTCAGCATTATGCTGCCGGTTTCTTGGGCGGGAATAGGTTCCCCCCCCCCCCCCGATCTTCAGAGGGAATCTTGCTCGAGCACTCTGTGATGCACAGAATGTGGGAGATTCAATTTGAAAATTACGCTTAAAAAATCGGCAGGTGTTACTCCCAGTTTCAGGTGAATTGAGGACTTTTTTTTGACAGAATCCCGGTCGTTATATTTATTGATGCAGTTTTATTTTACTTTTTTAAAAAAAATGCTTTTAGATTAACTCAAAAATGCTGTTCTTTCAATGGAACTGATTCTCAATGGGGCCTCTTGCACCAACTCTACCTAAACTGACGCTGCAAAGTGCTTTCACAAAGCCCCCAGTTATAAAAAAAGCTCAATTTCTTTTCTGCAGCACTTGAATTTTTTTCTCTGAGTCTGAAGACACTTGCTGAGGTAGGTTCCAGATGCTCTCTGGGATCTTGTCCAAATAACCATTATCTTCACAATGAGCTTGATCTTGTCCTCACCTCATGTTCCCAGACAAACACTTTGCAATAGTACATTTGTAACTGGATAACAATCAGAGTGAGAACCCTGGCATTCTATCTTTCTGATGCTTGTTACCTTTCACTGAAAGAAATTATAGCACCCCTATTTCCACTTGGGGTAAGCTCAAGTAATTTAACACTGAGGAAAGATGGAATCTGGGGTCATGTGAATTTTAATTAATAATGTTCAAAATAAAAGTGGAAAATGTAATTGCATGTGACTTGGCTTCACACAGGCCTGTTAATCTGCTAACAAAGCCATCAAGAAGTTCAAGTCAGTCCTTTAATAAATTGCTATGTGAAAGCTATTTTATTTTGCCTTAAATAAAGAGGTAAATAAAGATAACACAGACCGTGGTTGACCTAATTGCGAGGGAAAGTCAGTGGGACAGTTCAGAAATTACACATTTTTGGGAAATTTATAAACATTGTAGAAAACAGTGATCACTTAGTCTTATGCTTTGTGGGTGAACACCTCTGGTAGCCTGTCTGGTAATGGTGTGAATAATATGAATGTATGAAATAGCAACAGGGGTGGGCCATTCAGCCCCGCGAGCTTGCTCCACCATTCAATAAGATCATGGCTGATCTGGTTGTGTTGAGTTCCACATTCCTCAATCTACCTCCAATAACCTTTGGATTCCTTTGCCCAGCAAGAATCTGTATAACTCTGCCTTAAAAATATTCAGTGACCCACTTCCATCGCCTTCTGAAGCACAAAACTTCCAAGGTCACACAATCCTCAGAGAAAAATATTCTCTTTTTCTCTGTCCTACAAAGGCGACCTCTAATTTTCAAACAGTGTCCCATATTTCTGGACCCCTCCAAAAGAGGAAACATCCTTTCAATGTCTATCTTGTCAATATCATTCAGGATTTTATGTACTTCAATCATGTCTCTCCTCACTCTTCTCAACTCCAGTGGAAATGAGCCAAGCCTGTCCGACAACCCACTCATTCCATCAATCAATCTAACAAATCTCTGAACTGCCTCCAATGCAAATACATCCTTCCTTAAATAAGAAGACCAAAACTGCACACAGTATTCGAGATGTCGTCTCCCAATGCCCTGTATAACTCAGGATATAATCCTTTAAAATAATGTAAGTTCAAAAAGAAAGCAAGTCCAACCAGAACAAAATGGTCAGTGATTAAATGATTCAGCCTCATTTCATGGCCGGAATTTTCCGGCTGTTCAAGCCGGCGGGATCTTCTGGTTCTGCTGCATTGTGGGTTTCCTGACGATTTGGGGTGCAGTCAATGGAAAATCCCCTGACGGTGGTGGGACCAGAAGATCCCGCTGCCTTCGAACAGCATGGCTCCCACCATGAATAACCTGCTGCAGGGAGGTCAGAGAATCCTGTCCATTTTATTCCTCATATTATCCAAGTACTAAATTCAATAAAAGGAAACTTGTTTTGTAATAATTATATAGAATCCCTACAGTACAGAAGGAGGCCATTCAGCCCATCAAGTCTGCACTGACCACAATCCCACCCACCTATCCCCATAGCTCGACGTATTGACCCTGCTAGTCACCGTGATAATTTAGCATGGCCAATTCACCTAACCTGCACATCTTTGGACTGTGGGAGGAAACCAGAGCACCCGGAGGAAACCCACACAGGCACAGGGAGAATGTGCAAACTCCACTCAGACAGTGACCTAAGCCGGGAATCAAACCTGGGTCCTTGGCACTGTGAGGCAACAGTGCCTACCACTGTGTCACTGTGCCACCCTATACATCTTGAATCTCATTGACTTCTCTATATAGGATTTTGCCACCATCCTAATGGTCAAGATGTTTCAAATGTTGAAAAATGTCATGGGCAGGGTTGGAAATTTGGAGATTGGCTTTTTTTGATGAGAATTTCTGGTTCTACTGGATCACTGACTAATTTATTTTTGTAATTCTCCTTTGAAGAGCTTGGGGCATTTCATTGCACAAAAGGCACTATATAAATGTACGTTGATATTGTGAATTCTTCTTATCCCCATATTCCTTGATATCCATCAGGGAATTGTTTTATTGGCTTTTTGAGTGAGTTGCATGAAGTTGATGGCAGTCACAAAAAAAACGCTTCTTTTGACTACATTTTACCTATATAGCTGACAGTAATATTGCCTGTGGTTTCTTATAGATGGAAGCAATGTGAATAGATGCATCGTATAATGCATTTAACAACATTCTGTTTTGAATTGCAGAGGTTCCTAAAATATGCAGGTTGGAGGCCGATGTAGGACCATGTCGTGGTTTGTTTACCAAATATTTCTATAACTTTACAACGCAACAGTGTGAGGACTTTGTGTTTGGCGGCTGTTATGGGAATGATAACAAATTCAATGACATTAAAACTTGCCAGAAAGAGTGCAAACCAATATCAGGTAATTACCTTAAAATGTGTTGTTCTTTGGTTTAAGTTATTTAAAATGAAATAATAGTTTTCCTTGCAGAAATGTGGATATTTTCAAAGCTATGACCTTGATTTCTTTACAGTTATGCCCTCATTCTGTGGCAAGCCCAAAGACAGAGGATCTTGTGAAGCTGATATCCTGCGTTTTTACTTCAATGAAGAGAGTGGCACTTGTGAGACTTTCAGCTACTCTGGCTGTGGTGGAAATGACAATAACTTTATTTCCCTTAAACATTGTCAAAAGATATGTCAGCCAGGTATGTCACATGATCATGGGCTCTCATATTTGGGAAAATGCGCACATATGTTCAGAATCATAGGATCCTTACAGTGCAGAAGAAGGCCATTTGGCCCATCAAATCTGTACCAACCACAATCCCACCCAGGCCCTATTTTCGTAACCCCACGCATTTCCCTAGCTAGTCCCCCTGACACTAGGGTCAATTTAGCACAGCCAATACACCTAATCCGCACATCTTTGGAGAATGTGGGGCTGCAGTGGGCAGGTAGAGGTGTTCCGGACGGGAAATGTGAAAGTATGACTTTCCCGGATGTTCTATTGATATTTTTCTTTATTCACTTGTGGGATGTCACTGGCTAGACTAACATTTATTTGCCACTCTTAATTGACCTCAAGAAGGTGGTGGTGATATGCCTTCTTGAACTGCTGCAGTCCATACAGAGTGTTGTTAGGGAGGGAGTTCTAGGATTTTGCCCTTGACAGTGAAGGGATGACCATATATAACCAAGTCAGGATGGTGAATGGTTTGGAGGGAACTTCCAGGTGATCATGTTCTCATGCTGCCTTGGTCCTTCTAGATGGTAGTGGTCATGGGTTTGGGTTGTGCTGCCGAAGGAACATTGGTGAGTTCCAGCAGTGCATTTTTAGATGGTACACACTGCCGCCACTGTGTGTCAGTGGTAGATGAAATGAATGTTTGTGGAAGGGGTGCCAAACAGGCTTCTTTGTCCGGGATAGTGTCAAGCTTCTTGAGTGTTGCTGGAGCTGCACTCATCCAAGCTAGTGGAGTGTGTTTTATCACACTCCCGACTGGCACCCTGCCGATGGTGGATAGGGTTGGGGTGTCAGGAGGTGATTTATTCACTACAGGATTCCTAGCCTCTGATCTACTCTTGTAACCACAGTATTTATATAGCTAGTCCAGATCAGTTTCTGGTCAATGGTAACCCCCAGGATGTTGACAATGGGATATTCAGTGATGGTAAAGCCATTGACAAGGGGCAATGGTTGGATTCTCTCTCGTTGGAGATGGTCATTGACTGGTACTTACGTGACACAAATGTTACTTGCCACTTGTCTGCCCAAGCCTGGATATTTTCCAGGTTTAGCTGCATTTGGACATAGACTACTTCAGTATCTAAGGAGTCACCAATTGTGCATTCATCAACGAACAAGCCCACTTCTGACCTTGTGATGGAAGAAAGGTCACTGATGAAACTGTTGAAGATGGTTGGGCCTAGGACAATGAGGAGCTCCTGCAGTGATGTCCTGGATCTGAGATAACTGACCCGCCACAACCACCTTCCTTTGTGCCAGGTATGACTCCAAGCAGCGGAGATGTTTCCTCCTGATTCCCACTGACTCTGGTTTTGCTAGGACTCCTTGATGTCAAGAGTAGTCACTCACACCTCACCTCTGGCGTTCAGCTCTTCCCTCGATGTTTGAACCAAGACAGCAATGAGGTCAGGAGCTGAGTGACCCTGGCAGAACCCAAACTGAGCAGGTTATTGCTAAGCAACTGTTTGCTTGATAACACTGTTGTTGATCCCCTCCATCTCTTTATTGATGATTGAGAGTAGACTGATGGAGTGATAATTGGCCAGGTTGGATTTGTCCTGCTTTTTATGTTGATATGTGGCATCTTTTCCATTTATTTCTTCACGTTTCCTGTCTGATTGACTTGTTGGGCAGTTATGCTGTGATACAGGGCTGCAGCTGAGCAGCGAAAACAGGGTGGGAAGAAAAGACTGTAGTTGGAGGAAGGAAAGAACATGGGGAATGATGAGAGTTGGCAGTAATAGAGCTGGAAGCAGGTGAGGAAACAATCCTATTTCTCCTGGCTCAAAGCCTCAGCTGTCAGTATACTCAACATCTCATCTCGTCTTACCTGCCAGCTTCAATAAGGTTCAAATCCGCTGAAAAACATTAAGAATTAAAAGCCAGTGTTTTTTAAAAAAACTCGGAAGCTCAAACCTTCCTTGAAAGCTGTTAGTAACTGAGCTGTCCCCTGACAGCAGATTGGTCACCTACCCTATTCACATCACCGTTAAATCTGGAAATGGATGGAATTCAGTTGGTTTGGGTTAGTTTAAATTTTAAATTCCATCCCCAACCTCAACCCACCTGTTATTGGAGCTAAACTTTCCCCATAATGGCTGTCAGATTTTCCAGTAATACACTACGATTTGTTTCTCAATAAATAGTCAACTTCACATTGCATTGTTCCTTTCGTGTGTCCAGAATGGCACTGCTGTGATGGAGCACCCTGCTGTCCAGTGTATGGACTGATCCCCAGTTGTGTCATCTTCTCCCTTCTTCCCACCTTTTGCTTCTTGCATTCTTATCTACACACACACACTTAAATATGCAATTCGTACAGAACTCCCACACTACTATGGGCGGCACAGTGGTTAGCACTGTTGCCTCACAGCAACAGGGACCCAGATTCTATTCCAGGTGACTGCGTGAGTTTCCTGTGGGTGCTCCGGTTTCCTGCCACAGTCCAAAAATGTGCGGGTGAGGTTGATTGGCGAAGTTCAATTGTCCCTTGGTGTCAGGGGAATTCACAGTAAGAAGTTTAACAACACCAGGTTAAAATCCAACAGGTTTATTTGGTAGCAAATGCCACTAGTTTTCGGAACAGGCTGTCCCTTCGTCAGGTGGAGTGGAGAAATGCTCACAAACAGGGTATACAGAGACACAAACTCAATTTACAGAATAATGATTGGAATGCATAATTGGAATCATTACTCTGTAAATTGGCAGAAAATATTTGGGTTTGAATGGTACTTGATTGTAGGAGGTGAGTGAAGCAGGGATTGTGAATGTGAGCGGTGCATGAAGCCATTGGTTCACTTGTAAGGATATTCCGTGTGAAGATGTATTCACGCCCCTTGATTATTTGTGTGAGTTTATTGAAATCCAATCCCTCAGGGTTAGACTGCTGGCATTATCCACAATGGTTACCTGCTCCACCCATCTTTGCAGAGTCTGTCTGATCATCTCTGGCTCCCTGAGCAATGGAAACCTCCCTCCTTTTGTCCACTTCCTGAAACAAAACTTCCAGGATTGAAATTAAAGAACCTTTGAGCTTGCTATCTGGTCTGTTGAACCTTCTGCTCATAATCTTTTTGTCAATGACTTTTAACACTCAGTGCATCCAGAATTCATCTGCCTTTTAAGATTTGGAGGATTGCTGTATGTGGTGTTAGACTCACAGGAACTTGGGCCCTTTGCTGAGATGTACAATCAAGTGTTTAGCAGTGGGCTGTGCACCACTACCATTGAAATTAGTAGGCAGCTTGAAGCCTGGAGGAATGCAAATTAATTGAATATCATTATCCTTGTGTCTTTCTTTGGGGAAAATCACATTTTTAGCCTCTTGTTCTTTTCAAACCAATTATTTATTCCCTAAACAATGGCAAGCAGAAGACAGGAGCTGAACAACTCAATAAATAGATCCCAACTGTAGTCCTGCCTCATTCAAGATCAAGACTTTTGCATGATATTTTTTGTAATATTTAGATCTGTGTTAGATTAGGTATTTTTAACAGCAAAATTGATCATTGACATTCAATACACATGGCCAGCTCATGCTCATCGAGATGAGAATAAGCACTATCATTATGGCTAAAAAGATAGAAGTAGGCACATTATTAGGTTTCAGGAAATTCAAAGGTTTTTTTTAAGTCGGGTTACACTGAGGGAGAATTTAGCATGGCCAATGCACCTAACCAGTACGTCTTTCGGACTGTGGGAGAAACCAGAGTACCCAGAGGAAACCCACGCAAACATGGGGAGAACGTGCAGACTCTGCACAGTGACCCAAGCCGGGAATTGAACCCAGGTCCCTGGCGCTGTGAGGCAGCAGTGAGGAGCTTGGAGAAGAGAAGGTTGAGAGTAGATTTGATTGGTATATTCAAATCCCTGAGGGGTGTCCCCTAAGTGGATGGGGAGAAACTTCCTGTTTGTGGAAGGATCAAGAATGAGAGGACACTGATCTATGGTGATCGGAAAGAAGCAATGGTAAGATGAGGAAGCATGTTTTTGCGCAGCGAATGGTTAGAATCTGGAATGCACTCGCTGAAAGCTTGACGAAGGCACCTTGAATCTTTCATTAGTGAATTGGATCAATACGTGAAGTGGAAGCGTTTACAGGGTTCTGGGAGAAATGGAGGTGAGTGGGACAAGACGACTTGCTCTTGCAAAGAGTGAGCATTGGCAAAATGGGCTGAATGGCCTCCTTCTATGCTGTAATCCACGAGTCTAACCTTTGAAGAATTTTTAATACAGACAAACCATCCACCCATTTTGATGAAAAGACCCTTGTCCACAGGAGCATACTTTACTTCCTTTTGCAACATGTCTAACTCGGTACAGTCGACTTGCTGTCCTGTAGTGAACTGTTTTCTGGTCAAAATTTACAACCTACTATATACCTTTGCATGTGGGTCCCCTTGTGTTGGAACATGTAGCGCCAAATATAGATTTCACTTTGAAATATAGTGAATACCATTGATCTGTCCAAGTGCTCCTGTCATTATAAAAACACAGCAGTAAAATTTCCCAGTGACATAAGGAGATAATTTGTTTCCATCCTCGCCCTTCCTCTTCCTTTGGAGAATCCTTTCTTTTGCTTTAAACATTGTTTTTAACTCCTGATTTACCTTTAGATCCTCTGCAATAATGGGAATAACAATCCAAATATCGAGGTGTTGATTACTTTCTGTGTTCCGATTAATTCCATGCCAGAAACATCTTGACCTATGAAAACAAAAGGTCCCTGTGATGTTTCCTCACTATTTCTCACTGTCATTTTCCCTTCCATAGATAGGTTCAAGCTCAAATTGTATTTGTTTCCTCCTAAAACATCAATTTTAATTATATCTTTAGCATTATAATTCCTTTCTTTGTCTAACCATGCATGTACCAAGCTGGTACATGTCTGGTTAGAATCTGCACAGAGAAAAAATCTTATAAAGTTTCACCCTAAACGTCCAGCTAGGATCTGGAGAGTTCCAGATCCATTTTTTGGGCGAGTTTTCATACCCAATTTTATGCACCCTGCCTGTGAAAAGATGGGCTAGTCAGAGAGGCTGTGGGTGGGGCTTAACTCGCCAGACAGCCTGTAGACAGAGTTGCTGCGCATGTGCAGACCTCTGATGCTGCACATGTGCACTAGCTATAGCAGGAGTCTGACAGACAAGGAGAGAGCAGTCAGACCCCTGCTACTGCTTGCAGCCTCAACTAGTTCCCCCCACTCCTGCAATCGCGGGGACCGGCGGCCCGAGATACAGCCACCGCCCCCCACCCCCCTTCACTGCCCAGATTGATTGCAGCCCCTCTGGCACTGCCTAGTGGGCATTGCCCAGGTGCCAGGCTGGCACTGCCCAGTGCCAGAGTGGCATTGCCAGTCCACTGCCCAAAGGGCACCCCAGCCTTGCACTCGGCCTCCCTGGGGAGGGCCTTCATGGTCTCTGGTTCCACCGGCAAGGCCAACATGACTGTTCCCCATTTATGGGGAGCAGGTGTTTTCTTTGCTGCAGAAAACCTCTCTCAACAAGGCCATAAAGGCAAACGAGCTCCACACTATTTAGCGCAGGGCTGGCTAAACACATGGAAATCAACATTTACATAATTTATTGGGTGAATTTGGGGAAGGGGAGAGACAGATGGAGAGGTTAAAGAACTCTGCTCACCCCAGGCCAGCAACACACACACACCCCGTACTCCCTGCCCCCCCCCGTCCCCCCTCCCTGCCCCCCCCCTCCCCCCTCCCTCCCCTCCCCCCCCCCCAGATCCCAGAATGGCAACACAACCCCCCACCCTCACAAACACATACCCAGAACCCATGCAGTAGTGGCCCCAGACAATGCTGCTTGACATGTCCTGAGCTGCAGAACTTCAGACAGTTTCCAGCCCAACCCCTATCAGCAACAGTGCTTGTTACTGCCAGCACTAGGACCCAGAGTCAGCGCTAAGACCCGAGGTCAGTGCTCTGACCCGGATCTGTGCTGATGTTGGACCCCGTGAGCAACAACATCCCCGCACCCACTACACACTCGCAGGACCCTCCCGACCAACCGAAACTCTACATGGCTGTCACAAAACAACCCCGTCTGAGCAGCATTGAGCAGTGTGAAAGCAGAGACTCACCTCCTCACTCACCCTCACTGATCAAGCATCTGAATGAGACTTTTATACTTGAGGTGTTTTCCTGACCGATCCATCTGAACGAGGTGGTTAAGGCAGGTGAGCTGGGACGATTGGATGATGGCTAATGACATTGTGATGAATGCAAAAAAAATGCAAATTGACTTTTTGCCCGTTTTGGGTGGGGTCCCGATCGTGCCAATTTTTTTTTTGCTCGGTAAAATGCGAATGGATGCGAAAGCGGGCGGCATTCCAGCTCGTTGCTTCATGCGCGATTTTACGGCATTTTCCAGCAGCAAAACAGGTGCGATGAGATCATAAAATTCCGCACCTAGCGAAATAAAATGACTAAAGTCTATGACGTATGAACAAGTGAATTTGGAGTAAGTATAGGCCATTCTTCCCCATCCGTCTTCACTACCATTCAGTAAGATCATGGTGAGTCTGATTTTAACCTCAACTCCACCTTCCGACCTACCCCGATAACTTTTCACCTTCTTCCTTATTGAGAATCTATCCACCTCTGCCTCAAAATATTCAATAAGAAGTTTAACAACACCAGGTTAAAGTCCAACAGGTTTATTTGGTAGCAAAAGCCACACAAGCTTTCGAGGCTCTAAGCCCCTTCTTCAGGTGAGTGGGAATTCTGTTCACAAACAGAACTTATAAAGACACGGACTCAATTTACATGAATAATGGTTGGAATGCGAATACTTCTTTTTAGCCTGTCTTGATGCTCTCTCCACTCCCATTGTTTTGTTTCTTAAAGACTGGATTAGTTGTAAGTATTCGCATTCCAACCATTATTCATGTAAATTGAGTCTGTGTCTTTATAAGTTCTGTTTGTGAACAGAATTCCCACTCACCTGAAGAAGGGGCTTAGAGCCTCGAAAGCTTGTGTGGCTTTTGCTACCAAATAAACCTGTTGGACTTTAACCTGGTGTTGTTAAACTTCTTACTGTGTTTACCCCAGTCCAACGCCGGCATCTCCACATCAAAATATTCAAAGACAAAGGGAGTGATTCTTCCACTCTCTGTGCTGCTTTTGTGGTCAGTGAGCGAGGAGACTCGAGCGGAGGCTATTTCACAGGCATTGGGCGCCATGGCCTCCATGCGTCTCTGGCAGCCAGATTTCCGGCACCATCAGCTCTGCACCAATTTCTGGCGCAGTGCTGCATAATTTATTTAAATGAGCATTTAAATCTGTTTTAAATATCATTAGTGGGCTTGGGACTGAAATCTCCTGGCCCGCTAGTCACATCCCCCACACCCCCCGACCAGGAGTGGTTCACTTTAGGGGAGCTGGTGACCCAATCCCGCTGGAGTGAAGGGGGGTAATCGAGACCCTCCCAGAGGGTCGGGCGCCAATGGGGGGTTCCCTAGGCAATGCCACTTTGGCAGTGCCAGCCAGGGCCTTATGGCACTGCCCAAAGTTCAAAGTGCCAATGCCCAGGGGCACCTTGGCACTGCCCACTAAACATCAGGCAGTGACAAGGGGGTGGGGCCAGAGAGAGGCAGGTCCTCTGGGGAGCGGCGATCAGTGGGGATGGGGGGGGAGGCCCACTGCCACTCTGCAGAGGGATAGCGCTCAGAGGGAGGGAGGCCAACAATCAGAGTGTGGGGGGAGGTTGGCCTGCCGGGGGTAGGTGGAGGGGGTCAGGGCTGCTGGTGGTGGAAAGGGAGATCAGGGCTGTGGGTGGGGGAGATTGGGGCAGGGGGGCCGGGGCCCGGATATGTTCGGGGGGGGCCAGGATTGGGCTGTGGCGGGGCTGAAGGGCCAGCGATCACAAGGCTAGCAGTGCGAGGCTATCGCGCATGCTCCGATCTCGGCGCTGACAGATTGACGCATGCGCAGTGGCTCGCTCAGCGCTATGCTGCCAGCCTCTCCAGCGGGAATAGGCCCTGCCCACTGATTTCTGGAGTGAATCATGCTAGTGCACTCTGCAGTGTACAGAGTGAGGGAGATTCATTTTGAAACTCCCACTGAAAAAAGCAAGGGGATTTACTCCAGTTTTTACACAAATGTGACACTCAGAATGTTTGGGGGAGAATTGCCTCCATTGCCTTTTGAGGAAGAGCCCCAAAGATGCACATCGCCTCATATCTGTCTTCAATGAGCGACCCCTTAGTTTTAAACAATGATCCCTAGTCTTAGATTTTCCTGAAAGGGAACCCACCCTTTCCACATCCACCCTGTCACAGGGTCTTGTATGTTGCCATCAAGTCATCTCTTACTGTTCTAAACTCCAGCAGATACAAGCCTCATCAGTCCAATCTTTCCTCATTGGATACCCATTCCAGTTATTATAGAACATAGAACATAGAACAGTACAGCACAGAACAGGCCCTTCGGCCCACGATGTTGTGCCGACCTTCATCTGAAACCAAGATCAAGCTATCCCACTCCCTACCATCCTGGTGTGCTCCATGTGCCTATCCAATAACCGCTTAAATGTTCCTAAAGTGTCTGACTCCACTATCACTGCAGGCAGTCCATTCCACACCCCAACCACTCTCTGCGTGAAGAACCTACCTCTGATATCCTTCCTATATCTCCCACCATGAACCCTATAGTTATGCCCCCTCGTAATAGCTCCATCCACCCGAGGAAATAGTCTTTGAACGTTCACTCAATCTATCCCCTTCATCATTTTATAAACCTCTATTAAGTCTCCCCTCAATCTCCTCCGCTCCAGAGAGAACAGCCCCAGCTCCCTCAACCTTTCCTCATAAGACCGACACTCCAAACCAGGCAGCATCCTGGTAAATCTCCTCTGCACTCTTTCCAGCGCTTCCACATCCTTCTTATAGTGAGGTGACCAGAACTGCACGCAATATTCCAAATGCGGTCTCACCAAGGTCCTGTACAGTTGCAGCATAACCCCACGGCTCTTAAACTCCAACCCCCTGTTAATAAAAGCTAACACACTATAGGCCTTCTTCACAGCTCTATCCACTTGAGTGGCAACCTTTAGAGATCTGTGGATATGGACCCCAAGATCTCTCTGTTCTTCCACAGTCTTCAGAACCCTACCTTTGACCCTGTAATCCACATTTAAATTAGTCCTACCAAAATGAATCACCTCACATTTATCAGGGTTAAACTCCATTTGCCATTTTTCAGCCCAGCTTTGCATCCTATCTATGTCTCTTTGCAGCCTACAACACCCCTCCACCTCATCCACTACTCCACCAATCTTGGTGTCATCAGCAAATTTACTGATCCACCCTTCAGCCCCCTCCTCTAAGTCATTCATAAAAATCACAAAGAGCAGAGGACCAAGCACCGATCCCTGCGGCACTCCGCTAGCAACCTGCCTCCAGTCCAAAAATTTTCCATCCACCACCACCCTCTGTCTTCGATCAGACAGCCAGTTACCTATCCAATCGGCCAACTTTCCCTCTATCCCACACCTCCTTACTTTCATCATAAGCCGACCATGGGGGACCTTATCAAACGCCTTACTAAAATCCATGTATATGACATCAACCGCCCTACCTTCATCAACACACCTAGTTACCTCCTCAAAAAATTCTATCAAATTTGTGAGGCACGATTTGCCCTTCACAAATCCGTGCTGACTATCCCGGATTAATCCGCATCTTTCTAAATGGTTGTAAATCCCATCTCGAAGGACCTTTTCCATCAATTTACCAACCACCGAAGTCAGACTAACCGGTCTATAATTACCAGGGTCATTTCTATTCCCTTTCTTAAACAGAGGAACAACATTTGCCACTCTCCAGTCCTCTGGCACCATCCCCGTGGACAGCGAGGACCCAAAGATCAAAGCCAAAGGCTCTGCAATCTCATCCCTCGCCTCCCAAAGAATCCTAGGATACATTTCATCAGGCCCAGGGGACTTATCGACCTTCAGTTTATTCAAAACTGCCAATACATCCTCCCTCCGAACATCTATTTCCTCCAGCCTATTAGCCTGTAACACCTTCTCTTCCTGAAAAACATGGCCCCTCTCCTTGGTGAACACTGAAGAAAAGTATTCATTCATCACCTCGCCTATCTCTACTGATTCCATACACAAGTTCCCACCACTGTCCTTGACCGGCCCTAACCTCACCCTGGTCATTCTTTTATTCCTCACATAAGAGTAAAAAGCCTTGGGGTTTTCCTTGATCCGACCCGCCAAGGACTTCTCATGTCCCCTCCTAGCTCTCCTCAGCCCCTTTTTCAGCTCGTTCCTTGCTAACTTGTAACCCTCAGTCGAGCCATCTGAACCTTGTTTCCTCATCCCTACCTAAGCTTCCCTCTTCCTTTTCACAAGACATTCCACCTCTTTTGTGAACCACGGTTCCCTCACTCGGCCATTTCCTCCCTGCCTGACAGGGACATACCTATCAAGGACACCCAGTATTTGTTCCTTGAAAAAGTTCCACTTTTCATCAGTGCCTTTCCCTGACAGTTTCTGTTCCCATCTTATGCCCCCTAATTCTTGCCTAATCGCATCATAATTACCTCTCCCCCAATTGTAAGCCTTGCCCTGCCGTCCGGCCCTATCCCTCTCCATTGCAATAACAAAAGACACCGAATTGTGGTCACTATCTCCAAAGTTCTCTCCCACAACCAAATCTAACACTTGGCCCGGTTCATTTCCCAGTACCAAATCCAATGTGGCCTCACCCCTTGTCGGCCTATCCACATATTGTGTCAGGAAACCCTCCTGCACACACTGCACAAAAAGTGTCCCATCCAAACTATTTGACCTACAAAGGTTCCAATCAATATTTGGAAAGTTAAAGTCCCCCATGACAACTACCCTGTGACCCCCACACGTATCCATAATCTGCTTAGCAATTTCTTCCTCCACATCTCTATTACTATTTGGGGGCCTATAGTAAACTATTGGCTCAGTAAACCTGTTCTGAACTGCTTCCAATGCATTTACATCCATCTTTAAAGAAGGAGACTGATCTGGTACCCCACACGTGGCCTCACCAATGTCCCATATAACTAAAGCATAACCTCCCTACTTTGCAATCAATTCCCCACCAAATAAACGATAACATTCTATTAACTTTCGTAATTACTTGTTGCACTTGTGTACTAGTCTTTTGTGATTCATCCACTGGTACACTAAGATCCCTCTGCATCGCAGAACTCTACAATCTATCACAGTTGGTGGATTAAATGCTTCTTTCATATTCTTCCTGCCAAAATGGACAATTCCATATTTTCCCATGTTATACTCCAATTGCCAGATATTTGCCACTCTTTTATCCTTTTTCAGCCTTCTTCTGTCCTGTTCACAACTTACTTTCCTACTATTTTTAAGTACACATTTCTAAGTTTGCTCGGACATTGTTCATTTATGAGAGGAGCCATTTTTCAAAAATAATCAACATTCCTCGTATACCAAAATAGAATTTTAAAAAGTCAGTTCCATGTTAAACAAAACAAAATTTGTGTCATAGGATTATTTGGATCGAATAGCTGTGAAGGACACCAAACAGGCATGGTGGCCCAGTGATTAGCGCTACTGCCTCATAGCACGAGGGACATGGGTTTGATTCCTGGCTTGGGTCACTATGCGGAGTCTGCACATTCTCCCCGTGTCTGCATGGGTTTCCTCCGATTTCCCTCCACAGTTCAAAGATGTGCAGGTTAGGTGGATTGGCCATGCTAAATGCACCTTAGTGTCAGGGGGACCAGCTAGGGTAAATTCATGGGGTATGCGGGGATAGGGCCTGGGTGGGATTGTAGTCGGTGCACTGTAGGATTCCATATATGTCTTTTCCTTGACATTTTGTGTCCTTTTTGGCAGGTGACAGGAAACCAGTGAAGATCAAGAACCCTCCTCCTGCACCAACAATTCGGAGAACTAAGAATCGAAGAAAGCAGTTCTTAAGAAATCCAAGGAGAAGTAATTAAAGTGTTCACCTTTCTTAGCAAAAGTCCAGCAATCTTGCAGTTTATTTTAACCTTAATAAAGAAGCAAACTGAGGTCAAGTTTATCTTCATATTACTGGAACCTGGAAGAAGGGGAGGGACCATTGACATTTAAGCCTTCCAAAATATTCTTAGAATAGAGATCTTTCCAGATTATGCTTTTGTTTACATTTATTTGGGTGTCATTAACTTTGTTTAAGGAAATGATGTATACAGGACAGGAAATTCAGGAAGGAATGACTTGATGCACCAACTGAATATTTCTCCTTTCACACTTTTCTGTTATTCTGGTGGAAGCTGGTGGTTGGGTGCAAAATGCCATACATTTCAAATGGAATTGAAGATGTGGATCTTATTAAATATCTTGCTGGAAGATATGTGCACCTTTTTCTGCTTAAATGACCATTTAATTGGAAAATACCCATTTCTTCTCTTCAGTGAGTTATTTCAGTTCAAATAAACACAACTACAGATTAATTTCTTCCTTTCATATTATCTCTTCAATTTAAAAACACCAGTCATTTAACTCTGCTGCTGCATTTGAATGGTGTTCACCTCTAATTTAGGCTATTTGTGACTGACAGAGCTAGGACATAGAGGTCAGCACTATTTGTGAGAAGAATTATATCAGAGAAATTTTAAGCTCTGCTTTAAAGGGAAGAATTTTTGCGAAACCATTGCTTTTGGGTCAGTAAAATTTCATTGCTGCTTCAAATGGTTAGACTGACTTTAAATCCTATAATTAATTCACGGCTACTGAATTATTTTATTTTAATGGGCTATTTTTTGGAATTAATTATATATTGGCTACATTAAAGATATATGAGTTACTAGAATTTATTATTCGAATAAGGGAAACCTGGTAACTTTCAAAGTTATTGCCCTGGTGGAAGAAACTCTGTATTGTAACTCCCTGTTATCAAATGTAATTATAAAGCAGGCAACATTTTATGTACTGAAACTTTAAAATAATAAAATTGAATGAAAAACAAATGATGGGATGTGTGAATGTATTTATTTTCTGCAGATTATATGATGACAGCTCTGAATGTCTTATGCGTAATATTATAACCTTTATATAGATAATATAAAATTAATGGCCTGTCACCTCCGATCACCATCGGAAAGCTGTGGGCTGCTAGAAATAGAAGAAACTTTTGCGCACTTACCTTTGATGAGAAATTGTGCAGAAACTCTCGATGGGAACAGCAGCCTTTGACCTTCAGCACAGCCATCTCCCCAGGCCCCAGCGCAACGCAATCGAATCCTAACCACGCTCCTTTATGATGAGGTAAGACTGGGAATGCCCCATTACGGTCCAGGTTCCAAAAGACAGTTTTGCATTGAAAACAGAAGGATTGCCCTGCTCTTGTAAAGGTATATTGACACTTGTATTTCATTTTTTTGCTATTTCTTTTAAGTCGTTAATACTGCTGTTATTGGCTCACTCAAACTAAGTTTATTTTATTTGAACATGAGTAATATGTATAAACACATATTTATTTGTTTTAAATTTGTGAAATTGTTATTTAAATCTGCAGTATATACGCTTATAAATGTTTGTATATTTTAATTTAGAATATTTGAAATCTGGGAAACTATTTTAAATCTGCATTCTATTATCATAAAAGTTATACAAGTTTTCATGTGGTTTAGTTTAGATGATGATAATTGAAAATTTAATTGGGAAGATGAGAGGTCAGAACTTCTTGAACCATGATTTGGATACCTGCATGAGATTGGTCAAAGGAGGGCTCACGTTTTGGGCCACGGAAAATCTAGACGTGTTTATCATTAGTATTCTTCTACCTTGCTTACTTTATTTGTAATTCTCATACTTAACTGTTCTGTGTTTCAACAAGGCATTTGTATAATTTCATATTTAAATGTTTTGTTTCAATAAAGCATTAGTAGAATTTTGTAGCTTAATGGAAAATATTTATTAACAAAAATTGTTATAAATACAAACCTTTGATACCATGTTAACAATTTACTTTAGCAGCTGCACTGATATGTTTAATTGCCTTGTCTTTTCACGTTTCTTACAAAGTATATATTTCTCTAACAACAATCAATAAAATATCTATACAATAACACAACAATTCTGTCGTCTCTAAACATGGAGGTGAGGGAGAGATATGAGGAGGGGGAAAAGGAGTGAGGGAAGAGTTTGGATATTACATGCCTACATCAAAGCCTGAAAAATAACTTCAGTTAAGAATCAAGTGAAAAGTGCGATGTTCCAGTGGTGGTGAAACATGACTTCAGATTTTCAAGCTGCACTGGATTCTGTAATACTGATTTCACATCAGCTTACAGGAGACTTGCAAATGTCATCTTAAGGGATATGCTTTCCTTAAGCATTTGAACTAACCAAGTTGCATAAGGATCAACGCTGCATCAATGTTGACCTTTGGCTTGATTTTTGCAGGCTGGCTTCCAGCTTATCCAAAATGGCACTCGAAGCCGAAATCTGGAATTCCCTCCCCTGAACTCCATCCTCATCATTTCCATGGTGGTGGTCGGAGCAAGTAGGGGTGTTCGGCTAGATGGTTTGGACTGTGCACATATGTGGTTCACGGAAGCAACTGCACATGTTAAAGTTCAGCTGTCTTCAATCAGGTCCAGTATTCATTAGCGGCACAGTGGTTAGCACTGCTGCTCACAGCACCAGGTTCAATTCTGGCCTTGACTGCCTGTGTAGAGTTTACACGTTCTCTCTGTGTCTGCATGGGTTTCCTCTGAGTGCTCTGGTTTCCTCCCACACTTAGGTTGATTGGCCATGCTAAATTGACTCTTACTGTCAGGAGGATTAGTAGATTAAATATATGGCATGGGGATAGGGCCTGGGTGGGATTGTTGTTGGTGCAAGCTTGATGGGCCAAATGGCCTCCTTCTGCACTGCAGGGATTCTATTCTATGATATCCAAAATTTGACTTGTGCACATGTTTCAGGAGAAGATCTAGAGATATAATCCTGGGACATCTTTGGGAATATAAGGTCCTCTTTGATAAAGGTACATTGCCATAAAGTCCCTTTGTGATTGTTAAAAGTAGACATGAATGTGCAGAGACAGTGGATAAACTAATCGGGACTGTCAAAGGGGCTGTTAATGGAGCAGTCCAGACATTTAAATATCTCTCCCTTCAAAAATTGAAAAAGCTGCCTGCAATTTAAAACAAAACAAAAACTTGCTATTTCATGCTGATTGTTGACATAAGCCTGAGATCCATCATTATGTGATTAGTCCTGCATTGCTAATTTCACAAACCATCATTATTGCAGTAGGATAACTCTCAGTTCACCATTTGATTGACGACTCCAAGTGCTTATGAAGTGTTTGAAGTGGAACCATAATGCAGATACTTGTTGTTATGAGCAAATATGTGGCTGAAGAAACTTAACTGTAGTGAATGGGATTTTATCAATGAGAGTATTTTTGTATCGTAACTATATCAATAAACACTGAGAAATGTATTTCCTCTTGGCGTGGGTCCTGAAGTTTGCCCATGGTGAATACTAGATGAGTTGGTATGGATGGTGTAAGTGTAAAGGGGGTAGTTGGGGGCATTGGTTGGCATGATTTGGCTCTATCTTGACATAGGATGTTATAAAGGGCCATGGGGTGGTAATGGTCAAATGTTGGCAGGAAGGTAAGAGGATTCCTGGCAGATTGGTAGAGGGGCATAAAGTTAGCATATATCAGTCATGGAAAATCTCTGCATGGTGTGAGAGTGTGAGGGCTGAAAGCCAGACCTGAATCCCATTACATCTCACCTGCCTAAAATGAAAATTGGGATTTCTGGGGCAGTGGTTTGGGAGTTAGATTTGCAAACCTGGGAATTCTGACTCTGTGTTCTCAACTCAGGAGTGGGAATTCAAACCAATCCAGGAAATTCAATATCCTATAATCTGGAAGCTGCACATTCATTCAGAATCAGGGTGCCATCTTTAAAGGGCGCCCGATCAGAACATGTATAAAATGTGTAAATCTCTGTAAAATGTATAAATCCACCTCCCCTCCCAACCCAACCCACCACAGAGGTCTCAGGGGCTCCCCCACACCTGACATCAGAGTCAGGACTTCTCTCCCCCAACCCCCCTTCCCACTGATCATCGGCCCCTTCCACCTCCCCATCCCCAATGGACATTGCCGGCATCTTCTGCTCCTCCATCCACTCCTGGCCACCACCACATCTAAATGAATCCCCCCTCTCCCATGAGGCAGATTGGCAGTGCCAGGTTGGTGTGGGCATGGTGCCAAGGGGCAGTGCAATGGGACATTGCCAGGCCACTGCCTGGCCATGTCGTTCTACCCAGGGAAGACCCCTGCAACATGTTCACATCTGTGTGAACCTGTTGTAAACTGTGCCAACATGACATGGGGTCTGATTTTACCAACAATTTGTGCCTGTTTTCGGGCGCAAAATCGTGGTAAAGTCGGGTGTGAGGCCTTTATCGCGATCTGCACCCGTGTCCGCGCAGATCGCCACTTTACCGAGACCTGTGAATGGCGGGGAACCGTTCCGCGCCCAAATCGGGCGCAACAATGATTTAAATGCATTTGCATGTATTTAAATTGAATTAATGAACTGCCCACCCAACTCTATCAGCATTTCCCCCTTTACCACCGCGTTTGCCGATCCGGAACCGCGCTTTTAGGGATCTGCTGAATAAAAGTCTGAGTCGGGTGTTCCAGCCTCTGAAGAGCACGTTCAGTGTTTCCAACGGCTCTCTGGGCCCAATTTTACCATTTTCATTCTAAGTGCCGAATCTGGGCGTAGTACAGATCTGACTTAGAAATCTGCTTTCAGGCGCCCCCATAAGCTCTCAGCCATCTCCAGTCCCATTCACGCTGTGGGTGGGTCTTAGCGCGACCGGAACGATCGGAGCTCTGAACTGCACAGTTAGAAAAACATTGGAAAAAGCGCGCCCGCATCAGATCACTCCTGAGCCGCAGAAAGTGGAGAAAGCGGTCTGGGAGCGAAAAGCGGGAGCGAGGGTGTATCTCGTGGGGGGGGGGGGGGGGGGTGGGAGGAGGGAGGTGGGTAAAATGTCTCTCGGGGGGGGGGGCAGATGGATCTCTGGGGAGGGGGCAGGGAGGTCCGCTGCCACTCTGCGGGCGATCGGTGGGGGGGAGGGGGGCAGGGGTGGAGATTGGTCTAGGTAGTGGGAGGGTGGATAAGGGGGGGTAGTGATGTGTGTGGGTAGTTGGGGGGGTGGATAAGGGACACACACACACATCACTGCCCTCCTTATCCACCCCCCCACTACCCAGACCGATCGCCACCCCTGCCCCCTTCCCCCCCACCGATCGCCCGCAGAGTGGCAGCGGACCCCCTTGCCCCCCCTACCAGAGATCCATCTGCCCCCCCCACCAGAGATCCATCTGAACCCCTGCACCAGAGATCCATCTTCCCCCCCCACCGAGATACATCTTACCCGCCTCCCTCCTTCCCCCCCCAAGACAACGATCTGGCCTCACTCCCCCCGCCCCCCCACAGAGCATGGTCTGGCCTCACTCCCCCTCCCCTCCAGAAGAACATCTGACCCGCTTCCTCCCCCCACTACCAGACAACGATCTGACTTCACTCCCCTCCCCCCCCCCCAACGAGAGAATGATCTGACCCGCCTCCCTCCTCCCCCCCACCACTGATCTGAGTCAGAGAGCCGTTGGAAACACTGAACGCGCTCTTCAGAGACTGGAGCACCCGACTCAGACTTTTATTCAGCAGGTCCCTAAAAGCACGGTTCTGGATCGGCAAACGCGCTGGTAAAGGGGGAAACGCTGATAGAGTTGGGCGGGCAGTTCATGAATTCAATTTAAATGCATGCTAATGCATTTTTTAAACCGTCGTTGCGCCCGATTTGGGCACAGAACGGATCCCCGCCATTCGCGGGTCTCGGTAAAGTGGTGATCTGCGCGGACGCGAGTGCAGATCGCGATAAAAGCCTCACACCCAACTTTACCATGACTCCACACCCGAAAATGGGCTTGAATTGTTGGTAAAATCGGGCCCTCTGACTCAGATCAGTGGCGGGGAGGAGGAGGGAGGCGGGTCAGATCGTTGACTGGTTGGGGGGGGAGGAGGAGGAGATGGGTCAGATGTATCTCTGGCCGGGGGGGGGGGAGGGGTGGGTAGGGCCGATCGTTGTCTGGTGGTGGCGGGGGAGGGCTGATCGTTGCTTGGTGGTGGGGGGGGGAGGAGGCGAGTCAGATGTTCTTCTGGAGGGGAGGGGGAGTGAGGCCAGACCATTCTCTGGGGGGGGACACTGAGGCAAGTTCATTGTCAGGGGGTGGGGTGAGGCCAGATCGTTGTCTTGGGTGGGGGAGGAGGGAGGCGGGTAAGATGTATCTCAGGGGGGGCAGATGGATCTCTGGTGGGGGGGGGGCAGATGGATCTCTGGTGGGGGGGCAGATGGATCTCTGGTGGGGGGGCAGATGGATCTCTGGTGGGGGGGCAGATGGATCTCTGGTGGGGGGCAGGGGGGCTGCTGCTACTCTGCGGGCGATTGGTGGGGGGAAGGGGGGCAGGGGTGGCGATTGGTCTGGGTAGTGGGGGGGGTGGTTGAGGGGGGCAGTGATGTGTGTGTGTGTCCCTTATCCACCCCCCCACTACCCGCACACATCACTGCCCCCCTTATCCACCCCCTCTCCACTACCCACACACATCACTGCCCCCTTTATCCACCCCCCCACTACTCAGGCCGATCACCACACCTGCCCCCCTCCCCCCCACTGATAGCCCGCAGAGTGGCAGCGGACCCCCCTGCCCCCCCCAGAGATCCATCTGCCCCCCCTCCACCAGAGATCTATCTGCCCCCCCCCCACCAGAGATCCATCTGCCCCCCCAGAGATCCATCTGATCCCCCCCCAAGATACATCTTACCCGACTCACTCCTCCTCCCGCCCCCCCTCACCCCTCCCCGCGAGATACACCCTCGCTCCCACTTTTCGCTCCCGGGCCGCTTTCTCCGCTTTCTGTGGCTCGGGAGCGATCTGACACGGGCGTGCTTTTTCCAATGTTTTTCTAACTGCGCATGCGCAGTTCAGGGCTCCGATCGTTCCGGCCGCGCTAAGCCCCGCCCACAGCATGAATGGGACTGGAGATGGCTGAGAGCATATGGGAGCGCCTCAAAGCAGATTTCTAAGTCGGATCTGTACTACGCCCAGATTCGGCACTTAGAATTAAAATGGTAAAATCGGGCCCATGATGTCAGCATGCTGTGAATATGTGGCATGGGGTCACTATCTGGTGAGAAGCGGATTAATTGTATTAAAATCTATTCAACTCAATGTAAGTAGGCTCACGCCTGAAGTAGGCCCCATGTATGATAACATGAAACACACTTGCTTTTTTTTGTCAGAGTGACAGAAGGTCTGGAGTGAAAACCCAATGTGTTGGGGACTGGTTTTCCCACCAGAGGTAAGGTTTAGACCAAAGTGTCAGAAGATCTGGAGTGAAAACCTGGCTGTGTTTCTGGGTAGCGGTTTTCAGACAGAATCTGCTTTGCCATTTTTTAGGAAAATTCTGCCCAATGAATGGCTTCCTTCTAAATTATTTTGGAAATTAAATGAACAGAAACTCTGTTACATTAGTTCCTTCATAAGAGAACAAATCCTTCTCATGTGGGCTTCTAAATCTTCACATTACACACACTGCATTTCAGACTCCACTCATTGGATCCCATCTCATATATATTGTAATGACTTCAATGAGGCACATGAGGTTGACCTCTTAGAGTAAGAGCTCTTCCCATTCTCCCAAAACAACTTCCTTGCCATAATCTTCATTTACTTCAACCTATCTTTTATCTCCTGCTCAGGTCCGACTCCCACCCTTTGAAGCATTTTGAGACATTCTGCTACATTAAAGGCAATATTTAAGTGCAAACTGGAATTGGTCTGCTGACCTTGCTTTCTGAAGTAAGCTAGGAGTTAAATAGCAATTTTAACTGTGCTACACTGTTGATCAACTAGTTCCTAATTAAATGGGGTTTAAGACTGTAAAATCAAACCATGCATTGCAATAACTCCTGGTTATAAACCTAAATATTAATCCATTTTTTCATCATATTGTTATTCTTTTTCAAGTTCCTTCCTCTTGCTGAGGGGCTTATGCAAGTCACTTCTGCTATAAATGAGAGACTAAGTCAGTTGGGATTGTATTCACTGGAGTTTCAGAAGAGTGAGAGAGGATCTGATAGGAACTTATAAAATTTTAACAGGGTTAGACAGGGTAGATTCAGAAAGTATGTTCCCAATGTTGGGGGAGTCCAGAACTAGGGGTCATAATTTGAGGAAAAGGGGTAAACCTTTTACGACTGAGGTGAGGAGAAGCTTCTTCACCCAGTGGGTGCTGAATGTGTGGAATTCATTACCACAGAAAGTAGTTGAGGCCAAAACCTTGTGTGATTTCAAGAAGAAATTAGATATAGCTCTTGGGGCTAAAGGTATTAATTGATATGGGTGGATTAGAATATTGAATTTGACAATCAGCAATGATCATAATGAATGGCGGAGCAGGCTCGAAGGGCTGAATGGCCTACTCCTACTCTTAGTTTCTATGTCTCTATAAGCTATAGCATTTTTTGCAATCATTGCTAACTATGTGATGACACTTGGTCAGGTCCTAATTCTTTCTGAGGTGACTGACCACATGGCTGCTTCATCAGGAGAGTGTCCTTGACCTGTCTCACAATATGCTAGTGTCTAGCTTCAGGGCCATTGTCCTCTTGCCAGGATCATTTGCCTCTTCCATCATTTCAAACTTTCTGCACTTGGAGGGATGTTGTCCTTTATCTACATCAGGCAAAGCTGGTGATAGCCTTACTTAGTTTAACCTGTCAGCTGAGGTGAGGTACCAGAGTATGTCAGCTGCTATATATTACCAGAGAGTGAAGGACCAATAAGCCTTGCACAAATTCAAAACTGGAGTGTGTACTTGGCAAGACTCAGAGAAGTACGAGTCTGATGTTATACTAGCTAACTGGAAATGATGATGGAAAAATACTGCGGATGCTGTACAATAACAGAAAATGCTGGAAAATCTCAGTGCCTGACAACGTTTGTGGAGGAGAATTGAGCCAACGTTTTGAAACACAGAAAAGCAAGAGCAATCTGAGTCATTGAAAGAAGAGAACTCAGGAGTGAGCAGCTGTCAAGGGTCTGCTGGAACATGTTAGACATGAAAAGAGACAGCGGTGAGCAGGTCCCAAGCTAAAGAACAGCGCATCCCAGAAACCAGGAAATGGGACAGAAGAGAATTCCAGGAAAACTGAAGTCAAAGGAACAAACAATGGGAATCTCGGACAAAAGGTTATTTTCAGTGAAGTTGATAGATTGTGAAGCAGAGAAAGGTTCCAAGTTAAGAGGCAAAGCTGCAGAAAGCAGAGGGAAAGCAATAGGTTTGTGAGAAGCCAGGGATCCAAAGTGAATCGAAGGTTGGTGACACTTGAATGCAGCCTGTGCAGCAGTGTGTTCTGTTGGCACAGCTGGGTATCTGAGAGATTGTGAGGAAAGGAAGCCTGAATGCACAGGATGATCCAGAGCAGTGGAATCCCACAAGGAAAGGTTTAAACCCGAGAGGTGGATCATTGGTAAGACATTTGGGAGAGAGTTCCAAGGCATGTTCTTCGAGAGCGGAGATTGGAATCTGTGGCTCACAATGTGACAAGCATCTGGGGGAATTGATAACCAATCCATACAAGTCATTTTTGGGTGGCATCTTTTCACTTAGTTTCAGAGGACAGTGTGTTTGACCACATTTCACCTATTGGACTGTGTGCTGACTGAAAATGTTAGAGTATAAGATAAATTTTGTAATGTTTGTTATCCTTACAAATCTGTATACACCTGTAAAGGTACCGTTGGGGTGAAGGAGTCGTGTATTACAGTTAATCTTTCCTTGTTTAATAAATGTTTTATTCTTTCTTTATAGCTGCATCACCAGTTCCATGACTCTGTTCAGTCGCTGCCTTTCATATATCTAACCAAGATCAAGGGTGTACAGAAGCTGCTTGTCATTTCTTCAGGGGAGCAGGAGGCAATGCTGTTGTACTTCCACATGTCTAAGGAATTGATGGGTCACATCTGTTGCATTCTCCAAGAGGAGTTAAAACACTGACACTGGGAGGATATGCTTTGCCAGTGGCTCTCAAAGTCAGGCCATTCTGAACTTTTTTACAAGGTCTTCTTCCAGGACTAAACTGGGGATCTCTCAAACCTCCACTCACGAGTGCATACAGGAGGTGGTGAATGTGCGGTTTACCAAGGTCCATAATTGCATACAGTTCTCTCTAGCTCCAGAAACCATCCAGGCTGCCAGAGCACTGGGCTTTGCTGCTATTTCTGGATCCCGACAGGTGCATGGTGCCATTGATTGCACTTATGTGGTTTTAACAGCTCCCTGGCAGCATTTAGTCCTATTCATCTACAGGATAGGGTTCCACTCACTCAATGTGCAATTGGTCTGTAACTACCAGAAACACATTATTCAGGTATGTACCAGATACCCAGCAAGCTGCCATGACATGAGACAATTCTCAATGATGACCATGAAACCATTGTTGATTGTTGTAACAATCCATCTGGTTCGCTCATGTCCTTTAGGGAAGGAAATCTGTCATCCTAACCTCGTCTGCCCTACATATGACTCCAGACCTAAAGCAATGTTGTTGACTCTTAACTACCCTTGGGGAAACTGGGGTTGTTCTCCTTGGAAAGACGGAGGATGAGGGGAGACTTAATAGAGGTGTATAAAATTATGAAAGGCATAGATAGGGTGAACGGTGGGAAGCTTTTCCCCGGGTCGGTGGTGACGTTCACGAGGGGTCATAGGTTCAAGGTGAAGGGGGGGAGGTTTAACACAGATATCAGAAGGACATATTTCACACAGAGGGCGTGGGGGCCTGGAATGTGTTGCCGGGCAAGGTGGTGGAGGCGGACACACTGGGAACGTTTAAGACTTATCTAGACAGCTATATGAACGGAGTGGGAATGGAGGGATACAAAAGAGTGGTCTAGTTTGGACCAGGGAGCGGCGCGGGCTAATTGTTCCTTGTTTCTCGTTTCAAGGCTTCATTCTATGATCATCTTGCCGGTGCCAGTACAGAGCGAGACTGCGGATAGTTGGGAACCTGTCTCGGGGGCAGGGAATTCATATGGTGTTCGTGGAAGTGGAAATGACTAGGGTTGGCAAGCATTTTCCGATCGGGGCCATTGTGATCTCCTGGACTCGTTTCGATCGCCTCAGGGGGTCGGAGAGGAATTTCCCAGATTTTTTTCCCCCATATTGGCCCTGGGGTTTTTCACTCTGGGTTTTCGCCTCTCCCTGGAGATCACATGGTCTGGAATGGGGGGGTGGGGGTGAGTTAATAGGTTGAGATGAACAAAGCATCGTAGCTGTGAGGGACAGCTCGGTGGATAGGATATTAGTATGTAGATAGGCTGGAAAATTGGGCGGGGATCCTGGTTTCAGGATTCAATCCTGGACCGGGGAGCGGCGTGGGCTTGGAGGGCCGAAGGGCCTGTTCCTGTGCTGTATTGTTCTTTGTACCCTATGAAATGTTGTAATGAGCCACTCAGTTCAAGGGCAATTAGGGATGAGCAACAAATGCTGACCTTGTCAATGGCGCCCCCATCAGATGAATGATTGAATTAAAAAAAACAAATTCTCCATCCATTTGCCTGACATGTGAACGTGACACAAAGATTGTCCTTTAGTCATGGCATGAATCAACTCCAGTCTCCCAGATTGCCTGGATCCACTACAGTTCAACTATCGCCACAACTGGTCCACAGCAGATGCCATCTCCCTGGCCCTACATTCAACCCTGGATAACAAGGACATTTATGTCAGACTTCCATTTATTGACTACTGGTCAGTCTTCAACACCATTATTTCGACAAAACTCATCTCTGAACTCCATGTCCTTGGGTTCGGTTCCTCCCTCTGCAACTGGATCCTAGACTTGCTAACCCACAGCTGCAATCAGTAAGGATAGGCAACAAAACGTCCTCAATGATCATCCTCAACACCAGTGCCTCACAAGGCTGTGTCTTCAGCCCCTTACTATACTCCTTATACACCTATGACTGTGTGGCCAAATTCCCCTCCAACTCCCCTTTCAAGGTGATGACACCACCATGATGGATCGGATCTCAAAAAATTATGAGACTGAATATAGGAAAGAGATAGCGAAACTGGTGCGATGACAATAATCTCTCCCTCAATATCAACAAAATGAAGAAGATAGTCATCAACTCAGGAAGCAGAGTGGAGGACATGCCCCTGTCTACATCAACAAGGATGAAGTGGAGATGGTCAAGAGCTTCAAATTTCTTGATGTCCAGATCACCAACAGCCTTTCCTGGTCCCTCCACGTCACGCTATAGTTAAGAAAGCCCACCAACGCCTGTACTTTCCTGGGATGCTAAGGAAATTTAGCATGTCTGCTATGACTCACACTAACTTTTACAGATACACCACAGAAAGCATTCTTTCTGGATTTTTCACAGCTTGTTATGGCTCCTGCTCTGTCCAAGACCGCAAGAGTCTACAAAAGGGTTTGAATGAAGCCCAGTCCATCACGCAACACAGTCTCCCATCCATTGACTCTGTCTACACTTCCCACTGCCTTGGAAAATCAACCAGCATAATTAAGGACCCCACGCACCCCGGACATTCTCTCTTCCACCGTCTTCCATCGGGTAAAAGATACAAAAGTCTGAGGTCACGTAACAACCAACTCAAGAACAGCTTCTTCGCTGCTGCCATCAGACTTTTGAATGGACCTACCTCAAGTTGATCTTTCTCTACACCCTAGCTATGACTGTAACATTACATTCTGCACTCTCTCTTTTCCTTCCCCAGGTACAGTATGCTTTGTCTGTATAGCTGTATACTAATACATGTGACAATAATTAATCAAGTCAAATCAAAAATCAAAATCAAAGAACCTTTTGGAATTAGCATCTTGAAGCTTGCAGACTGTTTAGATCAGGGGACATTAACCGGAAGTTATGGCTCTGCTCCAAATCTCCCCAAACCTGGTGTAGAATGCATGCAACTCCAAGGTCATTAACTTTCCAACTTCTAGCAGGAAAAACCAATTGATGAAGTCCAGAGCTCAAAAATATTCAGTGGGAACTGTTACCGGGGAGCTGTGCTGATTTCCACGCAGTGATTAGAGAACACTAAATAGAATCCCTACAATGCAGAAGGAAACCATTCAGCTCATCAAGCCTGCACCAATCCTACCCAGGCCCTATCTCCAACCCCATGTATCTACCCTAGCTAGTCCCCCTGACACTAAGGGGCAGTTTAACATGGCTGATCCAACAAACCTGTACATCTTTGGAGTGTGAGAAGAAACCCAAGCGTCCAGAGGAAACCCACGCTGACGCGGGGAGAACATGCAAACTCCACACAGTCACCCAAGGCCGGAATTTAACCCAGATCCCTGGTACTGTGAGGCAGCAGTGTTAACCACTGTGGCACCGTGCCACCCAGAGTTGGACAGGAGCGCAAATGAGCTCTGAGTTAGGGTTAATAGACAAACCATACTCACAGCTGACGGAGAGCACATGGAGGCCAAGGATAAAAATGCTCTATTTCTTTATGCGGCTATATTTAATCACCCATACCACACACTGACCATTCTACAATGTATGTGAGTCAGGACTACATGAGCCTCCATCTTATACAGTCAGGACTGAACAGTACTGAAACCTGCACAGCATGTCTCAGAGAAGCCTTGCACAGCTATACTCTTGTTTGAGGCTGCTGCATTGTTGATGGCAGCACTGAGCAGTGAACAGACATACTAATATGAGATGATTGCACGCAACATGCAACCGAGGCACACGATGTGACATCTGTGAGAAGGGTGGGGGATTGTGTTGTGGGAAAAGTCACCACTCGGAGATCAGACTTGAGATTCAACATGCAGTTTATTAAATCGAAGCTTCGGGAGGATCTCTGGGCAGAGTTCCTCAACCTGGCTTGGCAGCAAGTGCATTTATATACGTTAAAACATCACAAACATCAGCAGTTTTGCATCAAGCCATACGCGGTTACATACTTGGCCAATTGTGCCCCTTGACAATAGTTAGTTATCAATAACTCCCAATCACATTTCGTTGAAAATACCTCACTGTTCGAGTTCCTCTTTCAGGCCATCTGCCCCTGAGGTACTTGACTATTTCTGGTCCTTTGCAGTCTGACCATTCCTGCTTGCTCTGCATTTTTACACTAAAATGAGACATGGCTCACCCCAGCTTGTCACTGAGTCAAGGCTTGAGTGTTTGTAGTTAACCACAGAGTGCAAAAGTTACATAGACAACTTTTCTTGTCTTAAAAAGTTTTACATTCACAATGATGGCTTAAAAAGTTTTAAAGTCACAATAGTGGCTTAAGCAGTCTCAATTTTAAGTTTACTCCAACAGTCCCTTCTCTTGGTCTGGATTATCATTTAATAATCCAATAGACCAACAATAGTAAAGTCTCTGTATCATTGGTCCGGCAATTTAGACACAGCCTTTCGGGTATCGGTCCTCCGTGATGTTCTGTGCCTATGCTGGACCCGTAGCTCACTGGCTACATGTCTGCAGATATCCATTCATCTGGTTCTCCTCTCCGCGATTGTTGCCTTCGGATTCTTCTGGTATTCCCACCAGCTGTTCATCTTCGATGACCATGTTGACTCCTGGCACGACTTGAGCCATCATAACTTTACAGCAGTTATTAAGACAGCCAATAATCAGACAGCAAACAACTATGATTACAAGAGCAATCAATCATAGAAAGTTTAGTGTAAATCAAATAACACTTTGCATATCCATTGTTATTGTTATATGTATATAATCTTATCAAAAGACATCGCTTTCCTTATTTAAATCACATACCATACAGCTCCGATCTTTGTATGATGTATTCTTACATTACATCTAATTTAATCATTTGTTTGAGCAGAAATGATCCCTCTATAGGCAGATTGTCCCATAAGGTAAACAACAGTGTTACGTGGTCACAGAGCCAGACACAGCTCTTTAAAAACACAGATAACCAAATGAGCTATCTGTTGTGTTCAGTCGAATGCTGCAAGATTTTTGAGTCTGGTTGTAAGGCCAGTCACCAACTCTTTCTGTCTTTTTCTCTAGTATTCCGGTTTCACTTCCTGTCATGTCAATGTTAATTATGCAAGTTATTACAAATTATGGCAAAGAATGGTTAAATGTCTGGAATAAATAGCCTCTTCTCCCACAGAATTATGTTTTATCAATACACAATATATAAAATTGGTTAAGGCGCTCCAGGATTTGATTCTCTCAGGTATGTCCAACCCCTCTTAATTTAAGTCATTTTTATTTTTAAGCTGCTCCAGATCGGAATCCCTGCATTTTAGAACAATAACAAGCACAATACATATAACAATAACAATTGTTACTTGATCAGAAATGTTTTGGTTTGATTCCTAGCTGGCTCGGTTTTAAGCTTTGCAGTGTTTTTACATCTGGAAAACCTTGAACAACAGATGGCACATGCAATTCCAACAGCAGTATATAATTTTACAGAACTATCATCAACGTGAGATGATTTAACTGATGTAATTTGTTGCATGTTATCGGAACATCACACAAGTCTTGAATTTCCTATTATTATCATGTTATTTAAAAATAACTAACTGGTAACACAAGTTCCAACAATTCATGGTGTTTAAAAATGCTCAAGGACAACATATTTGTTTGTATTAACAACTGAGGTTAATCTCCTGCTGTAACTTGGGGTCATCAGAACTACGCTTCATTTCACAATTTGATACACTTTAAACTGACTCAAAGACAATATGTTCATCTTATTCTTTTGTTCCTGCTTCTCTTTATTTTCATAAAATTACTTCGTTTTTTTTAACGTCTCAACTATACTCGTATTTTAATTTCAAGACAAGGAAAGAGCAATGGTCCTTCCAAGGTTTAACTCCTTTCTCAACATTAAAACATTAAAGCGAACACCAACAAAACATTCACACAATCACGTTGTTAAACATACAGATACACATGGAAGCTTCCAACATTTATTCAGACTTAACATCTTAAACAGTCGCTTTTATTCAGCTGTTTGACTGATAACTGCTATTGGCAACTCACCAATTGCTTCTTGTTCTAGTGCTAATTGCGCAGCCTTGTCTGCGGCTTGGTTCCCTTTGTATTTTAACCAGTCGGGGTTGTCCCTCTCTGGTTCCCTTTGGTGCGCTTTAATTTTTATTACTGTCGCTTCTAGGGGTTTTTCGTTAGCTTTTAGTAATGCCTTGATCCTTTGTTGGTGCTTAATAGGAGTTCCTCCCGTGGTTACAAACCCCCTTCTACTCCAGGCCGTCATATCATTCTAGGGCCTGTGTAAGTGCCACTAGTTCTGCTACTTGGGCAGATAAACTTCCGTCAATCCTTCCTGACTTTACCGTTTCCAATTTGTCATTTACTACTGCCCACCCTGTCCGGGGTGATCCCTCCACATATTTACGTGAACCATCTACAAAAAGGGTCTCCTCAGCTGTCACTAAAGGTACATCCTTTATCCTACCTTCTTCTGTATCCGCATCTACGTCCCCACAGTTATGTGGTTCACCTGTATCCAAAATTCCTTCTGCTGGGTTATCTCCTGTATCTCTTACTATTATGACTGATTTGCTGGGAGGTAGGAGGACGGCCTCCCATTTGGCCCTTCTGTAACTCCCTTCTCTGTTAAGTTTTGATTCTATATCTTAAGATTACTGCAAGTCTTATAACACAAATTTCCTGTCGCGGATTCGGTCTCTGCTCGTTTCAGCAGAGAGGCGGAGGGGTAAGTTCACTCAGCTGAACATAAACAAGTGATTAATCATCACTTCAAATACACAGGAGTAATTCTTTCCATTTATCTTTTCATTGTCAATTCTATCAAGAGTACATTTTGTAACAAAAGCCTGATCCAAATAATCCATTTATTTTCATCACTATTAAATATCTCTACTAATTACGACGTTTACACTTTCTCACAGACTCTCCGGTTTAAGCTCAAGATGAGCGCATAATTAATTATTTCTCTTAAATGGTTAACTCTTCTTACAACTCTTCAGCTGTAATGTAATACACGATTGTAAAATGTAATAGTTTATTAAACATTGATCTGCTATACCCTATTCCACCACATGTGGCTCTCGGTCGCACACTTTCACCCCTCTCTCTCTCTCTTCCTCTTATCGAGAGAGAGAAAAAGAAACTCACAGACTGCTGGAGTTTTAACCCTTTACTCCCCTCTTAACTGTTCTGTTGTACATGTTTTCCGATTGGTACCAGTTTATTCTTTCAACTGCGTCCAGTGTTTCCAGATACCTCTGCCTTGCATATCTATATATGCACAGGTGTCTCCACTAATAATAACCTTGTTGTAACATCTCCTGAGAGGTCGTGTATGGGGGGGGAGGGTCCCCAGAGGTTATAGGGCTGTGGGTTGTTTTCTAATGCCTGATTTCTTTTTTCCAATTCCCTGATTCTGATGTCTAGTTTCTTAATTTTTGCCATGTCCTCATTCTCTATTTCTCCAATTTTGGATTCTAAGTCCTTAATTTTATCCTTGTCTTTATTCCACCTTTTGGTCAAATCCTTTACTTGTCCAATTAGACCATCTAACTGGTGGACTAATAACACTCCCGTTTTTTCATCTTACTCTTTTTTTTCTTCTCAGGTCTGAGAAACATCCCAGCCATCTTTTGGCATTTCTCTCATCAACGAATGCCTGTCGGTCGATAAGGGAGCCTGGGATTCCCCACTTCATTTCCTCATCTGTCATCCTATAGACCCCTACATTCCCTCTCTGGGGTTTGCTTCCCTATATGGCCACAATTACTCTCTTAGTAACATGTTTCTCCCCACCGTTTTTTATACTCACGTACTCCCGGCCACGATTACCTTCTCTGTAATGTGTTTCTTCCACCGGAGTCCGGCTCAAAGTAAGGAGTGATCAATTCCTTCACATGCTACGTTACAACTTAACCGGTAGACTACCAACCCAACTTATATAACCTTAAATACACAAAGACAAAACTCTGCGCTCTTCACCACTACAGAGTTTGATGTTAGCCGCCTTCTGCCACTTGTGCCTCACAATCCTAAGTGCCCTTGGTGTCTCTTTACCTCTTCAATACCTGACCATTTCCCTCTTAACATCCGATCTAAGGTGAGCTCAGAGACAGGCACTACCTTGTCCTCTTGTCGATCAGCACAAGTCACAGTTACTTATCACTATCAACAGTTAATACTTATCACTATACCTTATCACTATATCACAAATTCCCCAAATTTTACCCCAGAAAACTACACCGTTGACTCAGTCTGACTCCCACAGATTCAATGATCTCTATTCTGGCTTCTGATCGTGGCCACCGATTGGACTTACCAGTAATACAGATCCTGCCGACTACGCCATTTGTTGTGGGAAAAGTCACCACTCGGAGATCAGACTTGAGATTCAACATGCAGTTTATTAAATCGAAGCTTCGGGAGGATCTCTGGGCAGAGTTCCTCAATCTGGCTTGGCAGCAAGTGCATTTATATATGTTAAAACATCGCAAACATCAGCAGTTTTGCATCAAGCTGTATGCGGTTACATACTTGGCCAATTGTGCCCCTTGACAATAGTTAGTTATCAATAACTCCCAATCACATTTCGTTGAAAATACCTCACTGTTCGAGTTCCTCTTTCAGGCCATCTGCCCCTGAGGTACTTGACTATTTCTGGTCCTTTGCAGTCTGACCATTCCTGCTTGCTCTGCATTTTTACACTAAAATGAGACATGGCTCACCCCAGCTTGTCACTGAGTCAAGGTTCGAGTGTTTGTAGTTAACCACAGAGTGCAAAAGTTACATAGACAACTTTTCTTGTCTTAAAAAGTTTTACATTCACAATGATGGCTTAAAAAGTTTTAAAGTCACAATAATGGCTTAAGCAGTCTCAATTTTAAGTTTACTCCAACAATTGTAGACATTGTGTGACACCTGATTAACCAGTAAGCAGCTCATCAGACAAAAGAGGGGCAGTGGAATGCATGTTAATCTATTTACATTACAGGAAATGAAGTATAGCTTGTTCAAATGGAATTTGGAGAAGTGCACTATCTTATCTCTCCTTGCATTACTCCACTGATCACAACATGTAAAAACAGCGATACGGTCAATTATATATTTATCCATTTGTTTCAGAATGACCACTCCGTGCTTAGATTTCTTCAACAGCAAAATGATTTATTTCTGTTTGAACCTGGCTTATCAAGGAGAAATTATTAATACACTATGAAATATTAAGAAAAAGCAAAATATTGCGGATGCTGGAATCTGAAACAAAAACAAAAAATGCTGGAAAATTTCAGCAGGCCTGACAGCATCTGTGGAGAGAGAAAAGAGCCAATGTTTCGAGTCTAGGTGACCCTTTGTCTCTTCACAGATGCTGTCAGACCTGCTGCGATTTTCCAGCATTTTCTGATGATCTATTAAGCTATAATAGTGACACTTTCTAAACTTTTATTCCTGCACTCAGGCACGCATACATACAAAAACAAAACAAAATAGAGGGATTTTGTCAAATGGTTAAAAGCCAATTGGTCAAAGGAAAAGGATAATAATGGAGTCCTTGAAATGGCATCCGGGTTCTATGGTTGGTCTCTCAGCACTGGTCTGAGAAACAACAAATGACTCTTGCACTATTTTCCAGGTGGAGTTCAAGAGAAACTTGCAGACGGTCGATTTCAGAACATAGGACCATTGTGGAGCAGTTGGCATTCGCTCTGGAATTTGGACTGAGTCCGGACTATAAAGAGCTGCTGTTTTCTTTATCTAAGCAATTAACCCTTTTCCTTCTCTTCTGGCACTGAATCCCCATCCTCTTATGGAGCAAGCTGGTGCTCACTATCACAGTAAGAAGTCTCACAACACCAGGTTAAAGTCCAACAGGTTTATTTGGTAGCACAAGCTTTCAGAGTGTCGCTCCTTCTTCAGGTGAGTCACTCTGAAAGCTTGTGCTACCAAATAAACCTGTTGGACTTTAACTTGGTGTTGTGAAACTTCTTACTGTGTTTACCCCAGTCCAACACCGGCATCTCCACATCATGGCTCACTATCATGGCCAGCGTCTCCCAGGTGGGGCCGCTCACTTTGCGGGTTGGTCGTCTGCCTGACCGCAGGTACAGGATTTCCTGCCTCTGTTCGACACCATGGAGAGGTTTGCTGAGGGCTCCCTTGGTGAAGCGTGGTGCAGTCTTTCTGGCAACCATCCCCCGATTGGACTTGGAATAAGTGCTGAGGAGGCGTTTAAAAGGAAAGGTCCAACTGGTTGCTGAGATTAAGTTGTAGCTGGGCGAGCGAATCAGAGGCAGGCCAAAATTTGTGAAAAATGTATTTTCTGTAAAGTGGCTGAATATATGATACCTTTTCTCTTCGAGGCACCAGCAGGATTCTCTCCCGTTTCCTCACTGGGACCGACATCTTGAGAAAATATCAGATAATTCCACCGAGTGTGTGTAAGAGGTTCAGAAATGTCATCACATAACCTGTAGATATAAATCCATTCACACACGTGTATCATTTGTAATTCAGTCCATTTTATTTTTTAAATGTATTGGAACATAAAATATTATTTGTTTTTAATTCGAGTTCATAACAGTTGCAATACAGAATTTATTCCACCAGGACACCATCTTTCAAATTAATGCATCAATTATCAGATTTCTCTTATTTTAAGAATAAATCATATTAAAATAATCAGTAACCCTTTAATAGTTATATTATTTAAGGGGAGTCTAACCATTCAAAGCAACAATGTAATTTAACCAATGAAAAACATCAATGGTTTCCTGTTGAAAAGATTTCTATTTAAAGCAAAGCTGAAGTTCCCCTGATATAACTCTGCTGACAAATGTTGCTGAAGTTCTAGCCCCTCATTGTGGCACTGGCAGCCACAAATAGCCCAAAGTAGAGGTTAGCGCTATTCAGACACAGTACAGGAGGTACATTACCAATCTAAGAGATAATTAGCAGGGGAATAATAATCCAGGAGTTTTACATTTGCATCATCTGGAAGAAATCACCAAAGAGAAGATAAGAAATAAACAATTATTTAAGAAGAAAATGGTGCATAACCCTTGCAGAAAAATCTTAGCTCATAAACTCCAGATCATAAACTCCTCCATTTTAGATGGATCCAAGTTTTCCACTGAAACAGATTCCAATGGAATAACATAAAAAACTCACCTGATGAAGGAGCAGCGCTCCGAAAGCTCATGATACCAAATAAACCTGTTGGACTTTAACCTGGTGTTGTGAGACTCCTTACTGTGCCTACCCCAGTCCAACACCGGCATCTCCACACCATATAAAAAATGGGTGAAATGAGAAATGATCAGCTGGTCCATCAAAACCTTCCACAAACCATATCATTCAAGAACTTTCTTTCATTTCCTGTCATGTTACAACAATTTTTAAGTGAAATTAATGTCAACAGAATCAAAATCTGGAAAGACCTTTATTCTGTGAATACATCGGGAGCTGCAGATGTCAATTGTATCTCCTCTTTTCATGATCAAAACATGTGGAGGAAAAATGCATCTCGGTCTGGATTTTTAATCAAGATTAAAATGTCGGAACTCAAGACCTGGATTTTCTCACTAAGAATAATCAACATTTAATTTCTCATCTTTAGATTTTTTAGAAACTGATTTTTTGATTGTGTTTTAATGATCATTCTCTCTGGCGCAGCAGGAACTTCCTTCATTTTCACTGTTTTCCTGTCACCTGCCAAAAGGAAACAAAAAGTCAAGGAGAGGAAATATACGGCAGTGCTCTCTCTGTACACTCATTATATCCAACAATGCTGAGTTAGGGATATTTAACCATGGAATCGACTTCTTAATATTCTCTCATAATGGATACTTTCTTTTTAGCAATAAATCATTCACAATAAAAATTTATGTCATTTAATTTCAACAAGGTATTCTAGAAGAATCCAAGCCATTCAGCTCAAAGCACAAACAACCCCAGGGCTATATTTAGTTGGTGTCTCTCTGGAAGATTAATATTCAGGGAAGATGGTTACAATGGACAACAATAAGGAGAAAGCTCACTATGTGAGATTGCTTAGTTTATCACAACAGTCACAATTCTGTTATTTTCTACTTGATGTACATTAATGTCAAACCTGATCTGATCAGTGTGCAGAATTGAAGCACATATCGAATCAACTGAGGTGTGTTATGTTAAAGGAGTCATGATGAACAAAGGGTGGCACTGTACGTGAGTGAAGGATACAGGGTGGATTTCTGTCACAGTACAACCATGTTCAGATTATAATGAATTTGGAGATACCTATCAACATGAAAGATTTTCCAGGGTTTGTGCAATTATTTCTGGCATTTCACAAAGGAATGTGCTGGAGCTATATAAACCTTCAATAAACCACTAAACCAAAAAGGTAAATGCTGGAGACAGGTCAGACAGCATCTAAGGCCACACAAGTTAGCTGATGTTTTGGGTTCTGATCAAGGATCACCTGTCAGAATCATTGGCTGACCTGTTTCAATGATGCACGCTTTAAACTTTGTCACGAACATAAAGGGGGCGATTCTCCCAAAAAAATTCTAAGTGCTGAATTTGCAGGAAAAATGGTGTAAATCACGATTATTTTTTCAGTGGGAGTTCAGACTTGAATCTCCCACACTCTGTGCACTGCAGAGGTCACAATCATGAATATCATTAAAAGCTCCGGGGGCGGGACCTATTCACACCAGAGTCTGACAGTTCCGGACCTTTGCGCATGCACAGTGGCCCCAAACTGTCAGCCTGCAGTTTGTCGGCCAGCAGGGACCACCGCAGTGCTGCCCCTCCAGCACCCCACCCCTCCCCCCCCCGGCCCGATCGTGGCCTCCACAAGCATTCCCGGGCCAACCCTGAGCCTCCCCCCATCCCGGAGTGCCCCGATCTCCAACACCCCCCTCCAGCAGTGATGATCCCCCCAATACCTCCACGGCACGGGAGGCAGACCCCCCACAGACCCCCCAGCCTGCCTTGATCACTGGCCTCGGTCCAGTCCCAACCAGATCAAATGGCAGAGGGGCAGTGGGACACCCCCACCCCCATCGATCACCCTTAGGCCCTGCCCCCATTGAGCTCCGCCCCTTGGCACTACCCATACCCAGTGGGCAGTTCCAAGGTGCCCCCTGACCCTGAGCACTTGGCCACTTGGGCAGTGCCAGGGTGCACAGGCTGGCCCTTCTAGGGTACCCATGCCCAGGGGGCACCACCCCCCACTGCCCAACCCCCTGGGGGGCTCCGATTGTCCACCCTTTACTCCACGTGATCGTCCTGCTAGTTCCCCGAAAGTGGGGAGCTACTCTAAACTCTGCTGGAATGATTTTGCACTGGCAGGGTACGAGATGCTATCGGGCCCAGAGAATTCTGTGCCGGGCCCGATAATCAAATACATGGTCCTGACCGCGCCTGATTTGCGGAGATGAGAGACGTGCATGCATTGGAAACATATGCGTGAAACCTGTGAATTGGCGCACATGCGCATTCCGTGGCCGAACCCGCCAAACAATTAGCAGGTCGGAATGAGAGAATTGCCCCCAAAATCTATTTATTAAAAGGGAAAAAATTCTCCATCTCTGCAATCTCCTCCAATGGTAAACAGCACCCCAGCTAATACTGACTGTCAACCCTCCGTCCCTGACCCTTGACACTTCTGTGCATTCCCACCACATGTACCCCATCATTGGCAGCCATGTCTTAGCCACCCAGGTTTCCTGTTTGCTAATTTTCCACATAAATCTCTCTAACTCTTTCTCATTCTGTAGGTCCCTTGGGAAAATCTTCCCACAAATTACTCATGCAAATTTCTCCTCATTGGTTGGCATTGAACTATTTTATACACTCCTATGTACAGGAATGAGAGAGAATCTGGTGAACTGGAGCGGCAACAATAATCTCTCCCTCAATGTCAACAAAATGAAGGAGATTGTCATCGACTTCAGGAAGCGTAAAGGAGAACATGCTCCTGTCTACATCAATGGGGATGAAAGCTTAAAGTTTTTAGGTGTTCAGCTCATCAATAACCTATCCTGGTCCCTCCGGACCAACACTAGAGTGCCAACACTATAGTTAAGAAAGATCACCAACGCCTCTACTTTCTCAGAAGACTAAGGAAATTTGGCATGTTAGCTACGACTCTCACCAACCTTTACAGATGCACCATAGAAAGCATTCTTTCTGGTTGTATCACAGCTTGGTATGGCTCCTGCTCTGCCCAAGACCACTAGGAACTACAAAAGGTCATGAATGTAGCTCAATCCATCACCCAAACCAACCTCCCATCCACTGCCTCGGTAAAGCAGCCAGCATAATTAAGGACCTCACACACCCCGGACATTCTCTCTTCCACCTCCTTCCTTCGGGAAAAAGATACAGAAGCCTGAGGTCACATACAACCAACTCAAGAACAGCTTCTTCCCTGCTGCTGTCAGACTTTTGAATGGACTTACCTTGCATTAAGTTGATCTTTCTCTACACCCTAGCTATGACTGTAACATTACATTCTGCACTCTCTCGTTTCCTTCTCTATGAACGGTATGCTTTGTCTGTATAGCGCGTAAGAAACAATACTTTTCACTGTATGTTAATACATATGACAATAACAAATCAAATCAAATCAAAATCAAAAGTGGGGCATTTTTTTGTTAAAATCATTCAATAAATGCAAGCTGCTATTATTGATACATGGAATTTTCTTTTCCTATAGGTGGTTTTACCTCTAGGTACAGCTGAGCTCGCAGTTAAGATGCACGCCAGGTAAAATCAGAGAATTGAATGTGATTAGAATTTGAGATTCCACTGGGAGTTATAGCAAGGTAAACCAAACTGACTTTGACCTGATAAGAAAAATCCCCTCCAACAGTACAGTTCATATAACATAACAGTTAAGAAAGTCTTACCAATCTTGGAGGACCCTTCCCCTGTTAGTTGTCACCACTGCTTAATCACTTGCCTAGGACAGGAAAGAAGAAATGATACAAATGGATTTATATTAATCTGTTAAAACATTTATGAGTCACCAGTCAGCTAAATGTTTAGAGAAACAAAGTAGACGAGGAAATTAATCACCTGTTATTGATGGATTCAACTGTCCTACCAGAAGTAAGCCATTTATCCACTCTACCCAAATAATGGAATGAGTCAACAAAAATGAAGTCAGGCTCTCTATCTGGTGCTGCTGTCAGAAAGACTGGCTTGATTGTTACTCAATCAATCTCCAAATGAAGCAACGTTGTTCTAAGGGACTGTGTGAAGAAACATGTATCTACATCAGGCAGAGACCGAGTATGTCGAAAGTTGGGTGCATGGGAGAATTTTGTGCCTAAAGGAAAGGGAAGTAATATACATACGAACTGTTCTAAGTTATTTAAGTGAGTTATTAAATTGAACTAACTAAATAACGTAAGCAACAATGGCAGGACAAGTGTTGTGTTGCAGCTATAGAATAAGGGAGTTTTTGGATGCCCAGGCAATCCAGGACAAACCCGTCTGCAAAAAGTGTAAGCAGCCAGAGGAATTCAGGATCAAGATTATTGAACAGGAAGCTGTTTGTTCCAGAAGATGGTCATGTCTCTCAGAATAGGGTGGTCTGTTTTGGTCAGTTGAGAGAAGCAGGAGGACGTGACTACGAGTGAGGCAGCTGAGGGGAAATAGGCAGGCATTGGAGGAGGAGCCTCAGAATTTGCAATTATCAGACATGTTTCAGGTGCTCACTACCTGTGTCGATGAAAGTGAAGATTACAAGATGGATGAGCAGGCTGGCCATGGCACTATGGTAGAGGAAGCTGTTCAAATAGGGGGAGCAAACAGGAATGTAGTGGTAGCAGGGGATAGTATAGTGAGGGTGATTGACACTGATTTTAGAAACTGACTCCACACCACCCCCACCCCCACTCCCACCCCCCTCCCCATCCCAAGATTTGGCAGGCAACACATCACTGCCAGCTCCACTGCTATTTTACACTCTAAGAAAAGCAGGACCTCTGTCCCACACTCAGGAGGAAGTGATGCCTTGGAGAGCTGTCAGCCAGTCAGAGAGGTCAGCAGTTCTCCAGTTCATCCAGGAACAGTGCTGCAGTGGCACTGCATGAAGCTCCTGAGTCTAAATCCCGGGCAACAGCAGAGAAATGTAAGCATCAGCTCCTGGCAGGGAGGAGCTGGAGGTTCACCAGCGGAGCAATTAGGGTCTCAGGGAATATGCCAGGCAGGGGGAGGGAGGTCCAAGCAGGGATTTACACCCTTCCTATCACACTTTTTCTCAAATCAACATGCCCCGTTGACAAAGCTGCATATTACTTAACAGGATAAAAAATACTTGCAAATAAACTTACGGATAATATTTGTGCAAGTGATCATGCATTCACTCACAGAACGAAAGCTGTTTGCATTACCCTTGCAGCCACTATATGTGAACGGTTCACAGAACCTCGTGACTTTATTGAAATGAAAGCGAGTGGACTTGGCTTTACAGGGTCCTTTGACTAGCGGCAGTAAGCAGGATTCTAGAAAAATACAAATTACTGCATATAACCTCTGTAAAATTGCATGATATTAACAAATGTCTTCCTGCCTGGAAACATAAAGCAATAGGAATTCAAACCATTACTGATTAATGAAGGTACCCCCAGAATGTATAACTCAGAAAGATGGTTGCTGACTTTTGTCGATGCAACATCAAAGTATATTGTACTGCCTCAGTACTCTGAGAAGGCACAGAGAATATCAGCCCAGATCCTACTTCTCATCATTCTCGGCCTTTTGGCTAAGATCAAGTATCAGATCAAACCAAGAATCAGGTGCAATGCCTGTTCTTGTCAACTTGGTTCTTTTATGCCTCTCTTGTGGGAACCATGAATTGGATCCAATTTGAACTGTTTTTTGGAGCAAGCAAGCAGATGGAGTAAGGGCTTGTCCTGTCCACTCCACACATTGGCTGCATAACTCAGAGAAGGGAGTATTTAAAAAAAAATTCCGGACAGACAATGCATGTGGGCTTCTAAAATTTAAAGTTTATTTATTAGTGTCACAAGTAGGCATACATTATCACTGCAATGCAGTTACTGTGAAAACCCCCTATTCGCCACACTTCGGCGCCTGTTCGGGTACACTGAGAGAGAATTTAGCATGGCCAATGCACCTAACTAACATGTCTTTCAGACTGTGGGAGGAAACCAGAGCACCCGAAGGAAACCCATGCAGGGAGAACGTGGAGACTCCACACAAACAGTGACCCAAGTCGGGAATCGAACCCGGGTCCCTGGCGCTGTGAGACAGCAGTGCTAATCACTCTAATCAAGAGTAAATGGACCTTGTCACAATGCTGTTCTCCCCTCTGATTGAATGATTTTTCAACACTCAGTGTCAATGTCCCTCTCACTGCTGAGTGTGGACAACAAAATTCCCTGCAAGTTATTCACCAGTCAGGTCAGGTCTACTCTGAAGTTGTTGACCCCCACCCTGACCAAACCTGCACTGTACCCAGCAGCAAGTTCTCCGAGAGCCTCACACAACACAGGGATATGATTGCCAATGTGTGGGACAAGGGTGAATATCTACCTGGAGCCTGGACCAGGAGATGGCCTTCAACAGAATATTGCACATTGACGTAATAGGGTTTGGAGAGGGAATTTGCAACTTGATCCATCTGCTCTATGCAAATATCAATAGCCCAGTTCCAATCAGTGGGTGGGTCAGAAAACTTTCCAATCAAATCTGGAGTCAGGCAAGATTGCATTCTCTCCCCTGTCATGTTTGTGTGCTGTATAGGACATTTTGTCCAGTACATAAGGAAGGAAGCAGCCTAAGAGGGGGTGACAATCCCATGCAGTGGAGGCGCTTGCATCAAACCTTCCTGCTCATGTGTGATGTCACGGTCCTCTGTTTGGATCTGCTATCAATGTACAGATAAGTAACTGTGATCAATTCAGAGGGGCCTCTATAGGCAAGGTAAATGATGGCAAGAAAGTGGCCATGTTGTTTGGGACTGGCCTGATCAATCTTTTGTCCTCTTCAAAGCAGGTCAAATTACCTGGAGATGGTGAGGATATGGTATGGAGGTACTTGAGCATTAGGATCTCATATGGTTATGATCTCATTGGTGGTTGTGCATAGGTTGTCTGCACTTCCATATTACTTAATTGGCTGTGACATATTTTGGAATGTTCCCAGGTCATTAAACATGTCAAATAAATTCAAAACCATTTTTCTATAAGAGACCATCTGATGCTTATTTCTTTATCTTTTTTGTGTGTTTTAAAGGCATTCAAACATTAATTAAGTAATTGATTTAATACTGAAAAAAGTAGCATGTTGTTAAAGTTTTTCATGAAAGAACAGGGCCTTCTGCATTAATATAAGTAGCTTCTAGCATGCATAAGTCCGGCTGATAAGCTTAATTTATTTTTGCAGAATGTGTACACTCACTGCCCCACTTACATACAACAAATCAATATAGGTAACAGCCATTCTCTGGTTAATTCCCCCAAAGTATTGACCAATCAAAGTTAACTTGCATCATTTGAACTTAAACAAAACTTGGCTGTTAACTGTCAGTCAACATTTAACTGGTGCATTCTCCATGGCAATGTCTCTACCAATCAAAGCTCACTTCACAACCAATCAGCACTCTCTTCTCATAAGTACAAATTGTTGTTCCCTTTATATGTTGTATTCTTGTGAAAGTCCCAATGAATGCAAGATGCAAAATGCTGATAATGTCTTTTTTTAATAGCAATATTAGCCTTATTGTTCTTGGATTGGATTTATAATGTGATGTTAAAATGCCATTACAGAAATGTTTTAACCAACTCAGCTCTAACCATCTCAACTCCATTAACACCAAATTAGCACACTGAATCAATAAATGGTGTCCTGGATGGACATTGATCCATCACTATGAATGGCTTGTTAGCATCACTACAAGTTGGCTAGGTTCTGTAGGCCAACAGAAAGTTGGTACATGAGAAGTGGCAAAGAGCACATCCTGGGTGAGACACACTCCAAGTGAGTATATTTGGGAATTTGGATCAAAGTGGGAATTCAGAGCAGAGCGGAAAGAGATGCTCTTTTGGTTTTTTGCTCGCTAATGATTTCACTCTTCAGAAATTGGTCTTGTCCTGCAGTAGGAGTAAAGGCTAGTTACTGAGCGAGTATTTCAGCTGCTGTGAGACAGCAGCGGGGGAACTAAACGACAACTATGAGGTCTCAAGAAAATGGTAAGTTGATTGGCTAATAAGTACTCAGAGTAAGGGGCACTGTGTGAAAACTTACATCTGGAATAAGCGAATGTTAGAGCCCAATATGGTAAGGTAATACAAGTAGTCCAAAATAGGATAGAGTTAACATAAAATAAGTAAACGGAGTAAACCCTAGCGTTTAAAACAATGCATAACTTGGTGGTTATTTAAGAAAATATATAAAAAGCAGCAAAAATAAGTAAATCATTTAATTAAGGAATTATTTTAAATACATTAAGGGTGGCAAGACAGGTGATGGGTCAAGGCTGCAGCATGTGGGAGCTAATAACAATGTGATTCAGGGTGAACACATCTGTAGTGAGTGTTTGCCCCGAGGAGCTTTGGCTCAGGGTTGCCGAGCTGGAGGTTGAGCTGCAATACATCAGGGAGGGAGAGAGTTACCTGGACGTTGTTTCAAGAGGTGGTCATGCCCCTTAGGATAGGGTCTTCTGATTTGGGAAGTGGTCAGGGACAGCGGGGTGTGACTGCAGCTGAAGTAGGTAAGAGATCCTAGAGTGCAAAGTGTGAGCCTCTGCAATTGTCCAACAGGTTTGAAGTTCTCTCAGCCTGTTTGGATGAGAGTGGGGGCTGCAGGGTGGAAACGCTAACTGGCCATGGCACTGTGGTACAGGAACTAACTGCATTAGATGTTCTTTCAGAGTGTAAGTGCAAACTCGATGGGCCAAATGGCCTCCTGCACCGTAAAGATTCTATGGGATTCAATGGAGAGTTTGAGGAGCTAGACACTAATATAAACAACACAACCTCCAAGGTTATAATCTCTGAATAATTATCTGAGCTGCATGTAAATTGCTATAAGGTACATAATATTAGGGAGATGAATACATGGCTCAAAGACTGGTGTGGATGAAGTGGGTTTGAGTTCATTGAGCGCTGACATCAGTATTGGGGAAAGTAGCGGTTGTACTGTTGGGACATTCTACATCTGAAGCGTGCTGGGACTAATGTTGTTGCAAACCGCATAACTAGGCAAATAAACAAGGATTTAAACTAAGTAGAGGAGTGGGAAGTTGTTTCTGGAGAGGGGATACTTAGGCTCAAAAAGCAAAAAGATATGGCATCATTACAAGACATCTATTTAGGTAATGATATCCAGAGTGTGACAGAAAGGTACAGAGCATATAAACATTGAAGAAAGCTGCAAACGGAGTCAAAGGTGCAAAAAATATTAAAAAAACAAGATTAATGGTTCTTCACTTAAACGCTTGTAGTATTTGGTACAAAATAAATAAATTAATGGCACAAATTGAGGTTAATGGTATGAACTTATAGCTAGTGCAGAGATGTGATTGCAAGGACATCAAAGATGGGAATTATGTATTCATGGGTACGTGACATTTTGTAAGGCCAGGCAGTAAAAAATGGGTGGTAGCTTTAATAGTATGAGATGGAATAAGTACAATCGCACAAAATGATCTTGGATCAAACGATGTAGAATCCTTATGGGTGGAGGTAAAGTTTATTTATTAGTGTCACAAGTAGGCTCACATTAACACTGCAATGAAGTTACTGTAAAAATCCACCTAGTTGCCACAGCGGCACCTGTTCAGGTACACTGAGGGAGAATTTACCATGGCCAATGCACCTAACCAACACGTCTTTCGGACTGTGGGAGGAAACCAGAGCATCTGGAGGAAACCCACACAGACATGGGGAGAACATGCAGACTTCGCACAAATAGTGACCCAAACCGGGAATCGAACCCAGGTCCCTGGTGCTGTGAGACAGCACTGCTAGCCACTGTGCCACCATGCCGCCTGTAAGAAACAACAAGGGGATGAAAACACTGGTGGGAGTAGTATATAGACCCCCCCTACCAGTAGCTGTACTGCAGGACATAGAATAAATCAGGAGTTGGAATCATAGAATCCCTACAGTGCCGAAGGAGGCCATTTGGCCCATCCAGTCTGCACTGACTCTTTCACAGGCCTTATCCCCATAACCCTACATATTTTACCCTGCTGATCCCCGTAGCAAGTTTCACACCACTAGGTAAAAGTCCAACAGGTTTATTTGGTATCATGAGCTTTCGGAGCGCTGCCCCTTCATCAGGTGAGTGATTAGGTGAGGGCAAGTTCCGAAAGCTCATACTACCAAATAAATCTGTTTGGACTTTAACCTGGTGTTGTGAGACTTCTTACTGTGCCCACCCCAGTCCAACATCGGCATCTCCATGTCATAATCCCCCTAACCTATACATCTCTGGACACTAGGGGGCAATTTACCATGGCCAATCCATCCAACCTGCACATCTTTGGGCTATGGGAGGAAACTGGAGCAACTGGAGGAAACCCATGCAGAAACGGGGAGAACGTGCAAACTCCATACAGACAGTCACCCAAGGCCAGAATTGAACTCGGGTCCCTAGTGCTGTGAGGCAGAAGTGCTAACCACTGTGTCACTGTGCTGTCCAAATAAAGAGGGTCTGTAAAAAATGTTGTACATTTATCATGGGTGGCTTTAATCTTCATGTGGATTGGAAAAATCAAACTCACTGAGGTAGCCATGAGAAATAATTCATAGAGTGTAGCTGTTTCCAAGAACAATATGTTGTGGGTACAACCAGGGATCAGGCTAGTTTGAATTTGGTAATGTGTAATGAGGGAGGTTTAATAAACAGTTTCGGGGTAAAATTTCCCTGAGGAAACAGTGGCCATAACATGGTAGAACTTAACATCCAGTTTGAGTGTGAGAAACATGCATCAGAAACAATTATGCTATACTTGAATGAGTGTAATTATAAAGGAATGAGGACAGAGTTGGCTGAAGTGGACTGGAAAAGATGTTTAGCAGAAAAGATCATTGATCATCAATAGTAGATATTTATGAAAATAGTTCATGACTCAACAAATTCTGTCCCAGTGAGGAAGAAGAATTCTAGGAAGGGGGTAAATCAACCATGGTTAACAAAGGAAGTTTAGGATAATATTACACTGAAGGAAAAGTGGCAAAATCTAGTGGTAAACAAGCTAGATGATTGGAAAAGTTTTAAAACCAACAAAGATTGCCAAAAAATAATAAACCAGAAGAAGTTAGAGCTCATTATAAAGAATACAATTGCAGAGCATGATATAATGAAGCAGATTCGGCATGTCTGACAATTTTATTAGAATTCCTTGAGGTGGGATTGAGCAGGATAGATAAAGGGGAACCAGTAGATGCAATATATTTAGATTTCCAAAAAGCATTTGACAATACGATAAGAGCCCATTGTGTTGAGGATAGTATATTAGCATTGATAGAGGATTGGCGAACTAATAGAAGACGGAGAGTTGGCAACATGTAACTGGTGGAGTGCCACAGGGATCAGTGCTGTGGCAACATTTATAATATATGCTAATGACTTGGATGAGGGAAGTGAATGTACTATTGCTAAGTTTGTGGATGACATAGAAATAGATGGAAAGGCAAGTGATGAGGATGGCACTAAAAGTCCACAGAGGGGTATAGGCACATTAGGTGAGTGAGCAAAAACATGGAAAATGGAATATAATGAAGGAAAATGTGAAGTTATGTGCTTTGGCATGAAGAATATTATCAGGTGGGTAAGTGGTACTGATCCACGTCAGATCAGCCATGATCTTATTGAATGGCGGGGCAGGCTCGAGGGGCTAGATGGCCTACTCCTGCTCCTATTTCTTATGTTCTTATGTTCGTAAATGAAAAAAGATTGCAGAGAGCTGTGGCACAGAGGGATATTGGCGTTCTTGTGCATAAATTGCAAAAAGCAAGCATGCAAGTTCACCAGGCAATAAGGAAGGCAAATGGAATGTTGGCCTTTATTTCAAAGGGAATGGAGCATAAATGTAGGGAAGTCTTACTAAAACTAAACAAAAGCACTGGTTAGACCGTGTCTGGAATACAGTGAACAGTTTTGGTCCCTTTATCTAAGGAAAGATATTGTGATGGTACTGTGCCTTTTAGAAATGTACTTTAATCTTGTTTATTTGCAGGTCTTTTTCAAGCCACTCCTAACATTTTATTTTGGCACCGTTTTGTCTGCAGCCAGCATCTCTAATTGTACTGGAGCAATAGAATGGACATCATGATTATTTTTAATCTGGACTAATGCAGTATCCTGGGGTTCTTTAATTCTTTTGGAATTGCTGGGTGGAGCATGATTGACAGGTCGTGTGATGCCTCGAAACAGTTTATTTCTCCAGAAAATTCTAAGGTTTTAGTTTCATTTTCTTCAGATACTGTTTGGATGTGAGACAGAAAGCATTGTCTCTTGTTTTTCCCTCTCTCTGGAATTGGACATTTTGCTTGCTGTGAGTTGCTATTAGGAGCTGGTGGAGGCAGGCAGTGTCTCTGTCTCTGTTTCTCTCTCCGGAGGGTTTTTGGAAAGTTCTTAGACAGGGAAGCCTCAGAGTTTTAATCCGATATTCAAAGGACCAACTCACAGCAGGTGTTAAAACGTTGCAAAATATAGCATCATGTGGGCATAGTTGTTTCTTGTGTCAAGTCTAGAAAGGGGTATGTGTTTGTGGGTTGTTGTTTGACTTGGAACAACATAGATAGCTAGCTGTTAAGGTTTACACTGTATCATGTTTGATTCTTGTAATTGCTAAAATGTATGCTAAGTCTTTTAATTATATTTGAACTGTGTTCATAAATAAATGTTATTTGATAAAAGCTGCCTAGTGGGCCAATTGAATCTTACCTGGAATGAAACAGATTATGCTCACCCATGCCAAATTCAAATGTAAAAATCTAGGGTCTAGGCTATCTTCATAAAACACCTTGGAGTTTCTGGCCTGGGTCTTAACAATATATTGGCTTTGGAGGCAGTCCAGAGAAGATTAGTTTCATCATGGATATAGAGGGATTTTCTTATGAGGAGAGGTTGAGTTGTTTGGAATGTACTCAGTGGAGTTTAGAAGAATAAGAGTTGACCTCACTGAGACATATAGTATTCTTCGTGATCTTGACAAGGTAGATACTGAGAGGGGGAGAGTCTCGGACCAAGAGGGCATAATCTCAGAGTGAGGATTCACCTATATAAGACATAGATGAGAAGGAATTCCTTCTTTCAGAGGGTAGTGTAACTGTCGAATTCTTTACCAGAGTCAACAAAGAACAAAGGACAAAGAACAATACAGCACAGGAACAGGCCCTTCGGCCCTCCAAGCCCACGCCGCTCCCCGGTCCAGGATTGAATCCTGAATCCAGGATCCCCGCCCAATTTTCCAGCCTATCTACATACCAATATCCTATCCACCGAGCTGTCCCTCACAGCTACGATGCTTTGTTCATCACAACCTATTAACTCACCCCCACCCCCCCCATTCCAGACCATGTGATCTCCAGGGAGAGGCGAAAACCCAGAGTGAAAACCCCAGGGCCAATATGGGGAAATAAAATCTGGGAAATTCCTCTCCGACCCCCTGAGGCGATCGAAACGAGTCCAGGAGATCACAATGGCCCTGATCGGAAAATGCTTCCCAACCCTAGTCATTTCCACTTGCACGAACACCATATGAATTCCCTGCCCCCGAGACAGGTTCCCAACTATCCGCAGTCTCGCTCTGTACTGGCACCAGCAAGATGATCATAGAATGAAGCCTTGAAACGAGAAACAAGGAACAATTAGCCCGCGCCGCTCCCTGGTCCAAACTAGACCACTCTTTTGTATCCCTCCATTCCCACTCCGTTCATATAGCTGTCTAGATAAGTCTTAAACTTTCCCAGTGTGTCCGCCTCCACCACCTTGCCCGGCAACACATTCCAGGCCCCCATGACCCTCTGTGTGAAATATGTCCTTCTGATATCTGTGTTAAACCTCCCCCCCTTCACCTTGAACCTATGACCCCTCGTGAACGTCACCACCGACCCGGGGAAAAGCTTCCCACCGTTCACCCTATCTATGCCTTTCATAATTTTATACACCTCTATTAAGTCTCCCCTCATCCTCCGTCTTTCCAAGGAGAACAACCCCAGTTTCCCCAATCTCTCCTCATAACCAAGCCCCTCCATACCAGGCAACATCCTGGTAAACCTCCTCTGTACTCTCTCCAAAGCCTCCACGTCCTTCTGGTAGTGTGGCGACCAGAACTGGACGCAGTTTTCCAAATGCGGCCGAACCAACGTTCTATACATCTGCAACATCAGACCCCAACTCTTATACTCTATGCCCCGTCCTATAAAGGCAAGCATGCCATATGCCTTCTTCACCACCTTCTCCACCTGTGACGTCACCTTCAAAGATCTGTGGACTTGCACACCCAGGTCCCTCTGCGTCTCTACACCCTTTATGATTCTTCCATTTATTGTGTAGCTCCTCCCTACATTATTCCTACCAAAATGCATCACTTCGCATTTATCAGGATTGAACTCCATCTGCCATTTCCTTGCCCAAATTTCCAGCCTATCTATATCCTTCTGTAGCCTCTGACAATGTTTCTCACTATCTGCAAGTCCTGCCAGTCCTGTAAGGTCGGGTCATTAAATATGCAAGGTTGGGATAGACAGGTTTTTAATCAGCAAGGGAATCAAGGATTATGGGGATAAAGCGGGAAAGTGGAATTGAGGATAATCATATTAGATCAGTGATTCCACTGAATGAGGTAGCAGACCCGATGGGCTGAATGGCCTATTTCTGCTCCTATGGGGCAGAAAGATGGAACAGTGGTTTGCACTGCTGCCTCACGGTGCCAGGGATCTGGGTTCGATTCCTGGCTTGGGTCACTGTCTGCAGAGTCTGCACGTTCTCCCCCGTGTGTGCGTGGGTTTCCTCCAGGTGGTCCGGTTTCCTCCCACAGTCTGAAAGGCATGCTGGTTAGGTGCATTGGGCATGCTAAATTATCTCTTAGTGTACCCAAACCGGTGCCTGAGTGTGGCGACTAGGGAATTTTCACAGTAACTTCATTGCAATGTTTATGTAAGCCTGCTTGTGACACTAATAAATAAACTTTAAAACTATGGTCTATGGTCTTATGTGTGGACCTGCAGCAGATGGTGAGGACAATGGCAGCATTGTGTGCCATCTGTAAAAATGCTGCAGCAAGTTGCCACAGTGAGTTTAGCAACCTCTTCCACAAGCTCCACCATCTAACAGGACAAGGCATGAGAAGCTCAGGAACACCATCCGCTGCAAGTTCCCCACCAGACACTGGAACTATATCACCATTCTGTCATTGTCACTGGGTTAAAACCCGAGGATACGTGCACTATGTTAACTGCAACAGCTCAGGATATCACCTGATCACCAAGGAGAATTTGGGCTGAACGATAATACTGACCTTTCCAGCAATTCCCATTTCCCAGAAATTATAATAAAATAAAAATGATGAGGATAATGGCAGAACTCAGGAGGGCAGCAAATTCTGGCCTTGCCGGCAATGCCCACTGCTCACAATGTTAAAAAATTCACTCCACATCTTTGTTGATTATTCATTTCCGCTGCTTTATCAGCAAAGCTGACAATAAATTCTCGCCCTCAAAGAGCAGATCTCTGTCGTTAACACATTTGACGACTCAACTAAGATTCAGGGGGCGATTCCCCCAAAAGTGCTGAATTGATGGGAAAACTGCTGTAGATCACGACTGTTTTTTCAGTGCAGCTTCAGACTCGAATCTCCCCACTCTGTGCAATGCAGAGGTCACAATCATGAATCTCATTAAAAACCCAGGGGGGCGGGGCCTATTCACGCCGGAGTCTGACAGCTCTGGAACTCTGCGCATGCGCAGTGGCCCCGATCTGTCAGTCGCCCTATTGGCTGGCCAGCTCGATCACTGGCCAGCCCGGGACCACCGCAGTGCTGCTCTTCTACCCCTCTAGCCCCCCCCACCCCCAACAGCCCGATTGCGACCATTCCCAGGCAAGCCCTGACACCCTCGCCCCAGAGCACCCCGATGTCAAGCCCCCCACACCCAGCAGTGGTGATCCCTTGACCCCCCCCTCACTCCGGCAGACCCCCTCCCCGCTGATCCCCACCCCCCGGAGGCAGACTTCCCCCAGGAGGCTGGCCCCCCCCGAATACTATCCCACACCCCGCCCTGATACCTGGCCTCCCTCCAGCCCAGACCGATGGCAGCGGGACCCCTCACCCCCACCGCTCACCCCCACAATAAGCCCCACTCCCTTGGCACTGCTCAATGCCCGATGGGCAGTGTCAAGATGCCCCATGGGCACTTTGCCCCTTAAGCAATGCCAGGGGCGCAGGCTGGCACTGCCAGGGTGCCCATGCCCAGGGGGCACCACCCCCCCGAACTGCCTGACCCCTGGGGGACCCCAATGGCCCCCCTTCACTCCTGCGGGGTCCCCGCTAGATCCCCGAATGTGGGGAGCTACTCTAAACCCCGCCAGAGTGAAATACTCCTGGCGGGGTGGAAGGTGCTATCGGGCCCAGCAAGTTCCATGCCCAATATTCACATGTAAAATTGATTTAAATCACTTGCCTCTCTTCCCGCCGGTTTTCAGTGCGGTCCTGACTGTGACTGTTCTCCGGTTCTGGGAGATGGGCATGCATCGGGACAGCATGCGCGAATCCCGCAAAATGGCTGACATGCGCATCTCCAGACCCGACCCGCCAGAAAATTTGTGGGTCGCAATGGGAGAATCACCTCCTCAATTCCAGGACTTGTTACTTTGAATCCTGGCTTTGTCTTTCAAAGGCATACAACAAATACAATTCTGTAAATTAACACGTTAGTTGATGTTTAAATCAAATTAAACAGACGCAGTTTCTATGAACTCATTCATTCTGAAAACTTTTACCTTTCACCGCAAAGCTAAACTGTGGAGCCAGCAGCAAGATGCTGCAGATCACAGTGAAAAGCTGCAACTCCATGATGCTGACAGAGTGAGTGAGTTGTGTTGTTTCGCTGTCGATTCCTCGCTGTCACTCGTGACTTCAGTCTGCACTGGGTCAGCGGAATCAAGTGGACTCTTCACTCTCTGTTGAAGCTCGAACCTGGTACATTTATAGAGCGGGTGTTCCAGCCACTGCACTCAGCCTGGCTCAGAGGTGCACCAGTGTGACTCCAACTGGAAAACCAAAGGCGCCAGCTTTAACTATGTTACCTTTTCTCAAACCATAATAAAGTGCAGTCAATGATGCAGATAACTTCCACAATGTTTCATATCCTGGATTTTTTTCCCCAAAATAAATTAAACAAAATAGCTATATTTGCTCTGTACAGTTATGTAACCGATGTTAATTGTGGCTATTTATTTCAGCCAAGAGTTGAAGCACTTTTTAAATATCCCTTTCATGTAATTTATGTATAGTGCAATTCCAAAACAATGTGGACATGTGAAGATAAGTGGCTGCATGGATTATGTAGCATTTTGTGTGTTCCTCAAATCACCGACATCAAGGACAATAAGTCATTTATTCCTAAACTCAGCCACTACGTACAGTACTTGTGCTATGCCTGAGATCCCAGTGCTAACCCCATGCTTCTACCATATGACCTCATATGTAGCCGTTTCATTACATTATCACATGACAACTCGATCTAATTCTTGTCTGTTTATTTGGCACAGCTGGGTGGCATGTGATGTAACAGTGTACGCAAAGTAAACTGTACCGACCACTGTGTGACATCAATAAAGCAAACTGATAATGCATAACTATTTACATAGATTGAGGTACGGATTAGGCTGTAGCAACTAAAGCATAACAAATCGTGTCTCCATCTCCAAATCCCTTTTCTGTTGGCAAGAAAGTTGTACTTCAAAAGTCAGTTAAAGGCTAATAGAGTCCTGGATTCTAGTGTTTTGCCTGCTCAGGTCCCCTGAGCGTGTGATTATTCTGGTTGGTGGTGTTGTAGTCTTTCTATGGCCAGCGTCTTCACTCTTAGCAACATTGTACATCTCACCTGTGTGTTTGTCAGCTGCAGGATCAGTTGCCTCAGGATGATGAATCACTGGCCATACATTATCAGTCCATCCTGTATCATTAGTCCATCTCTGATGGTGAGGATTGTCCAGAGCTCGTGGAGAAGCTCCTTTAAGGATTCTGGCCAACCCCGATCAGGATGTTATATAGTTACCTGCATGTGACTCAAACTCTAAGGCCAGTTTGACTCGAAGACCTCAATGTCTTCCTCACGATCTGTCTGATCTGTGGTGGGTGAGAAGACATCAGCCAAGTACACATCGTCACCACGTTTGTAGGAGTTGCTGAAGGAGCAGAATTGCAACTTCTGCACCATTCGTGCAGCAGTGCAGACACAGTGTGGAGAGGCTTCTTTAAGTTACTTGTGAGTGTCTGGTGATCTGTTTCAACAGTTACAGGATGATCATATATGAAGTCACAAATTTCTGACAGGGGAAGAGTAAAGCGAGGAGTTTCTTTTCAGTCTGTGAATAATGAGTATCAGTATCAGTGAGGCAAAGGCTGTTGATCTGTCATTCTGAATGCAGACTGCACCAAGTCTGTGCTGGGAGGTATCTGCTGATATAACTACGGGCGCTTGAACACCAAAATATTGTAGCACCGCTGGGGCTCTGAGTGTTTGTTTGAGTCTGTTGAAGATCGCTGTGTGGTTCTCTTGCCAACACCATTTGACGTCCTGGTAGCGAGGTTGATGCAGAGGTCCAGTGAACTCACAATAACATAGGATAAACTGAGAAAGATAATCTGTCATACCGAGAAGATGCTGGAAAGTGTGCTTGTCCACAGAAATGGCCATTTGTCTTATAGCCCTTGTCTTAACTGGATCAGGCTTTACACATTAGCTGTGAGTAAATGTTTCCACTAAAGAACGTGTGTGGTGATAGTCATGCAATTGATATGTATACCTATATATACATTATTGTTTTTGTGTTTAAGGGGAATGTTTAAAAATCCAGCTTCATGCTACAGGGAGTTGGTATGTCAGGCTGGAACACAGCTCATATTTTGGGAGAGCAGGATAATTACTCATTACAACGTTGCAAGTGATTAGGTTTCATAGAGTTGATGAACTTTTGTTCACTTAAGTTCCCCTGTAATTTTGGATTTGAATGATTGACAGGGTCATGTGAAGATGAGGTTTTTGTGAATTCCTGGATAGAGTCGGTGCAGACTCAATGGGCCACATGGCCTCTTTCTGCACTGTTGCATTCTGTGGTTCTGTAGCAGAGAAAACCAACTTTTTCAGAACGGAGTTGGAGTTTGCAGCTGAGGCTTGGTTGAAGCCAGAAGGATTTTGCAGGCTTTTGGAACTCTACTTCTTTCTGAAAGCTCCAAGGTTGTTAACAAATGTTAAAACAAGAATGCCTGGATTTGCTAATTGCATTTAAAGTAGCATTTTAAGTCTGTAAGAGGAATGAAGCTTAATTAGAACTGACATAGTGATAAGTTAGAAAGTAAAGTTGCTTCCTTTGATTTTTAATTATTGTTCCACTGTTAATAGTTAAGTTGATTCATTTGTTAGAGTTATATTTAAATTGTGTTATTAAATAAAGTTTGTTTTACTATGAGGTGGGCGGCACGGTAGCACAATGGTTCGCATTGCTGCTTCACAGTGTCAGGGACCTGGGTTCGATTCCTGGCTTGGGTTACTGTCTGTGTGGAGTTTGCATGTTCTCCCCGTGTCTGCGTGGGTTTCCTCCGGGTGCTCCGGTTTCCTCCCACATTCTGAAAGATATGCTGGTGAGGTGCATTGACCCGAACAGGTGCCGGACTATGGCAACTGGGAGAATTTCACAGTAACTGCATTGCAGTGTTAATGTAAGCCTTACTTGTGACTAATAAATAAACTTTGCTTTTATTTTTGCCAGTGGAATTACTGCTGGAGCGATGCATCCTTTCAGAAAATTACAGCACAGGAACAGGCCCTTCAGCCCTCCAAAACCCTGCACGGACGATGCTGCCCAACTGAACTAAAGCCCCCGACCCTTTCGGGGACCATATCCCTCTATTCCCATCCTATTCATGTATTTGTCCAGATGTCCCTTAAAAGTCACTATCGTATCCGCTTCCACTACCTCCTCTGGCAGAGAGTTCCAGGCACCCACCACCCTCTGTGTAAAAAAAAACGTGCCTCGTACATCTCCTTTAAACCTTGCCCCTCTCACCTTAAACTTATGCCCCCTAGTAATTGACTCTTCCATCCTGGGAAAAAGCTTCTGACTATCCACTCTGTCCATGCCTCTCATAATCTTGTAGACTTCTATCAGGTCTCCCCTCAACCTCTGTCGTTCCAGTGAGAACAAACCAAGTTTCTCCAACCTCTCCTCATAGCTAATGCCCTCCATACCAGGCAACATCCTGGCAAATCTTTTCTGTACCCTCTCCAAAGCCTTCACATCCTTCTGGCAGTGTGGCGACCAGAATTGAACACCATATTCCAAGTGCGGCCTAACTAAGATTCTATAAAGCTGCAACATGGCTTGCCAATTTTTAAAATCAATGCCCCAGCCGATGAAGGCAAGCATGCCATATGGCTTGACTACCTTCTCCACCTGCGTTGCCACTTTCAGTGACCTGTGTACCTGTACACCCAGATCCCTCTGCCTATCAATAATCTTAAGGGTTCTGTCATTTACTGTATATTTCCTATCTTTATTAGACCTTCCAAAATGCATTACCTCACATTTTTCCGGATTAAGCTCCATTTGCCATGTCTCCGCCTAAGTCTCCCAACTGATCTATATCCTGCTGTATCCTCTGATGGTCCTCATCGCTATCCGCAAATCCACTAACCTTTGTGTCGTCCGCAAACTTACTAATCAAACCAGTTACATTTTCCTCCAAATCATTTATGTATATTACAAACAGCAAAGGTCCCAGCACTGATCCCTGAGGAACACCACTTGTCACAACCCTCCATTCAAAAACACACCCTTCCCCTGCTGCCCTCTGTCTTCTATGATCGAGCCAGTTCTGTATCCATCTTGCCAGCTCACCTCTGATCCCATGTGACTTCACCTTCTGTACCAGTCCGCCAAGAGGGACCTTGTCAAAGGCCTTACTGAAGTCCATGTAGACAACATCCACTGCCCAACCCTCATCAATCATCTTCGTCACTTCCTCGAAAAACTCTATCAAGTGAGTGAGAAATGATCTCCCCTTCATAAAACCATGTTGCCTCTCGCTAATACGTCCACTCATTTCCAAGTGGGAGTAAATCCTGTCTTGAAGAATCCTCTCCAATAATTTGCCTACCACTGACGTAAGGCTCACCGGCCTACAATTACCTGGATTATCCTTGCTACCCTTCTTAAACAAACGAACAACATTGGCTATTCGTCAATCCTCTGTGACCTCCCCTGTAGCCAGTGAGAATATAAAGATTTCTCTCAAGACCGCAGCAATATCCTCCCTTGCCTCTCTCAGTATTCTGGGGTATATCCCATCAGGCCCTGGGGACTTGTCTACCTTAATGTTTCTCAAGAACCCCAATACCATCTTCTTTTTAATCTCAACATGAATAAATAGACAAATAGAATAAATAAACAAATAGAAAAATTGTTTGGGTCTAATCTGGCATCCTAATGTGACTTGGGGTTCTGGCTTGGGACCAAAACAGCTGGTTGATCCTGAATCTGCTAATCGCAGAGTTAAGCTTTAATTGGATGGTCCTGTTTTTGCCATGAAAGAGATAAAGAAATGCATCATGTTCTTGCACAGCACGACCCCAAACAAGGATGTCATCAACAATGATTCAGCAGGGTTGACTTTCAAAGAGTTGCTCCATGCACTGCTGGAAAACCTCACTGCCGTGAGGTCCCATAGGGTCCCATAGGTCCCAAAGTCAATAATATCTGCCAACCAGAGTCATGTAGGTTCAGTGGATTAGCCATGGTAAACATCTGGGGTTACAGGAATGCGACGGAGGGGACAGCATACGTGGATGCTATTTCACAGAGTCAGTGCAGATGGGTCGAATGGCCTCTTTCTGCACTGTTGCATTCTATGGTTCTATGAATGTGGTGAGTTTTGAGGATTCCTCATTTATCAGGATCTGCCAGAACCCACATTTTGCATTGGGAAGGCTAAACACCTTGGCATTTAGCATGTCTGCTATCATCTGTTCCACTGCCTTTATATGATGATGTGTCTGAGCCGTGCTTTGTGTGGTCACCATTGCTGAAACCCGTTCCATGGCCTCATTGATAGCACTTATGTACCTCGTGCTGTTATCCAATGAGCTCATTGATGTCTTTGTGCTTCATTGCTCCTGGTATTCTCTCAGAGCACAGACTGTCGATGGTAACAAAGCATCTAGTCTCATGTGGGAGACAACTAGTAGTTAACCAATAATGTCACTGTTGAAGCAATCTCTACACGCTCTCATGTCTGGAGTTTGGAGGTGTACAGCATGCACCTCTGGAATAAGTTGAATGAGCCCCAATACAAAGCTGTCCCAAAGCCCGAGTAATAGCTTCAAGTCTATATGGAAGTAGAAATTTCCCTGTGTGCAGTGGAGGGTTGCTACACCTTTGGTTTGGATTGTCTGTCTGAAATAAGTCACAAGGAGCATCTGGGTGCTGGGACCTGGTGCTACATAGGAGTCCAATTCTCATAACATTGGTTGATAATACACAATCCTTGACTCCAGTTTCAATCTTGACTTTAAGTCTGGTGTTACTGCTACTCGGTGTGAAGATCTCACCCTTTCCTGTGATGTTGTCGACACTGTTGCAACAGGGTGTTGTTGGAGGCTTATAGTTTCACTGCTGAACTCCAATTCATTCTCCTTACTGACACTCTTCCCCCCGGAGGATTGAGTTGCTGCCATGTTGCTGATAACAGAGGAGGGCTGCTGTGGTTTGGACCTGCAGAACTCAGCAAAGTGGTTCCATTTCCCACATCTGTTTTTATTAATTTATGGGATGTGGGCATCGCTGGCTAGGCCAGAAGTTATTGCTCATCCCCAGTTGGCCTTGAGAAGATGGTGTTGAGCTACTTTTATGAACCGCTGCAGTGCCTGAGGTGTCGGTACATCCAGAATGCTATTAGGAAGGGAGTTCCAGGATTTTGGCTCAGTGACAGCGAAGGAATAGTGATATATTTCCAAGTCAGAATGGTGAGTGACTTTGCGGGGAGCCTCCTGGTGGTGGTGTTCTCATGTATCTGCTGCCCTAGTCCTTCTAGACGGAAGTGGTCATGTGTTTGTAAGATGCTGTCATAGGGGACTTGATGTGTTCCTGCAGTGCATCTTGTGGATTGTACACATGGCTGCCACTGTTTCCTGGTGATGGAGGGATTGAATGTTTGTGAAAGGGGTAGCAATTAAGCAGGCTGCTTTGTCCTGGATGGTTTTGGGCTTCTTGAACGTTGTTAGAGCTGTACTTATCCAATCAAATGGAGAGTATTGCATTACAATGCTGACTTGAGTTTTGCAGATGATGGACAAATTTTGGGCATTCAGGAAATGTGTTATTGCTGCAGGATTCCTGGTCATACCTTTTGCAGGATACAGCGCTTCACGTGTTGATCTATGAGCCTTTTCAATGAGTTGAGAACAGCCTCAACCACCAATTCAGGCAGTGCTGGTTTATGTTACTTATTGATATAATTATGTTTGTTACTGAGTATTTATGATTTAAAAATAATCAAGGACTGATTCTGTCACTGGACACTCCCAATGGCAGAATTGAGGAACAACATTGAGAGGGAGCAAAGGTCAAGATTCCATGGGCACCAGCTTGAAGAACCATAGGCTGTGTTTCCCATGATTCCCTGATTAGGCCTCTGTTTGACACTAATCCACACTGGAAGGTCCCAATTGTGCAATAAGTCCTTCAATTTGTCTAAAGTCTAATTTCAAATTATTTAAATGGGTGAAATCCAAAAATTATTTCAATTCTGTACTTGGTATGATTTCAAGTGAGGCCATGAGTGAGATACTGATGATAATAGCGGTGTGAGAAGACAAAACTTTCATATTTCTTCTGAAGTGTTTCTGTTAAAGGCAAGTTATAACTTTGTTGAACAGTAGATATTTATATTTTCTATTGTTCTGTTAGTATTTGAGCCATTATTTTTATATTTCTCCTTGACTATAAATAAGCAGATTATTTGTTGTAAAATTGGGATAGATGTATACCATCATGAACTGACGCGATTCAATATTGAAGTATTCATAATGCAGAGAACAGCTCACACAAGTAATCTTTAATCCTCCGGTCAACTCTTTGAAGGGCAGATTACAAAGTAAAATGCAACCTGCAGTTTACAGGAAACAAGATCTATATTCGAGCTACTGTGAAACCATTGAGAACACTTCACCAAAAGACAAAACTGTCACGTAGAGTTATAACTATTGTATGTAAAAGGTTCAGAAATGTCATCATGTAACCTGTAGATATAAATCCACATGTGTCATTTGTAATTCAATCAATTTTAATTTATTAATGTTTCAGAACATATTACATGCTTTTTAATTAGAGTTCATAACAGTTGCAATAAAGAATTTATTCCACCAGGGCAACACCTTCCAAATTAATGCATCAATTATCAGATTTCCCTTATTCTAAGAATAAACTCTATTTAAATAATTCTGAGGCCCTTAAAGAATTATAGGATTTAAAGGGAGTCTAACCACTCAAACAATAATGTAATCCATTCATGGAATTGCAATACTGGTTAGGGAACATATTACAGCTGTACAGTGGGAGGACACCTTGGAAGAATCATGTAACTTAATCTGGACAAATGTGAGGTGATGTATTTTGGTAGATCCAATTCAGGTGGGAGCTATAAAGTAAATGGCAGAACCATCAGGAGCATAGACACACTGAGAGATCTGGGCTTGCAGGTCCATAGATCCTTAGAAGTGGAAAAGGTGGTGAAGAAAGCATATCGCATGCTTGCCTTTATCGGACAGGGCATCGAGTATAAAAGCTGGCGAATTATGCTACAGTTATATAAAACATTTGTTAGGCCACATTTGGAATACTGTGTCCGATTCTGGTCACCACGCTACCAGAAGGATGTGGTGGCTTTGGAGGAAGTACAAAAAACATTTACCAGAATGTTGCCTGATTTGGAGGATATTAGCTACAAGGAGATATTGAATAAATTGGAATTGTTCTCCCTGGAAAGACAAAGGCTGAGGGGTGACCTGATAGAAGTTTATAAAATTATGAGGGGCATAAATAAGGTGAACAGTTGGAAGCTTTTTCCCAGGGCAGAAATGACAATTACAGTGGAGCACAAGTTCAAGATAAGGGGGAAAGGTTCAGTAGAGATGTGCGGGGGAAGTTTTTTACACAGAGGGTGGTGGGGGCCTGGAATGCACTGCCAAGTGAGGTGGTTCAGGTAAATACATTAGCGACGTTTAAGACTTATCTGGATAGGCACATGAACAGGCGGGGTATGGAGAGATACAGGCAGTTGATCTAGGTAGGACAATGGCATTGGCGCGGGCTTGGTGGGCCGAAGGGCCTGTTCCTGTGCTGTACTGTTTTTTATTCTCTGTAATTGAACCAATGAAGAACATCAAGGGCGGAACTGTGCTGGTTCAACTCCAGCCTCGGGTAACTGTGTGGAGTTTGCACGTTCTCCTCATGTCTGTGTGGGTTTCCTCTGGGTGCTCCGGTTTCCTCCCACACTCCAAAGATGTGTGGGTTAGGTAGATTGGCCATGCTAAATTGCCCCTTAGTGTCAGGGAGTTGGCAGGGTGAGTGTATGTGTGGTTTAGGGGGTGGGGTCTGGGTGGGGTTGTTGGTGTGGGCTTGCCTCCTTCTGCACTGTAGAAATTCTATGATTTCCTGTTGAAAAGGTTTTTACTTAAAGCAAAGCTCGAATTCCCTGATTTCACTCTGCTGACAAATGTTGCTGAAACTCTCTCATTTCCTGTCCTGTTACAACAATTTCTAAGTGAAATTTGTGTCAATGGAATCAAAATCTGGAAAGATCTTCATTCTGCGAATACATCAGGAGGTGCAGATGTCAATTGTATCTCCTCTTTTCATTATCAAAACATGTGGAGAAAAAATGCATCTCGGACTGGATTTTTAATCAAGATTAAAATGTCGGAACTCAAGACCTGGATTTTCTCACTAAGAATAATCAACATTTAATTTCTCATCTTTAGATTTTTTAGAAACTGATTTTTTTGATTGTATTTTAATGATCATTCTCTCTGGCGCAGCAGGAACTTCCTTCATTTTCACTGTTTTCCTGTCACCTGCCAAAAGGAAACAAAAAGTCAAGGAGAGGAAATATACAGCAGTGCTCTCTCTGTACACTCATTATATCCAACAATGCTGAGGCAATGGGCTGAATAATACGCTCCGAGATGGGAGAGTTCCGCTCCAGCGGCAGTGTATTGTTGAGCGCAATAACCTGCTGTCAGGTTCACAATGTCATCTCGCCAGAGCCGGATATGCAGCAGATGGACTGGGTTAAAAGTCCAGAACCTTCCCCGATATTCAGAAGTCACTCACTGGGGTCGTTAAGATCAGTAATGAACCAGTTACTGGAATTGGTGCGAGCATCTCTCTCTCCCCCAGTCACTGCTGTCTTGTTGTTCATGATGTGGAGATGCCTGCTTTGGACTGGGGTAAGCACAGTAAGAAGTTTCACAACACCAGGTTAAAGTCCAACAGGTTTATTTGGTAGCACAAGCCACAAGCTCCTTCATCAGGTGAGTCGGAGTTATGTTCACAAACAGGGCATATAAAGACACAAACTCAATTTTCAAGATAATGATTGGAATGCGAGTCTTTACAGGTAATCAAGTCTTAAAGGTACCGACAATGTGAGTGGAGAGAGGGTTAAGCACAGGTTAAAGAGATGTGTATTGTCTCCAGCCAGGACAGTTCATGTGCAACTGGCTCTTGCCAGAGATATTCAGCAATCCTGATGCCCTGGATGGATTACCTCTGAGTGGAAAGGGTGACCCATTGAAGAGATGGCTCAGGACGCCAGTGAGGACACACAGAATAGACATTACAACATAAGCAGCAAGGCCTTTGTGGAACACACAACTGGGCTACTGAAATAAGGTTCAGATGCCTGGACAGATCAGTAGGGGCATTGCAGTACGCTTCATCAAGTGTGTTCCTCATGGTCATGGTGAGCTGCACCCTCCATAACTTTGCTATGCAGAAGTAGTGAGGGCAGAGATAGACACCATTCATCTGAGGATGAGGCGAGGGAACAGAGTGATGTTCATGTGGAAGGCTCTGGACATGACGGCATGGATGACCGTGATACAACGGTGGCTTTGATAAGTCAGAGGTTTCAATAGTTTCTAAAGTCCCAGTCTCAGAATTGTGTGCGCAGCAAATGTACACTCCTTATTCCATGTGAAATGTAGGACTCGAGTCAACACTGCATGGGGGATGATGAGGTCAGAGTTTATTGACATAATAATGAAGAGACATTACATTAACAAACATGAGAAATTCACCCTGCGAAGCACTTGGTGACAATGTGGAGTTTTTGAGGCACATTTTGAATGTTCCTGTGCGGTGCTTCCTCGTCACTTGCAGCCACGCTGTGGAGAAGCTCCTGATTTGTTATTCCCATACCCTGGTGATTTCAGAGGTTCATCATCCAACTGAGATTCAGTCTGTGGATCACCTCGGACATTCCTCTGATTGCCTGAGCCCTGCTCCACCCCAATCTCTGCCGGCTGCACAGGCGAATGTGAAGTGCCGTCCCCAGGCTGTACTTGCCCTTCTGACACTTGCTCCTCTGACAAAGGGTCACCCAGACTCGAAACATTGGCTTTGTTCTCTCTCTCCACAGATGCTGTCAGACCTGTTGAGATATTCCAGCATTTTCTGTTTTTGATTCAGATTCCAGCATCCACAGTATTCTGCCTTTATATTATTGTACTTACCCTTCTCCAGCCACGCTAATCCCTGCTGGGATACCAGTACCTACGCTAATGCTTGGGCCAGAGAGAGGATGAGATGTTGCTTCCCCCAGTGATTCTTCCTCATCTTCGGAGAGGAATCATCAGCTGGCAGTGGCATTTGGGCTAGTGGTAGAGGCTTCAGCTGCGCCAAGGAGACAGAGGAGACGGCTTTATTAGTCTTCAAAAACCTTTCAACTGCTGTGCAAGGTCCCAATTCTCAGTAACATCCCAGGCTCACAGCTTGCTCCAACCTTGCCTCTGCCAATTGATCTGGAGAATTCAATAGTTAGAACTGCTGCTTCACAACGCCAGGGATCCGGGTTCGATTCCCGGCTTGGTTCACTGTCTGTGTGGAGTCTGCACATTCTCCCCATGTTTGTCTGGGTTTCCTCTGGGTGCTCTGGTTTCCTCCCACAGCCTGAAAGTCGTGCTGGTTAGGTGCATTGACCATGTTAAATTCTCCCTCGGTGTACCCAAACTGGCACCGGAGAGTGGCGACTAGAGGATTTTCACATTACTTCATTGCAATGTTAATGTAAACCTACTTGTGACACTAATAAATAAACTTTAGAAAGAATTCATATGTGTAGAGTACAAGAACCTCCTGTTGGAGCGGTGTCAGTATCACCAGGCACAGTCCCTTCAGTTGAACCTCTCTCTGTGCTCTGTGGGCATCGTTGGAACCCCTAAAACACAAAGCTTGGCAGCTAAGATCCTGTCCACTTTTCTCGGCCTGTCTTTAAATCCTTTCACAACCTCATCCCTCTCCATCTCTGCAATCTCATCCATTCATAACCAGCACCCCAGCCAATACCGACTATCAGCTCTCCATTCCTGACCCTTGACTCTTTTGCATTCACACCACATTTACCCCATCATTGGCAGCCATGTTTTATCCACCTAGGTTTATTGTTCTGTAATTTCCTGCATAAATCTCTCTATCTCTTACAGAATAGTCCCCTGTTAAAATCCAAATTACTCCTGAAAATTTCTCCTCATTGGGTTGACATTCAACTATTTTCACACTCTCCCATGAAACATCTTGGGACATTTTTCTGTTAAAATCATTAAATAAATGGAAGCTGCTGTTATTGATTCACAGAACTTTCCTCTCCTTCAGGTGGTGTCATCCCAAGTTACAGCTGGACTTGCAGTTAAGATGCATGTCAGGTTCATCCAGAAAGTTGAATGTGATTATTATTTGAGATTCCACTGGGAGTTATAACAATGTAAACCAAACCGACTTCAACCTGATGAGAAAAATCCCCTCCAAGAGAACAGTTCATATGATAACACAGTTCAGAGGTTCTTACCAATCTTGGAAGGCCCTTACATTGTTAGTTTTCACCACTGTTTAAATAGTTTCCTAGGACAGAAAAGAAGAAGTGATACAAATGGATTAATCAGTTAAAACGTTTGAGTCAACAGTCAGTAGATGTGTGAAGAATCAAAGTCGACAAGGAAATTAATCATCTGTTATTGAGCAATTGAGTTTGCAAGTTCGGATTAGGGTTTATTGCTAAACTGCACAAACCACTGAGTGAGTCAGCTAATGTGCTCCAGTCTCCACCTGGCACCACTATGCGAAATATTGTGTAAGGCAGCGAATGAATTGGTGATCAAATGAATCCCCTACCACCATAACGCCAATCTATCACTCTGTTTAACAGACCCCCATCTTTCATCCACTCTTTAGCACTAAGGACTCATACCTAACAATCAGAGACTCCAGCCTACTCACATCAACACACACATATACCAATGCTCCTAAAATCACACCCACCACCCATTGCCACCACATACTTCTAGCTATTCAGTTATGGTAAGCATATCACCCAAACATGGTTCTACACAACCACTGTCATTCTTCCCTCTAGGAGAACAAGTAGGAACACAACAGAAGAGGACAGTGCAGACAAGACCACCGGCATCTCTTGTGCCCTCTGGAGGAGATGGCCATTGGCATGATGGAGCTTCCTGTGACTGAAGTCTTGTCACCCAGCATCACTGAGAACCTTTAGAATGATGGTACATGCAAGGGTAACTTGACCATTACATTGACCAACATTGTTTAAGTATTGAGATGCATTTGAGTGCTTTTCCTGGGGGAAAAGTGCCTCCATGCATTAAAAACCGCAGTAAAATGAGCCAGGGAATTCTCCTGTAAAGTTTAGGACAATGATTTAAAATATTCAGATACCTTCCTTTGAAAATAATTGACTTGTAAAAAGTTGAAAGAAAATCTAATCATTGATGCCCCATTGATTGACTGGTAATTTGCTTTGAAATGGAAAGTGCACCATCTGTAGCTCAGCAAAAAAGGCCTCAGTTTTTAGTTTCAATGGATGCTGTTGTTGAGGACTTCTTTCAACTAAGCACAGGAGACGCAGGAACAGGCTACAATGATTTATTCATATTCAAGCATGGAGGGAACTACCCCCAGGGAAATCTTTGGAGGAACACCCTCCTGTCATACAGCTCAAACAAAACTCTCACAGGGACAGCATTTTAATACAAGTCTCAACTCCAAGTCACAGATACAGACTGCTTACTCAGTTATTCAGGATGTGTAAATGTTGGCGTTGGCCCGGGGTAGGCACAGTATGAAGTCTCTCAGCACCAGGTTAAAGTCCATCAGGTTTATTTGGTATCACGAGCTTTCAAAGCGCCGCTCCTTCTTCAGGTTGACTCACCTGATGAAGGAGCAGCGCTCTGAAGGCTCGCGATTCCAAATAAACCTTTTGGACTTTAACCTGGTGTTGTCAGTTATTCAGTACATAGAACATTGTTTTAAAATTCTGATCTTGAGCACATAGTTTATAATGAATACTTCATTCAAAAGCATTTTTGAAATTTCACTAGAAAATGGCCTGCTCCTGTAAAAAGTAACCAACCTTGCTGACATGTTCTGCTGATGACAGGACCTTGAGGTATAAGCATATGATTTTGCCCTATGGTAGGGGTGTTGGATCTATCCGCCTTTTACCAAATCCATTCGTGTCCCTTTCCAGACACCATTGTTTACATTTCCTACGGTTTGTTTTGATAGCCAGAATTCAAAATATATTTGTTTTTGACAGAATTCACACCCAGAAATCTATGTGATCGGCAGATGGGGGACAGTCAGGTAGGCAGCACTCCAGAGCAGCTGTAGCCCAGGCATGGAGCTGAAGGGTGCTATTGGTGGGGAGGCAAAAGATGTTGTGCTGGTGAGTCACACCAATTCCTAATCAGTGAGGGGTATGTTTACTTTGGGGGAGGAGGTGTCTGCTCCCAGGGACTATGATTAGCGTGGGTGTAAACCTGTAATGGGAAGTCAAATCGGAGGCTCAGTCTCACTATAATATGAAATGGTCGTTCTAACTGCTGGGAGCAGCATAGCTGGCTCCCATCCTGGCTCCGGCCAATCTGAAAGTGGGTGAGTTGGGGGTCAAGTTTGAGATTCTTATTTTATTTTAAGTCTCATCTACAATCTACCTAAATTTTACCAATTGACTTTTGATATTTTTGCTCTGTACAATTACAATTTACAGGTCATACCTCTTTATGATGGAAAAACCCAAGCTCATCGTCCCTCTCAATTTGTTCCTTGGTTGGAGCTAAATGAATTAATTGCTTGATAGCTCTGTTATCAAATTCATTAACATGCGTGAAAACAAACCGAGCAAACCAGAGAATCTTCAAATTCAATCTGGACTCAGAGCTGAACTAGCTACATTTAGCCCAAAATGGAAATTGGGCATGGTATAATTTGCTTCAGTGTCAGGCGTCAAGCATCAGAAAGAAAGAATACCAGGGTTCCCACTCCTTGTTGTTATCCAGTTGCAAACGCTTGTTTGAGAACCTGAATACAGACAAGGTCACACTCGTTGTGGAGCCACTTAAAACTGAAGAGCCTGCTGGAACTCATGTTGAAGTTTACATATGAGAAATGGTCACTTAGAAAAGAATGCAGAGGCCATCTGGAAGCCTCCCCAAAAAGTAACAATGCCTTCAGAGATATTCAATTCAAAAAATTAAAGTTCTGTGAAAGAAAAAAGGAGAACTTTCATCAATACAGGTGGAGTTGAATTAAGAGTTCCTATTGGGAATAATTTCCAATGAAAAAATAGGATTTTTTCAAAATTTGGATTCATTCTTGGAAATGTGTTCAGGAAAAGAAAAGCAATCTAAAATTAGCTTTATTTAAAATCTTGAAGCAGTATCACATCATATAGAATGTTGGATAGAATGTTCTCAAAGAATTGAGGTCTAAATATTAGTGGAAATTTAGTTTGCATGGGCATACATACAAGATTTATTTTTATTATCCTGTTTGGTAGTTTGTAGTTCAGTTTTATTCAAACTCTATTTAAAACGGTTTCAGTAAGCAGGAACCCTCACTCTTCCTGTTGCATTTTCCTTTTCAGAAATCAACTGGTGGCACAGTGGTTAGCACTGCTGCCTCATAGCGCCAGGGACTTGGGTTTGATTCCTAACTTGGGTCACTATCTGTGCGGGGTCGGCATGTTCTCCCTGTGTTTGTGTGGGTTTCCTCCGAGTACTCCGTTTTCCTCCCCATTCCGAAAAACGTGCTGGTTTGATGCATTGTCCATGCTAAATTCTCCCTCAGTGTACCCAAACAGGTGCTGGAGTGTGGTGACTAGGGGATTTTTACAGTAACTTCATTGCAGTGTTAATGTAAGCCTACTTGTAACACTAATAAATAAATAAAGTTAAGCTTAAACACTTGCCCTGTTTGCCAAGCCGCACATTATTTATAACTGGGAAATAATATTTTAACTTGCCACATTAACTTACCATTGTTCCTTGGCAAAATTTCATGCATTCATCTGAAGTGATGAAGTTGTTTGCGTTACCCCCGCAGCCACCATATGTGAAATGGTCACATTGCTTAGTGATTATATTGTAATAAAAGCGTTCGATTTTGCCAGTACAGGTTCCTTTCTCTGGCGCCAGTTCGCAGATTCCTCCTTTGTCTAGAAAAATACAAATTACTGCATGTATCTTGTGTAAAATTACACAATCATAAACAAATATCTTCATGCCTCAAAACATTAAACGACAGGAATCCAAACCATTACTGACTAGAAAATGTACCCCAGAATTAGTGAAACCGAAAGGTCATAGTTGACCTTTATCAGTGCAGCATTGAATTGTGTTACTGCTGCCTTAATAACCTGAACTGGGACACAGAATATCATCCCAGTTCCTACTACCCACCATCACCTGTGCCTCCAAATAGACTTTTGATGGAAGAGTACCTGGAATTGGTTGCGATGTTGTTCTCCCCTCTGGTTGAACCATCTGCTGACTCTCAGGGTGGGATTTTACGGCCTTGCTCGTCCCAAAACCGTAAAATCCCTTCACAGGTTGATCCACTTAATGAGGAGGTGGAGACCTTTACATATTCAGGCGGATGAAAAATGGGCAGAAGTTCATCAAATTGTTTACTGTGGGTTATAGAAAGGAAGTGTTGCAGGTAGCGCATGAGGTACCAATAGGAGGTCATTAAGGAGTAAGGAAAATTTAAGCATAAATATAAAAAGCAATTTTATTGGCCTGGATCGCATAAAGATGAAATTGAATTTTGCTGTGCATGTCACACGTGAGAGGTAATGGCAAAACCTCAAGCAGTAATAAAACCGGCATCCTTAATACTGTGATGTTAGTGTACCTTTAAAAGTATTTATTTTAATTCATGCTCATAGACTGAGATGATGTCATTGTTGGGAGGAGATAAAAACTACGGGCAGGTCAGGTGACAAGGATTGATTTTCAGTTTCAGTCTGGAGCTGCAGGTTTGAGATTTTGAGTTTTAGAAGGGACAACAAGCTGAAAAGAAATGTTTTCCCTCTCTCCCTGTTGTTTTGAAAATTCTTTTGGTTAACTGAAAGCAAGATCTTGCTTTCCTGAAGGGAGAAAGTTTGCTGTTGTTGGGGACTCGACCAGAGTCTCACTGGTGCTTTGGGAAGCTGTCTTGTCTTCAAACTGTTTGGAGTGAATCCAGTGAAGTGCAAACTTCAACCAAAGGACTCAAATTTCCATTATCATGTGAGCAGAAGTCTGTACTGTGTTAACCCCGTGAAAGGGTTTTTTTTAGTCTATGGGTTTTGGTTTAATTGGAACACATTAGAGATATTCATTAAGGGTTATACATTACAGTGGTTGCTTTGTTTCTTGTTTGTAATTGATAAAAGCTCCCGCTAATTTTCTTGCTATGCATGTTGACTATATTCTTAAATAAACTTTGTTTGATGAAAGCTCCCAAGGAGGTCACTTGATTCATACCAAACGAAGCATCCCATACTTATCCTAGCCAAATTCAAAATGTAAAACTTACTGTTCAGGTGGGCTTCATAAAACACTTTGCATTTTCTAACCTGAACCATAACAATATCCACACACACAAACAGAAAATATTGTTTTTGTTTCTGTTTTTGTTTCATATCCCAGCATCTGCAGTATTTTGCTTTGATCCTTGACAGCCATTCTGGCATTTGAGAAAATTTTTACAAAGGTTTAATTGATGTCTGGGAACCCACCCTGAAATGAAAAATGGAAATCAGTATACGTTGACCATAATGGATGTACCAAGTAGATCTCTAGATGCCATTCCATTACATAATATTGACGCTAAAAGGATTATGGCTATCTTAGGAGTAAAGCAATTAAGTTAACTCCGTACCATCCAGAACTTCAGGGAGCATTAGAACGGTGGCATCAAACTTTAAAGACCATATTGAGGGTGAAGTAGGCCATTTTCCAAAAGCCATATTTTTATTATCTCATCAATATTCACCTCATTAAACATATTCATTTATTGGACTGATTGGCACCATTCATAACGTGCCCACAATGCAGAAGGGAACACCCGAATGGACATTCGTTTAAATCCCCCTCTGCACAGCTGAGAGACCTTTAATTTCAAAGCCGACAAAAGATCCTTATTCTGCCCAGCAATAGCACGAAGCTGCATTTTAAACCGGCCTTTGGCCAGAAGATCGGGATATCTGCGAGTCAAGACCTGGAGTGGGTTATATGGCATAACTGGACTGTCAATAAAATATTACGGGAATAAAATGGCCAAGGCAGGCAAAGAAACTTAATAAACTAGGATAAAAAGAATAAAAGATTAGATTAAATCCCCCTACACACAGCAGGACAAAATGACATTAACACCTAATCTTGCAAGCATAGAATACAGACACAAAACAGTAGAGGTCGATTTAGATAAGGGGACACATCGAGAGGATAATGGGAAACACATTAAAACACCGGGGCAAGAACAGGCAGTCCCATTAACACGGACACACACCATACAGATGCAAATTGACAAGTCTCTCAGGGAACTTCCTGACCAGACAGGCCACTTTTTAGGTATTGTAAAAATGTATGAGCAAATGTTCCCGCTCGAATTTGGATTCCTATAAATATCCAGAGCAAATGTATAACTATTGAGATCAATGTGGCCAAGCCGCTGTTTCTAAGCTGGCTACAGAGGTCTCCCTGGGTTCCCAGTAATTGTACAATAAAGAAAAACGCTTTGAACCTTGCCTTGCGACTCGACTTCCTTGAATGCACTGGTACAAGGGATTTTTCCCTACAACAAGGGCTTGTGTCAAGATTATTCAGGAGGATTGGAATAAAGGAATTCCATTTGTACTCTTTGCAATTAGGGGTGCACCTAATGAGTCAACCTAATTTAGTCCATTTGAATTGATTTTTGGTCATGAGGTAAGAGGACCACTTAAATTGATCAAGGAGAAATTGATGAGTCAGTGTTCTGAGACTACATTGTTGGACTCTGTGTCAAACTTTAGGGAGAGATTAACTAGATTTGGTGAGTTGGCTAGTCAGCATTCAATTGTGGCACAGTGGGTGATGAAAAAAGGAAGCTGATAAGGGATAGAACATTCACAATTTTGCGAGTAGGGATAAAGTATTAGTATTATTATCAGTAGTAGATGAACCTTTAAAAGTAGTGTTTAGTGGGCCTTACCAAATCAAGAGAAAATTAAGTGAGATGAATTATTTGATAAGAATGCCAGATACAATGAAAACTTGCAGATTCTGTCATGTGAATATGCTCAAATAGTATTTTGATAGGTAAGGAAAGCAGATGAAGGATGTGTTAATTGTTACAACTCAGAATGAAGAATTAAATCCAGATGATTCTAAATTTGACATTCCTCAAATTAGAGTGGATAATGAGGAAGTAATCAACAATTGAAATAAATGACTGGAGTTAACTGCCAGACAAAAATTAAAATAACCAAAAAGAGTTATTACAATCACATGGAGATATTCTGGGAGTACACTGTGAAGTGCTAAAGTAATTATGCATGAGGTCGAAAATGGTGTTCCAATTCAGCAATATCCATATAGACTGAATCCACTCGTTGCCACAGCTTCAGATGGAGAAGCTGATATTTACTCAGTCTGAGATGCTGCAGCCAAAATTCTTGATCAAACACTATGAAGGATTGGTGGGCGGTTACAAATTACAGATAATGAAGACACAAATGGAGCCAGATGATGGCAATGTAAAACTGGTGTAGCCAGAGAAGAAGAACAAGTTACTGGACAATGATATGATTAAGGAAAGTGAACAGGTGTGGAGACTTATTAATGATAGTCAGCATGGTTTTGTGAGAGGGAGGTCATGCCTCACTAACCTGGTGGAGTTTTTTGAAGAAGTGACCAAAATGGTTGACGAGGGAAGGGCCGTGGATGTCGTCTATATGGACTTTAGTAAAGCGTTTGACAAAGTCCCTCATGGTAGGTTGGTGCAAAAGGTTGGATCTCATGGGATAAAGGGGGAGGTGGCTAGATGGGTGGAGAACTGGCTTGGTCACAGAAGACAGAGTGTGGTAGTGGAAGGGTCTTTTTCCGGATGGATGCCTGTGACCAGTGATGTTCCGCAGGGCTCTGTATTGGGACCTCTGCTGTTTGTGATTTATATAAACGATCTGGAAGAAGGTGTAACTGGGGTGATCAGTAAGTTTGCGGACGACACGAAAATGGCTGGACTTGCAGATAGTGAGGAACATTGTCAGAGGCTACAGAAGGATACAGATAGGCTGGAAATTTGGGCAAAGAAATGGCAGATGGAGTTCAATCCAGATAAATGCGAAGTGATGCATTTTGGTAGAACTAAAGTAGGGGGGAGCTATACGATAAATGGCAGAACCAGGGCGTAGATACACAGAGGGACCTGGGTGTGCAAGTCCACAGATCCTTGAAGGTGACGTCACAGGTGGAGAAGGTAGTGAATAAGGCATATGGCATGCTTGCCTTTATAGGACGGGGCATAGAGTATAAAAGTTGGGGTCTGATGTTGCAGTTGTATAGAACGTTGGTTCGGCCGCATTTGGAATACTGCGCCCAGTTCTGGTCGCCACACTACCAGAAGGACGTGTAGGCTTTGGAGAGAGTGCAGAGGAGGTTTACCAGGATGTTGCCTGGTATGGAAGGGCTTAGTTATGAGGAGAGATTGGGTAAACTGGGGTTGTTCTCACTGGAAAGACGGAGGATGAGGGGTGACTTAATAGAGGTGTATAAAATTATGAAAGGCATAGATAGCGTGAACCGTGGGAAGCTTTTTCCCAGGTCAGTGGTGACGTTCACGAAGGGTCATAGGTTCAAGGTGAGAGGGGGGGAGGTTTAACACGGATATCAGAAGGATGTATGTTACGCAGAGGGTGGTGGGGGCCTGGAATGCACTGCCGGGCAAGGTGATGGAGGCGGACACACTGGGAACGTTTAAGACTTATCTAGATAGCCACATGAATGGAGTGGGAATGGTGGGATACAAAAGAGTGGTCTAGTTTGGACCAGGGAGCGGTGCGGGCTTGGAGGGCCGAAGGGCCTGTTCCTGTGCTGTATTGTTCTTTGTTCTTTGTTCTAGATGCAAGAAAAGTTGATTGATTTGGAACCTGTTCCTGAGTTGTTAAAATTAACTGAACATAAACTGCAGGATTGTCAAAAACAATTCTTCGTCCATGAGAAGAAGAATGTCAATCAATCAGCAGTCATATGTGATCTCAAGATGGGGATTGAGGAGCAGAAGTATTTTAAAGGACAATAACATGAAGTGAGACTGTTTGATGAAATGGCACCAATATTCCAAATGAATTAACTTCATAATATTGCTTGGGTTTCTGATCTGGGACCTAACATATGTTGGCAGCATCAATACCAGTGAGTTAGAACCATAGAATCCTACAGTACAGAAGGAGCCATTCGGCCCATCGAGTCTGCACTGACCACAATCTCACCCAGGCCCTATCCCCATGCATTTACTCTAGCTAGTCTGCCTGACACTAAGGGGCAATTCAGCATGGCCAATCCACCTAACCCTCATATCTGTGGACTGTGAGAGGAAACCAGAGCACCCGGAGGAAACCCAGGCAAACACGGGGAGAATGTACAAACTCCACACAGACAGTGACCCAAGCCAGCAATCGAACACAGGTCCCTCACGTTGTGAGGCATCAGTGCTAACCACTGTGCCGCCGTAAGGATTTCTGTTGAGAATAAGGCCCAATGAAAAGTTAGGATAAATTTCAAAATTTGGAGTCCTTCTTTGAAATGTGCGGTCTGGAAAGAAATGCAATTCAAAATTAGTTTTATTTAAAATATGTTAAAGCAGTATAACTTCGTATAATTTTTTTCATTGAATGATCTCAAAAAATTGAGATCTAAATATTAGGTTTAAGTTTATTTATTAGTGTCATAAGTAGGCTTACATTAACACTGCAATGAAGTTACTGTGAAAATCCCCTAGTCGCCGCACTCCGGGGCTTGTTCGGGTACACGAGGGAGAATTTAGCATGGCCAATGCAGCTAGCCAGTACATCTTTTGGACTGTGGGAAGTAACTGGAGCACCCGGAGGACATCCATGCAGACATGGAGAAATCGTACAGAACTTGCACAGAGAGTGACCCAAGCCAGGAATCCAACCCGGGTCCCTGGTGCTGTGAGGCAGCAGCGCTAATCACGGTGCCACCGAGCAGAAATTCACTCTGCACAGGCATAAATGCAAGATTTATTTGTTATCCTAGTATCATCTTGTAAATGCCAATTACACAATTCATTTTTTCAACTATCCAAACTCTATTTAAAATGGTTCCAGTAAGATGAAAGTCTCAATCTTCCTGTCGCATTTTCATTTTTTCAAATCAACTTTTCCTGTTCACCAAGCCGCACATTATTTAATAGGGAAAAATACTTCCACATGAACTTACGGTATGTTCCTTTGCAAAATTCCATGCATTCACCCCAAGTGAGAAAGTTGTTTTTATTACCCTCACAGCCACTATATGTGAAAAAGTCACACTTTTTGGTGATTATATTGTAATAAAAGCGTCTGATTTGGCTCGTACAGGATCCTTTGAGTGGTACCAGATCGCAGATTCCTTCTTTGCCTAAAAAAAATACAAATTACTGCATGTATCTTCCATAAAATTACATAATCAGAAACAAAAGTCTTCACATCTAGAAACATAAAACAAGAGGAATCCAAACCATTACTGAGTACTAAACATACCCTCCAGAAAGTATAATTCAGAAAGACATTCAGTGCAACATTGAACTGTGTCACGATTGCCTTAATAGCTTGATCTGGGATATAGAATATCAGTCCAGTTCCTACTACCCACCATCACCTCTGACTCCAGGTAGATATTGTATGTGACTTTCAATGAACAGTAGATAGAATTTGTTGGAATGTCGTTCTCCCCTCTGGTTATATAATCTGCTGACACTCAGGGCCCAATTTTACCATCAAGTTGCGCTTGTTTTTGGGCGTGAAAACTTGGTAAAGTCGGGCGTGAGGCGAGACCGTCTCTGTTCCTGTTCCCCCTTTACCAAGCACCTAAAATAGCCGCGATTGGGACCATGCCCGAAACGGGCATGACAACAATTTCAATGCATTTAAATTGAATTAATGGGCTGGATAGTCAACTTTACCGGCACTTCCTCCTTTACCACCGCGTTTGCCAATCGGGAATCGACGCGAATCAGACATGTTCCATAAAATTCCGATTCGGGCGCTCCATCAATGAGGGTTAGTGAGGAGGTAAGTGCGTAGCGTCTGACGGCTTTCTGCTACTCACGGGTGTCCTATTGTTGCGGTCATTTTCTATCTCGGGTCGGTGGCGGCTCTGCGAGTGTCTGTGGGGGGGTGGGGGGCTGTTGCTCATCAGGGTCCCTGATGTCTGACTTGCAGCACGGACCCGGGTCTCAGCACTGACCACGGGTCTTGCGGTGCTGCTGGGTCCTAGTGCACTCACTCTTCCAGCTGAAGGATGTGCACAAAGCCCTTGCAAATTGCACTGCTGCAGCCTCTCAACTTTTCAAGGAGCTGTGATTGTGGGGAGCATGTGGCTGGGGGAATTGGGGGGGGCCGTGATTCTGGATGAGCTAGGGGCAAGCAGCGTTCCATAACCTCTACATGTGTTCCTCCCCATCTCCCGTTCACCACCTCCCCCACTTCAGAGTGACAACATGGCTTTCTTCCTGTTCTTTTGGTTGCTGCTGGAGCTAAGGAGGAGGAGGAGTTGGAGGAAGAATTGAGAGCACGGGAGGCCTGGGCCTTACCACTTCCAGGTCCTGAGGCAGACACCACCAGAGGAATTCACCCAGAGGGTGGGGGGGGGGGGGGGGGGGGGGGGGGGGGGGCGGCACAGGAGCAGGAGGGAGCAGAGACCCTGGCAGTTCCGTGCACGAGTGTCCTTCGAGCAGATGTCGGACACCAAGTGCCGCCGACGTCTCCGACTCTGAAAGGAGACCGTGCAACACCTGTGCAACCTGTTGCAGGGCCTGGTACCTAGAGGCGGGGGGCGGGGGGGGGGGGGGGGTGAGGGGGGGGGGGCACCCACTCTCGGTGGCTTTCAAACTGATGGCTGCTCTAAACATCTGCGCGACTGGTTCTTTCCAGACCCCGAGCGGAGATGTCTGTGGCATCTCCCAATCTGCTGTGCACACCTGTGTGAGGCAGGTCACTGAAGCCCTGTTGCCCGGGCTGGCCAGATCATCAACTTCAACCTGGACCAGGCGCAGCAGGAAGCCCGGGCTGCAGGGTCCGCAGCCATGGTGGGGATGCCTAAAGTGCAGGGAGTGATCGACTGCACACACATCACCCCCCAGGCCCCCTATAGAATCCACGAAGATTTGTAAATAGGAAGGGGTTCCACTCCCTGAATGTTCAGCTAGTGTGCGACCTAACATGACCATCATGCACGTCTGCGCAAGACATCCAGGCAGTGTGCATGACAGCTTCATTGTCAGGAGCTCGGACATCCTGGAGGCATTTGAGGAGGAGCCCAGGCTGCGGGGGTGGCTCCTGGGTGATTTGGGTTACCCGCTTCGGAAATGGCTGATGACGCCTGTGCGGAGGCCTGTGTCTGAGGTGGAGACCCACTATAATGAGGCCCATGTAGCCACCCATGCGACAGTGGAGAGGTGCATTGGGCTCCTTAAAATGCGATTCCAGTGCCTGGATTGATCTGGCGGGGCCTCCAATACAGCCCAGTGATCTCTTCCTGCATTGTGGTCGTGTGCTGTGCCTTGCACAATCTGGCTCTGCAGAGAGGTGACGTATATGAGGAGGGGGAGGGGGAGGAGGACATGGAGACTGACCAACCGGCCGTCACTGGGGAGGATGACCAGCAGGAGGAGGAGGAGGATGAGGAAGAGCACACCGAGGAACACCAACCAGGTGCTGGAGGGCTGGCAGCTCAAATGAGGCATGTGAGGGCGGTTAGGGAGGCCCTGATCACCAGGCGGTTCACTCGCTGGTGGTTTGTGTCTGCGGGTTCCATCCCCTCCCCCCCACCCCCTCAATTCCTTCTATCTCCTGCAACATTGTCACACCAGAGTGGTGGGCCTGGGTACTCTGTGTTAGTGAGTTTTTTGGCAAGCAGGAGGGTGATGACAACTCGCTAAGCACCATTGTGATGATGCCCTGGTGCAAACTAGTCGACTCCTACCTGAGCTCCGCATGCACGCTGGCAGCTGGGCCCATGTCTGTGTAGTGGGTAAGGGATCTGAAACCCCCAGACAGGACCTGGGGGCGGGTGGGGTGGGGGACGGGAGGGAATCGCTCGTGGGGTCTGGGGAACCAATGGCTTCCTTTTCTCAGTGACACAGCATTGAGGGGCCTCCCCAACTGACATCAGCATGAAGCATCGCTCCCGCGATCATCAATGGAAGAGGATTCATAGTCAAGACAAATTAGTCACCATTGGGTGGTGAACAAACATTTATTTACCATAAAGGTGTTTAACTAAGACTAACATAAAAACCTGTGAACAGAAAACATTAAGGTGCTTAAGGTGGAGGGCTGTTGTAGGCTGCAAAGAGACATAGATAGGATGCAAAGCTGGGCTGAAAAATGGCAAATGGAGTTTAACCCTGATAAATGTGAGGTGATTCATTTTGGTAGGACTAATTTAAATGTGGATTACAGGGTCAAAGGTAGGGTTCTGAAGACTGTGGAGGAACAGAGAGATCTTGGGGTCCATATCCACAGATCTCTAAAGGTTGCCACTCAAGTGGATAGAGCTGTGAAGAAGGCCTATAGTGTGTTAGCTTTTATTAACAGGGGGTTGGAGTTTAAGAGCTGTGGGGTTATGCTACAACTGTACAGGACCTTGGTGAGACCACATTTGGAATATTGTGTGCAGTTCTGGTCACCTCACTATAAGAAGGATGTGGAAGCGCTGGAAAGAGTGCAGAGGAGATTTACCAGGATGCTGCCTGGTTTGGAGGGTAGGTCTTATGAGGAAAGGTTGAGGGAGCTGGGGCTGTTCTCTCTGGAGCAGAGGAGGCTGAGGGGAGACTTAATAGAGGTGTATAAAATGATGAAGGGGATAGATAGAGTGAACGTTCAAAGACTATTTCCTCGGGTGGATGGAGCTATTACAAGGGGGCATAACTATAGGGTTCGTGGTGGGAGATACAGGAAGGATATCAGAGGTAGGTTCTTTACGCAGAGAGTGGTTGGGGTGTGGAATGGACTGCCTGCAGTGATAGTGGAGGCAGACACTTTAGGAACATTTAAGCGGTTATTGGATAGGCACATGGAGCACACCAGGATGATAGGGAATGGGATAGCTTGATCTTGGTTTCAGATAAAGCTCGGCACAACATCGTGGGCTGAAGGGCCTGTTCTGTGCTGTACTGTTCTAAATATCTTTCTGACAAATGCAGCCCTTCATCCACGCCATCTCAGTGCAATTAACGACTTCCTAACCTTTCGTGGCCTACCACTACGTCTCAGTGACTCCCCAGAATGCACATCGGAGGTGGAGAGGGCCAGCTGCCTACCTTGCCCCGTGGCCTGTGATGTGTGTGGCAGGCATCCTCTGGAGGCCCTGGACCTAGAGGGCCCTGGCTGGCTTCCAGGTGTCTGGGATGTTTCTGTGACACCCTCTTCATCCCGCTGCCCCTGAGATGCCCTGTTGTCAGGAAGGGGAGAGTCAGAAGGTGTAGCCACAGCCACAGCCTCCTGGCTGGAAGGCCCCGGCATGGTCTCGAGCCCTTTCTCTTCCCTAGGGGTTCCTGTGGGCCCCTGCGTCACTCCATGCTCCAGCATCACCTGGCAGTGCCAGTCCTAGAGGACCACCTGCGTCCTACCCATGGTGATCGAGCCCTCTGTGATGGCTACTTGAGTTGGAGGCCACCTCTCAATGGCTGCAGCAAGTACCCTGAGACTGGGCCATGCTCTGCAAGCTCTCAGCCCTGACCCTCTGCGACTGGGCCACATTCTCAAGGGCTGCTACCGTAGTCGGCTGTGCCTCAGCGCTGTCCCGCTGGGTCTCCTGCAAGTTCTCGAGCCTCTCAGCCATGGGCCGCAGAGTCTCAAGAAGCCTGTTCAGTCCCTCAGCTGTGGCCTGCTGTGACTTGGCCGTGGCCCTCTGGGACTCTGCTCTGGCCTGCTGTGACTCAGCCATCGCTTGGAGCCTACCACTCATGGTGAGGATCCCCTGCCCCAGGCTTTCCACTGCAGACGCCACCCTTGCAGTGTTGGCCTGGAAACCACGCATGACAGACCTGGTCCACCTGAAAGCTTTGGGACTCCTCCCAACAGCCTCACAGTCGATCCAGTGTGGCCATCAGCCCCTCCTGGCTCTGTTGCTGCATCTCCAGCAGCTGAGGGAGAAATGATCTCAGAGGCCCAGCGTGTAGCCTGGGCCAGCTGAGTCCTCGCCTCCTGCAGGCCCCCGGGTACCAGAGGCCTCGGACGTTCCCTCCTCCACCCGATGAACATTATCAGATGTGTCGTGCTCACCAGAGAGTGACCCGAAGCCTCAACACTAACTGGACCCACCGATGTGTCAGTATCTGGGATGATGAGTTGTGAGGTGGCATCTGACTCCAAAACGTTGCCAGCCTCGGAAGTCCCTTCACTCATATTCTCCGAGGACTCATCCGAGCTGACTGGACCAGGATGGGTGGGAGCTGCAGCCGGGGCCTTAGTGCAGAAGGCCCTGGGGCCTTCAAGCCTGTAGCAGGATCTGTCCCTGCAACACAGGACACAAGGCTAAGTGCAAGGGAGGGAGAGGAATCCGGGATGCCAAACACGTGATTCACATTTCTCCATTGAACATAGAACAAAACACCAAAACAATTACATCACATGGGCAGGCACTTCGGCCCTCCAAGTCTGTAGCATCCAGGCTACCCTTCCGGGGACCATATGCCTCTATTCCCATTCCATTCACATAGCTGTAGAGATGCCCCTTAAAGGGCACAATCATATCTGCATCCACGACCTGCCCCGGCAGCGAGTTCCAGGCATCCACTACCCTCTCTGTGCAAATAAACATGCTTCATACATCTCCTTTAAACCTTGCCTCTCACACCCGAAACTCGTGCCCCCGAGAAGTTGCCTCAAAATGATTGAGGGAATGACAGGTGCTCACGTCTTGACGATAGCCCGACTATGCTGTCGCTGACAGCCCTTGAAAGCTCCAGCGCCCACTCCTTAAAGGGGCTGAGGACCCGGAGGTCTGGCTCACCACCCCCTGTCTTCACCCTCTCACGGGTGTTGTTCTTGGTCTTCTCCTGGGGAGACAGAAGGAGCCATGAAAGAAATGATGGCGTGACTCCTGCAGAATATCAGGCGGTGGCCCTTAAAGGGCAAACACAATAGGGTCATTGGGGGGAAAGGAAGGAGGTGTTTGGGGGCCAGGAGCTGGAAACATGCAGGGTGCTGGGGATGTGAGGATCTGGGGGAGATTTGGGGGAAGATGCAAGATGGGGTTCAGCACTCACCCTTGCTGCCCGGATGAGGTCATTGACTTTTTTCCGGCACTGCTTCCTGGTTCAGGGGGGCCAGTGTCCTGGCACTGACCGAGGCGGCGACTCCCTCCCAGGCCACGTTTCCGTCAGAGCCCCCCGGGTCTGCATCCTCCTCGGGGGAAGAGGGTGTCCCGCCTCACCTCTGTGGCAGCCAGCAGCCTCCCCAGGTCACCCTCAGAGAATCGGGGGGCTGGTCGTGCGCACATTTTGTACAGTAATGCTGCCTGCCTGTCCATTCTTGTGCTTTTAATGGAGCTGCCCCTCGTTAGGGCAGATCAGCTGCAGGCAGTTTGACAGAACATTCCAGCAAGTTCCATACAGTTTGCTTCTTAGCATTGAGGGGAAGGCAAGTGAGCACTTGCTGGTGTGCTGATGGGGACGGGGGGGGGGGGTGGGTGGCGGGGAGGGGGCGGGGGGTTCAGTGTCTCAATGATTGAGGACAGGGGAGAGAGAGGGAGGTGTCACACAGCCATTGGAATCCGGAGGAGATGGGGGCCTCGTGCGGGAGGGTCCGAGGTGGGGGTGAGGGTGATCACTCTGCCTGATATCTGTATTGTGGAGGGGGAGGGTGGACCTCTCTGTCTGAGATGAGTGAGGGTGAAGGGGGGTCCGCGGCCACTCTGTCTGAGATCGTTGGGAGGAAGGGAGGGAGGGGGTTGTGATCGGTCTGGGTGGCGGGCGGGTGTGGGGAGGATAAGGGTGTCACTAATGTTGTGGGGGTGGGGCAATGTCTGTGGGGGCCAGGGGGAGGCATTATCCAGGCCGGGTGGGATGTGGTCGGGAAGCGGTATTCTATCTTTTTTTTGTGAACATGCGCAGTTGGAGGCGCCGATCGGAGCTGCAGGATTTCGGGTGCATTAAGCCCCGCCCACAGGCTTCTGCAGCGCAATTCAGAATCACTGATATTTTTTCAGGCAGATTGTGTATGGGGGCGCCGGAAAACGGGTCTAGAAGTCGGATCTGAAACGCTCCCAGTGTGCGGCCAGCACTTAGAATCAAAATGGTAAAATCGGGCCCTCTGTGTCTCAGCGTTCCTCTCAGCACTGAGTGTGGACTTCAAAATTCTCTCCAAATTTTTCACCAACCGGGTCAGGTCAGCTTTGGGGTTTGGAATGCACCTTGATTAAACCTGCAGTGTATCCCACAGGGAGATCTCTGAGAGACTCACACTACTCAGGAAACTACTGCTGATGTGTGGGACACTGGGTGGATAGCTGTCTGAAGCCCAGGCCAGGAGAAGGCCCTCGACAGAATATTGCACATTTACATGATGGGTGTGCTCTCCAAATGCCTCCCCCTCACCAATAGGCCGTGCAGTGAAAGCTGCTGGGCTCACACCTTGACCCTCATTACCCAACAGACTGAAAATAGTGGCGGGGCAGAGTGGGCCACAGTAACAATGGCCACTGATTTAAGCCTTAACTTCCATAAGACCATTCCCAGAAGGAAAAAAACAATTTGACCAAGAATCTTATTTCCCTGTTTTAATGCTCCATTTTCAAGCATTTAAGACCAGTTCAGACCAGTATTCCTAATTCCCCATTTTATTTTCCTTCTGGGCAAGAATTAGGGTTAGGGTTAGGAGTTGGCCATTCAGTCCTTTGTGCCATGTCTGACATTTAATTTCATCATGGCTGATCCGCCACACACTCACTAAGTCCACTTTCCTGCCTTATCTCTGCAACCCTTAATTCTCCTACTTATTAACTCAACTCTCCTCAGAATAAAATTGAACAAACCCACCGGAATAATCATGGCACTAAAACAGCAAAGCAAAACCTTCCCATTGAGAACAGCAAAGACATCCATTCTAACAAATGAGTCTGTGCCAAAATTGGGAGAGCTGTCCTATAGACATAGCCATGCTCATCAAATCATACCTCATAACCATTGTCCTAGAAATGTCCATTACCATGCCAGGGTATATCCTATCCCACCAGAAAAGCAGAGACACTCGAGGTGGCAGCACAGTGAACATCAGACCACATGGAGTCTCATGGCATTAGGGCAAACAGGCAAGGAAACCTCCTGCTGATTACCACCAAACACTCTCCCTCCACGGATCCATCCCTAAAAGTGGCTTGCTAACATCACTACATCACTACAGAAGGATATAGATAGGCTGGAAATTTGGGCAAGGAAATGGCAGATGGAGTTCAATCCTGATAAATGCGAAGTGATGCATTTTGGTGGGAATAATGTAGGGAGGAGCTACACGATAAATGGAAGAACCATAAAGGGTGTAGAGACGCAGAGGGACCTGGGTGTGCAAGTCCACAGATCTTTGAAGGTGACGTCACAGGTGGAGAAGGTGGTGAAGAAGGCATATGGCATGCTTGCCTTTATAGGACGGGGCATAGAGTATAAGAGTTGGGGTCTGATGTTGCAGATGTATAGAACGTTGGTTCGGCCGCATTTGGAATACTGCGTCCAGTTCTGGTCGCCACACTACCAGAAGGACGTGGAGGCTTTGGAGAGAGTACAGAGGAGGTTTACCAGGATGTTGCCTGGTATGGAGGGGCTTGGTTATGAGGAGAGATTGGGGAAACTGGGGTTGTTCTCCTTGGAAAGACGGAGGATGAGGGGAGACTTAATAGAGGTGTATAAAATTATGAAAGGCATAGATAGGGTGAACGGTGGGAAGCTTTTCCCCGGGTCGGTGGTGATGTTCACGAGGGGTCATAGGTTCAAGGTGAAGGCGGGGGGGAGGTTGAACACAGATATCAGAAGGACATATTTTACACAGAGGGTCGTGGGGGCCTGGAATGTGTTGCCGGGCAAGGTGGTGGAGGCGGACACACTGGGAACGTTTAAGACTTATCTAGACAGCTATATGAACGGAGTGGGAATGGAGGGATACAAAAGAGTGGTCTAGTTTGGACCAGGGAGCGGTGCGGGCTAATTGTTCCTTGTTTCTCGTTTCAAGGCTTCATTCTATGATCATCTTGCTGGTGCCAGTACAGAGCGAGACTGCGGATAGTTGGGAACCTGTCTCGGGGGCAGGGAATTCATATGGTGTTCGTGGAAGTGGAAATGACTAGGGTTGGGAAGCATTTTCCAATCAGGGCCAGTGTGATCTCCTGGACTCGTTTCGATCGCCTCAGGGGGTCGGAGAGGAATTTCCCAGATTTTTTTTTCCCATATTGGCCCTGGGGTTTTCACTCTGGGTTTTCGCCTCTCCCTGGAGATCACATGGTCTGGAATGGGGGGGTGGGGGTGAGTTAATAGGTTGTGATGAACAAAGCATCGTAGCTGTGAGGGACAGCTCGGTGGATAGGATATTGGTATGTAGATCGGCTGGAAAATTGGGCGGGGATCCTGGATTCAGGATTCAATCCTGGACCGGGGAGCGGCGCGGGCTTGGAGGGCCGAAGGGCCTGTTCCTGTGCTGTATTGCTCTTTGTTCTTTGTTCTTTGTACTGACTGAGCTGGACCAGACTGGACCTGCAGCAGGTGGTGAGGACAATGGCAGCATTGTGTGCCATCTGTAAAAATGCTGCAGCAAGTTGCCACAGTGAGTTTAGCAACCTCTTCCACAAGCTCCACCATCTAACAGGACAAGGCATGAGAAGCTCAGGAACACCATCCGCTGCAAGTTCCCCACCAGACATTGGAACTATATCACCATTCTGTCATTGTCACTGGGTTAAAACCCGAGGATACGTGCACTATGTTAACTGCAGCAGCTCAGGATATCACCTGATCACCAAGGAGAATTTGGGCTGAGCGATAATACTGACCTTTCCAGCAATTCCCATTTCCCAGAAATTACAATAAAATAAAAATGATGAGGATAATGGCAGAATTCAGCTGACCAGCAAATTCTAGCCTTGCCGGCAATGCCCACAGCTCACAATGTTAAAAAATTCACTCCACATCTTTGTCCAATATTAATTTCCGCAGCTTTATCAGCAAAGCTGACAGTAAATTCTCGCCCTCAAACAGCAGATCTCTGTTATGGACACAGATTCATGAGACTCCAACTGCAAAACCAAAGGCACACCTAACAAAGATTCAATTCCAGGACTTGTCACTTTGAATCCTGGCTTTGTCCCTCAAAGGCATACAACAATTATTTTTCTGTAAATTAACACATGTTGGTTAATGTTTAAATCAAATTAAAACAGACATGGTTTATATGAATTAAATCATTCTGAAACATTTTACCTTTCTTCGCAAAGCTAAACTGTGGAGCCAGCAGCAAGATGCTGCAGATCACAGTGAAAAGCTGCAACTCCATGATGCTGACAGAGTGAGTGAGTTGTGTTGTTTCGCTGTCGATTCCTCGCTGTCACTCGTGACTTCAGTCTGCACTGGGTCAGCGGAATCAAGTGGACTCTTCACTGTCTGATTGAAGCTCGAACCTGGTACATTTATAGAACGGGTGTTCCAGCCACTGCACTCAGCCTGACTCAGAGATGCGCCAGTGAGACTCCAACTGCAAAACCAAAGGCATCGACTTTAACTATGAAACCGTTTTCTCAAACCATAATAAAGTGCAGTCAATGATGCAGATAACTTCCACAATGTTCAATACATGTTTTATATCACTGCAAGATAAATTAAACAATTAATTAATTAATTTTGCTCTGTACAGTTATGTAACCGATGTTAATTGTGGCTATTTATTTCAGTCTAGAGTTGAAGCACTTTTTAAATATCCCTTTCATATAATTTAGGAGTAGTGCAATTGCAAAACAATGTGGACATGTGAAAATAAGTGGCTGCATGGATTATGTAGCATTTTGTGTGTTCCTCAAATCACCGACATCAAGGACAATAAGTCGTTTATTCCTAAGCTCAACCACTACGTACAGTACTTGTGCTATGCCTGAGATCCCAGTGCTAACCCCGTGCTTCCACCATATGACCTCATACGTAGCCGCCTCATTACGTTATCACATGACAATTCAATCTAATTCTTGTCTGTTTATTTGGCACAGCCGGGTGGCATGTGATGTAACAGTGTCCACAACAGTAAACTATGTACAGACCACTGTGTGACATCAATAAAGCAAACTGATAATGCATAGATAGAGATGCGGATTAGGCTGTAGCAACTAAAGCAAAATAAATCATGTCTCCTTCCCCAAACCCCTTTTCTGTTCGCAAGAAACTTGAACTTCAAAAGTCAGTTAAAGGCTAATAGAGTCCTGGATTCTAGCGTCAGCTTGCTCAGACCCCCTAGGCGTGTGATTACTCTGATAGGTAGTGTTGTAGTCTTTCTGTGGCCAGTGTCCTCACTGTTAGCAACATGGGACGTTTCATCTGGGTAAGAAGCTTCTTACCCACCACAGATCAGACAGCTCCTGAGGAAGACAAAGACATTATGGCACAGTAAGTAGTCTCACAACACCAGGTTAAAGTCCAACAGGTTTTTTTGGTAGCACGAGCTTTCGGAATGTTGCTCCTTCATCAGATGATGAAGAAGCAGCGCTCTGAAAGCTTGTGCTACCAAATAAACCTGTTGGACTTTAACCTGGTGTTGTGAGACTTCTTACTGCGCCCACCCCAGTCCAACGCCGGCCACTTCACATCATGGCATCATGGCAGTAGAGGTGCTGTCTTCTTGTAGAATTCTGGAACTCAGACAAGCCTTTCAGCTCTAATCTGGTGTCCTTATGTAACTTGGGGTTCTGGTTTGGGATGCTAACACCTGGTGGATCCTTAATCTGCTAATCGCAGGGTTAAGTTTTAATTGGATGGTCCTGTTTTTGTCATGAAAGAGATAAAAACATGCATCATGTTCTTGTAGAGCACGACCCCGAACAAGGATGTCATCAACAATGATTCTGCAAGGTTGACCTTCAATGAGTTGCTCCATGCACTGCTGGAAAACCTCACTGCTGTGAGGTCCCATAGGACACACAAAGTCGATGATATCTGCCAACCAGAATCATGTGGGTTCAGTGGATTAGCAATGATAAATGTGTGAGGTTACAGGGATGTGGCGGAGGGGAAGGCATGCCTCGAATGCTAGTTCACAGAATCGGTGCAGACTCGATGGGCCAAATGGTCTCTTTCTGCACTGTTGCATTCTATGGTTCTATGAATGTGGTGAGTTTTGAGGATTCCTCATTTATCAGGATCTGCCAGAACCCACATTTTGCATCGAGAAAGTTGAACACCTTGGCATTTAGCATGTCTGCTATCATCTGTTCCACTGCCTTTATATGATGATGTGTCTGAGCCGTGCTTTGTGTGGTCACCATTGCTGAAACCTGTTCCATGGCCTCATTGATAGCAATTATGTACCTAGTGCTGTTATCCAATGAGCTCATTGATGTCTTTGTGCTTCATTGCTCCTGGTATTCTCTCAGAGCACAGACTGTCGATAGTAGCAAAGCATCTAGTCTCATGTGGGAGACAACTAGTAGTTTACCAATAATGTCACTGTTGAAGCAATCTCGACACGCTCTCATGTCTGGAGTTTGGAGGTGTACAGCATGCACCTCTGGACCAAGTTGAATGAGCTCCAATGCAACGCTGTCCCAAAGCCCTAGTAATGGCTTCACATCCCAGTCAAAGTTAAAAGTTTATTAATTAGTCACAAGTAGGTTTACATTAACACTGCAATGAAGTTACTGTGAAAATCCCCTAGTCACCACACTCCAGCACCGGTTCAGGTACACTGAGGGAGAATTTAGCATGGCCAATGCACCTAACCAGCATGTCTTTTGGACTGTGGGAGGAAACCGGAGCACCCGGAGGAAACCCACGCAGACATGAGGAGAACGTACAGACTCCACACAGACAGTGATCCAAGCCGGGATTTGAACCCGCATCCCTGGTGCTGTGAGGCAGCAGTACTAACCACTGTGCCACCCCAACCACTGTGCCACCCCAACCACTGTGCCATCCCAACCACTGTGCCACCATGCCGCCCCTATATGGAACTACATGGAAGTAGAAATTTCCCTGTGTGCAGTGGAGGGTTGCTACACCTTTGGTTTGGATTGTCTGTCTGCCATAAGTCACAAGGAACATCTGGGTGCTGGGACCTGGTGCTACATAGGAGTGCAATTCTCATAACATTTGGTTGATAGTACATAATCCTTGACTCCAGTTTCAATCTTGATTTTAAGTCTGGTGTTACTGCGGCTTGGTGTGCAGATCTCACCCTTTCCTGTGATGTTGTCGACACTGTTACAACATTGTGTTGTTGGAGGTTTATAGTTTCACTGCCTTTGTTGAACTCCAATTCATTCACCTTGCTGACACTCCTCCCCTGGAGGATCGAGTTGCTGCCGTGTTGCTGATGACAGAGGAGGGGATGTGGGCATTGCTGGTGAGGCCAGAAGTTATTGCTCATCCCTAGTTGGCCTTGAGAAGATGGTGTTGAGCTGCCTTTGTGAACCGCTGCAGTGCCTGAGGTGTTGGTACATCCTGAATGCTATTAGGAAGGGAGTTCCAGGATTTTGACTCAGTGACAGCGAAGGAATAGTGATATATTGTCAAGTCAGAATGGTGATTGACTTTGGGGGGAGCCTCCTGGTGGTGGTGTTCTCATGTATCTGCTGCCCTAGTCCTTCTAAATCGAAGATGCTGTCATCGGAGACTTGATGAGCTCCTGCAATGCATCTTGTGGATTGTACGCACTGCTGTACATCACTGTTTGCAAAAGGGGCAGAAATCAAGCAGGCTGCTTTGTCCTGGATGGTTTTGGGTTCTTAAGTGTTGTTAGAGCTGCACTTATCCTGGCAAATGGAGAGTATTGCAATACACTGCTGACATGTGTTTTGTAGATAGTGGATAAGTTTTGGGCATTCAGGAGATGAGTTATTGCTGCAGGATTCCTAACACCTGGTCCATATCTTTTGCAGGATACAGCACTTCACGTGTTGACATATGAGCCTTTTCAATGAGTTGAGAACAGCCTCAATCACCAATTCAAGCTGTGCTGGTTTATGTTACTTATTGATATTATTGTGTTTGTTACTGTGTATTTATGATTTAAAGAAGAATCAAGGGCTGATTCTGTCACTGGGCACTCCCAGTGAGGAACAACATTGAGAGGGAGCAAAGGTCAAGATTCCATGGGCACCAGCTTGAAGAACCATAGGCTGTGTTTCCCATGATTCCCTGATTAGGCCTCTGTTGATTTGATTTGATTTGATTTATTATTGTCACATGTATTAGTATACAGTGGAAACTATTGGCCGCCATTCTCCAAAAAGCGCCAAATAAGTGGGAGAACTGTGCTAAATCCTGGCTGTTTTGTCAGTTCTCACCCGAATCTCCGAACTCTGTGCACTGCAGAGGACCCAGTCGTGAATATCATTAAATGCTCGGGCAGTGAGGCCAAAAAGCCTGAAATTGGCGCGATGAGTGGGAACCCGCGTATGCGCACATCTCTAGGAGATCGCGGAAAAAACCTCCCAGCATCACTGCCATCCGAACCCCCACACACATCGCTGGCTTCATCGCTGGCCCCCACATCGCTGCCCCCACAACCCCCCCACACACATCGCTGGCCCCCACAACCTCCTCACTCACATCGCCGGCCTCATCGCTGCCGCCAACGCCCCCCCCCCCCCCTCCCCCCCCCCTCACAGGTTACCCCCACACACTGACATGGCTGCCCGCTCACCCCATGCCCCCATGGATCCGGATAATGCGGGTACCCAATCCCTCCATCCCTTGAACAGACTGTCCTCACTGGTGTCCTGCAGAGAACTTGCGCTGTGCTGACATGCACAACCCCAGCTTGTGATCATTCCCTCTCTTGAATGGGAGCCTTGAGTATTGCACCCCCCCCTGGACATAGCAGCCTATTGAATGGCAGCCAATCAGCACCCCGAGGGATGAATGACACTCAACTGAAAGCAGCCTTCAAAACCTTTCACAAGTATTTGTTGCCAACGGGCCCTTGACTGGCCGCACTCACTGCACCTGCACTCCCCTAATAAGCCAGAGCTTTATATAAGCTGCAGGAAATGGGCACACAGCCAGTCACGCCACAAAGACGGCTCCCAGATTCACAGAGGCTGACCAGGAACACCTGCTAGATGCCATGGAGAAGAGGCGTGAGCGGATCTTCCCCGACCAGGGCCCTCACCCAAAGGGTGCATCTGCCACGGCATTGTGGGAGGAGGTGGCAGAAGCGGTGAATGCCAGGAGCCTGACACCACGGTCTGGCAGGCAGAGCCGCAAAAAAATGTACAACCTTCTGCGAGCAGCAAGGGTGAGGGAGAATCCCTCTTGGAATCCCACACATGCTTGGCACGGATCTCTAACCCTGCTTAGACACCTGAAAGGCCTGCAACAAGTGATCCTTCCCCCAGGAACAGAATCTAACCCCTTCCCTGTCAGCCCAACATCCAAGACACAGGCACACATTACGCACCATGCTCTGCAATATGTTAATGCTTGCTATCCACCTTATGACGACACAGACTGGTGGTGGTATGCCTGACCTGCGGCAGCTGAGTAGCATGGCGGAGCGTGCCATGGAGCTGGCAGGGGATGATGGGCTTCCCATATGGTCACTGATAGCCAGGTCGGCGTCCAGCATGCAAGTGAGCAGAAGCGCACCTTCAACCTAGGTCCTCCTCGAAGTAAGTGTGATGCTGCATGGAATGTTTTGCCTCTCTCCCCCTATTTTTTACTGCTCTGGACCCAGAGGAACCCAGCCCTTTGGGTGTTGCCGCCCTGGAGCAAACTGCACACGACCCCCGGGATGACGCCTCAGAGGGAGGCACTCAGGAATCATAGAAATCATAGAATCATAGAAACCCTACAGTACAGAAAGAGGCCATTCGGCCCATTGAGTCTGCACCGACCACAATCCCACCCAGGCCCTACCCCCATATCCCTACATATTTTACCCACTAATCCCTCTAACCTACGCATCCCAGGACACTAAGGGGCAATTTTAGCATGGCCAATCAACCTAACCCACACATCTTTGGACTGTGGGAGGAAACTGGAGCACCCGGAGGAAACCCACGCAGATACGAGGAGAATGTGCAAACTCCACACAGACAGTGACCCAAGCCGGGAATCGAACCCAGGTCCCTGGAGCTGTGAAGCAGCAGTGCTAACCACCGTGCTACCGTGCTGCCCAGACACTGAGAATCCTTTGAGGGCAGCACCACTAAAGCATCACCGGCATGTACCACACAGCCCACCAACACAGGGATGATTATCACGGTGGGTACCTTTAGTGTTGAGGCTTCTGGATCACGATCTGGTGAGCACATCACAGCTGCTGATGCACATCGGGTGGAGGCGGGCACATCCGAGGGCTCGGGCACACGGAGGTCTGCCGGAGGCCAGGATTCAGCTGCCCCCAAGCCAGATGCCGGGCCTCTGGTTTTGTTCCTCCCAAGGCTGGTGGAGATGCATCAGGAAACCCGGGGAGTTGTGGAAGGGTTGGCAGCAGCCATGCTGCGACTGCAAGGCTGTTTAGGGGAGTCAAACAGAGTGCTGTTGCAGGAGGTGGTACCAACACAGTGTGAGACCCAGGCCAACACTGCAAGGGTGGCGACCGCAGTGGAAAGTCTGGCTCAGGGGTTGGTCCTCATGGGTGACAGGGTCCAGGCCATCCTGGAGACACAACGGGCCATGGGCGAGAGTATTTCCGCCATCCAGGAGCACAGTGTTCCATGGGTGTCGGGGGCATGTGGGAGACACTGCTGGCCATGGCTGGAGATACAGCAGATCATGGCTGTGAGCCTCGGCAACTTAGCCCAGGCTCAGAGGGCTACTGCTGAGGGGCTCCAGAGCTTGGCCGAGTCTCAGAGGACCAGGACTGAGAGATTACACATCATGAGACAGACGCATCTAAGCCTCCAGGACTGGCAGAGCCAGGTGACATCGGAGCTTCTGGAGCTCAGTCCAGCTACCTGGCATCCCATTAAGTGCCCCTAGAGCCTCTGGGCACCCCAAGGGGGGAGGAAGGGCTTGAGGCCATGCCAGTGTCTTCCACTCAGGAGATCCCGGATGCCCAGAGACCACCGGGACATCTCAGGGCCAGCAAAATGAACAGGGTGGCACTGAAACAGTGTCATCCGCAAGTCAGCCGGGGCCCTCCAGGTCCCGCCACCCAGAGGATGTCCACCAAGGGCACCACAGGCAACGGGGTGTGCATCACAGCTGGACACCTCTAGCTCCGATGTGCATCCTTGGATAGCACCGAGAAGAAGCAGCAGACAGCACAAAGTTAGAAAGTTGTAGTTCACTAGAGGGCATGGGTGAAGGTCAGGGTTTGGTAATCATTTCTGTTAAGAGCACAATAGACTGCACATTAAGCTGTGACTAATGTCTCTCTGATTCTCCGCATCCACCCCCCGCCCCCACCCCCACAGCTCAGTGTTCCCAACTCCACACATGGAGTTGCTGTCTGTTGAGCCTTGCAGACGCAGCCCATGTTACAGAGTGCCTGCCCCACCTTCCCCAACATCCACCAGACTCTTGGTGCAAGTACTCCCCCCCCAACTCCACTCTTGGCCAAAAAACATGTGTCCCCAACCCTTACACCTACGTGGGGCAGGGTGGCAGCGTGCATTCGGAATACAGGTAGGAGTCAGACTTGAATTACACCAGGGGCAGGATCCCAGTGTACACAACAGCGAGTCGTCATCATCCTCCAACCTACAATCGACTCGCAACCATTGCCAGCCCAGGCACATTAATAGGGTCGGATGTTTCTGGGGGAAAGGGTGGTGGGATGACAGGAACAGGGGAAGGGTGATGTGGCGGTTTGAGGGCCCTGGTGGGTTTGGATGGGGAATGGTGGTTGCACTTGCTCCTGGGTGTGGTGGATGTGTGTTGGTTGCACAGCACCAGCGAGGTGAAGCGGGCTGCAATCAAGGCCTCCCTCACTGCCCTTCTTTGCCGGACATGCCTGTGATGCCCTTGGTAGACATCCTCTGGGTGGCGGGACCTGGAGGGCCCCGGCTGACTTGCGGATGGCACTGTTTCGGTGCCACCCTGTTCATTTTGCTGGCCCTGAGATGCCCCGGTGTGAGGAAGGGGGGAATCGGAAGGTCTCGGGATGTCCAGGACCTCCTGGGTGGAAGACCCCAGCATGGGCTCAAGCCCTTCCTCCCCCCTTGGGGTACCCAGAGGCCGTAGGGGCACTCCATGGGATGCCAGGTAGCTGGACTGAGCTCCAGAAGCTCCGACGTCACCTGGCTCTGCCAGTCCTGGAGGCTTAGATGCGTCTGCCCCATGATGTGTGATCCCTCAGCCCTGGCCCTCTGAGACTCGGCCAAGCTCTGGAGCCCCTCCGCTACAGCATTCTGTGAGCGAGCCAGGCTCTGGAGCCCCTCAGCAGTAGCCCTCTGAGCCTAGGCTAAGTTGCCGAGGCTCACAGCCATGGTCTGCTGTATCTCCAGCCATGGCCATCGCCGCCTGCCCTCTTTCCTCCGGCTCTTCATGTGGTGGGGCGTCCACCTCGCCCCCTCGCTGCCCCTCCTCCTCCTCCTCCTCCTCCTGCTCCAGCTGGTCTCCCCGCTGCTGGGCGATGTTGTGCAGAGCGCAGCAAACGATGATGATGCGTGAAGCACGCACAGGGTCATACTGGAGGGCCCCCCCACAGAGCAGTCCAAGCAGTGGAACCGCATCTTCAGCAGGCCGATGCACTGCTCAAGGACGGATCGTGTGGTTACATTAGCCTCGTTGTAGCGGGTCTCCGCCTCAGTCTGGGGCCTCCGCACAGGCGTCATCAGCCATGACCTTAGCAGGTAACCCTTGTCACCCAGTAGCAATCCCGGGAGCCTGGGCTGGCCTTTAAAGAGCCAGGGATATCCGGCTGCTGGATCACAAAGCTGTCATGGACACTCCCTGGGTGGCGTGCATCGAGCTGCATGATCCTCATGGTCGCAGACAATTTGAACATTCAGGGAGTGGAACCCGTTCCGGTTCACAAATTGCTGTGGCCCTGCATGGGGGGTCCACAAGGCGATGTGCGTCACATCCACTGTGCCCTGCACATTCGGGATTCCGGCGATGGAAGCGAAGCTGAGAGCCCGGCCTCCTGCTGTGCACGGCCCACCTCGGAATTAATGAACTGCCCTGCCGGGCACACAGGGCACCTGTGACCTGCTGCACACATCTGTGCACAGAGGCTGGGAGATCCCAGCTAGGTCACCACTGGGAGCCTGGAACGATCCGGAGACATAGAAATTGAAGGCTGCCGTCACCTTCACCCCCACAGGGAGCGAGTGGCCGCCGCTCCCCTCAGGTGCCAGGAGTGCGAGCACCTCACAAGTGTGTCGCACCATGGTCTTGGACAAGCGCAGCCGGTGATGGCGCCACATCTCTTCCGAGAGGGCCTCGAATGAATTGAGGCTAGTACCTCCTTGGCCTCGGCACCCTCTGCCTTCTGTGCACCCTCTCGGGAGCCTGCTCACCCACCCCCTGGCCCTCAGTGGCAGTCCCCTGCCCTCCTTCCTGAGGGTCTGGTGGTGGCTGCTCTTGCGGTGGTCTCTCCACGCCCGCCACCTCCTGAGCCGTCACCTCCTCCTCCTCCTCCGCTCCTGCTGCCACCAACATGGCCGGCTCCAAACCGAGATCCATCTGCACAGTGGGGTTTGGGAAGAGCATAGAATGACGGATTATTATCATTGGCTGCATAGACCCAGCCCCACCCCAATCCCTCACTTGGGCCAGTTCCCCCACTTGTGGGAGCTGGCAACACCACACAATCCATGGTACCATGTGTGACCCGATTAGGGTTGTGTGGGATTCCCATCATGACAAATGCTGGCACAGATTATGCAGGTCGGTGCGCAGCTGTGGGCAATGCGCACCCTTGAGCAATTGCCATGTGTGCAACTGCAGCATCCATTACAGGCGTGTGTTGCTGGTCCGTGTCACGGGGCAGAGACAGGCTGCAAAGCAACACCGGGTGTGTGTCCAGTGACAGCAGATTCCATGCAGTCCATGTCTGAACCTCCGCACCCGGGCCTGGAGCAGCAGCTGCTTCATCTGGTTAGGCCTCAGTCAGCACATGGTGCACTCCTCCCCCACCCCGGAACACCAGCACTTAGTCGAGTCCCTGACCACACCCCGCGGCAAGGCAATGCCACTGCAAAGTGCCCTGGAGGGGGAGGGTGAGCGGGAGCCTTCGGGGCTGCTTCCCACAGTGTGCTTCAGCGTGGCTTGGCGAGGGGTGGGGGGTGGGGGGGAGCGGGAGCACTCGGCGCTGCCTCTCACAGTGAGCTTCAGCGCTGCTTGGAGTGGGGTGGGGGAGCAGGACTCCCTGACAGAAACTCACCCAGAGAACTGTGAGGAAATGGAAGCCCCTGCTCCTCCCCCCCCCAACACCAGCGTCCCACCACCCCCCCAACACCCCCCCAACGGATGTCATTTGTTAATTGGCTAAAACCTGAAGGCAGCAGGAGGAAGGCCACCAGGCATCTCCAGGGCCTGGCTGCAACATCCCCCGGGCTCCGCTAGCAGCACTTACTTCCTCATGCCAGTTCCAGGCTGCCACGCTCGGTTGCGTCTTATAAATACCTATTCTGATTCGCGCCAAAATTACATCACACCAAAGAGGTGGGAGACGCAGACTTGGACGGAGATTGCCGTGTGGATTCCGATAATGGCATGTAAAGGTGTATAAACTCATGCTAAGCAGCGGCCTGCCAATTTTCTGCGGGTTCCCGGCGGCGCCATTTTTCTCCGGGTGGGAGATGCACGCGGGTCGTAAAAACTGTCGGGGAACCCACGAAATGGCCGACACGCGCATCTCCCAGTCCGACCCGACAGAAAAGTTGCAGGTCGCACTGGGAGAATCATGGCCATTGTTTCTCGTGCGCTATAGAGACAAAGCATACCGTTCATAGTGAAGGAAAGGAGAGGGTGCAGAACGTACTTTTACAGTCATAGCTAGGGTGTAGAGAAAGATCAGCTTAATATAAAATAGGCCCATTCAAAAGTTTGATGGCAGCAGGGAAGAAGCTGTCTTGAGTCAGTTGTTACGTGACCTCAGACTTTTGTACCTTCTTCCCGATGGAAGAAGGTGGACGAGAGTATGTCTGGGGTGCATGGGGTCCTTGATTATGCTGGCTGCCTTTTTGAGGCACTGGGAGGTATAGACAGAGTCAATGGGTGGGAGGCTGATTTGTGTGATGGACTGGGCTTCATTCACGACCCTTTGTAGTTTATTGCAGTCTTGGACAGAGCAGGAGCCGTGCCATAACCAGAAAGTATGTTTTCTATGGTGTATCTGTAAAAGTGAGATTCATAATGGACATGCTAAATTTCCTTAGCCTCTTGAGAAAATAAGGCGTTGATGGGCTTTCTTAACTATAGCGTTGGAATGAAGGGACCAGGGCAAGTTGTTGGTGATCTGGACACCCAGAAACTTGAAGCTCTCGACCATTTCCACTTGATCCCCATGGATGTAAACAGGGGCTGTCCTCCACTGCGCTTCGTGAAGTCGATGACAATCTCCTTTGTTTTACTGACATTGAGGGAGAGATTACTGTCGTTGCACCAGTTTGCCAAATTCTCTACCTCTTTCCTGTACTCTGTCTCACCATTGTTTGAGATCCAACTCACTACAGTCAGCAAACTTGAAAATCGAGTTGGAGGCGAATTTGGCCACACAGTCATAGGTGTATAAGGAGTACAGTAGGGGCTGAGGACACAGCCTTGTGGGGCACCGGTGTTGAGGATGATCATGGAGGAGGTGTCATTGCCTATCCTTACTGATTGTGGTCTGTGAGTTAGGAAGTTTATGATCAAGTCGCAGAGGGAGGAGCCGAGCCCCATTCAAAGCAACAATGTAATTTAACCAATGAAGAACATCAACGATTTCCTGTTGAAAAGATTTCTATTTAAAGCAAAGCTGAAGTTCCCCTGATATAACTCTGCTGACAAATGTTGCTGAAGTTCGAGGCCCTCATTGTGGCACTGGCAGTCACAAATAGCCCAAAGTAGAGGTTAGCGCTATTCAGACACAGTACAGGAGGTACATTACCGGTGTTTCAATTTAAGAGAATACTTTTTTTATTCCATTGTATGACATGGGTGTCGCTGGCTGACCAGCATTTATTGGCCATCCTGGAAATAAACAGAGGAATAAATAATTCAGGAGTTTTACATTTGCATGAACTAAAAGAAATCACCGCAGAATAGATGAGAGATGAACAATTATTAGAGAAGAAAATGGTACACACCCCTTGCAGAAAAATCTTAGCTCATAAACTCCAGATCATAAAATCCTCCATTTTAAGTGGATCCAAGTTTTCCACTGAAACAGATTCCAATGGAATAACATATAAAAAATGGGTGAAATGAGAAATGATCAGCTGGTCCATCAAAACCTTCCACAAACCATATCATTCAAGAACTTTCATTCATTCCCTGTCCTTTTATAACAATTATTTAAGTGAAATTAATGTCCACAGAAGCAAAATCTGGAAAGACCTTTATTCTGCGAATACATCGGGAGGTGCAGATGTCAATTGTATCTCCTCTTTTCATGATCAAAACATGTGGAGGAAAAATGCATCTCGGTCTGGATTTTTAATCAAGATTAAAATGTCGGAACTCAAGACCTGGATTTTCTCACTAAGAATAATCAACATTTCATTTCTCATCTTTAGATTTTTTAGAAACTGATTTTTTTGATTGTATTTTAATGATCATTCTCTCTGGCGCAGCAGGAACTTCCTTCATTTTCATTGTTTTCCTGTCACCTGCCAAAAGGAAACAAAAAGTCAAGGAGACGAAATATACGGCAGCGCTCTCTCTGTACACTCATTATATCCAACAGTGCTGAGTTAGGGATATTTGGTCAAACCTTTATTCAAAAGGGGAGGGTAAGAGAAAGCAGGAAACATTGTCACAGGGAATATAGAACCATAGAAAATTACAGCTCAGAAACAGGCCTTTTGGCCCTTCTTGTCTGTGCCGAACCATTTTTTGCCTAGTCCCACTGACCTGCACTTGGACCATATCCCTCCACACCCCTCTCATCCATGAACCCGTCCAAGTTTTTCTTAAATGTTAAAAGTGACCCCGCATTTACCACTTTATCCGGCAGCTCATTCCACACTCCCACCACTCTCTGCGTGAAGAAGCCCCCCCTAATATTCCCTTTAAACTTTTCTCCTTTCACCCTTAACCCACGCCCTCTGGTTTTTTTCTCCCCTAGCCTCAGCAAAAAAAGCCTGCTTGCATTCACTCTATCTATACCCATCAAAATCTTATACACCTCTATCAAATCTCCCCTCAATCTTCTACGCTCCAGGGAATAAAGTCCCAACCTATTCAATCTCTCTCTGTAACTCAGCTTCTCAAGTCCCGGCAACATCCTTGTGAACCTTCTCTGCACTCTTTCAACCTTATTTACATCCTTCCTGTAACTAGGTGACCAAAACTGTCCACAATACTCCAAATTCGGCCTCACCAATGCCTTATATAACCTTACCATAACACTCCAACTTTTATACTCGATACTCCGATTTATAAAGGCCAATGTACCAAAGGCACTCTTTACAACCCTATTCACCTGTGACGTCCCTTTTAGGAATTCTGTACCTGTATTCCCAGATCCCTCTGTTCAACTGCATTCTTCAGAGTCCTACCATTTACCCTGTACGTTCTACGTTGATTTGTCCTTCCAATGTGCAATATCTCACACTTGTCTGCGTTAAATTCCATTTGCCATTTTTTAGCCCATTTTTCTAGTTGGTCCAAATCCCTCTGCAAGCTTTGAAAACCTTCCTCACTGTCCACTACACCTCCAATCTTTGTATCATCAGCAAACTTGCTGATCCAATTTACCACATTATCATCCAGATCATTGATATAGATGACAAACAACAATGGACCCAACACCGATCCCTGCGGCACACCACTAGTCACAGGCCTCCACTCAGAGAAGCAATCCTCCACAACCACTCTCTGGCTTCTTCCATTGAGCCAGTGTCTAATCCAATTTACTACCTCTCCATGTATACCTAGCGACTGAACCTTCCTAACTAACCTCCCATGAGGGACCTTGTCAAAGGCCTTGCTGAAATCCAGGTAGACAACATCCACCGCCTTCCCTTCATCCACTTTCCTGGTAACCTCCTCGAAAAACTCTAATAGATTGGTCAAACATGACCTACCACGCACAAAGCCATGTTGACTCTCCCTAATAAGTCCCTATCTATCCAAATATTTGTAGATCCTATCCCTTATCACACCTTCCAATAACTTGCCCACCACCGACGTCAAACTTACTGGCCTATAATTTCCCGGATTTCTTTTGGAACCTTTTTTAAACAACGGAACAACATGAGCCACCCTCCAATCATCCGGCACCTCCCCCGTGAAAACTGACATTTTAAATATGTCTGCCAGGGCCCCTGCAAGTTCAACACTAGCTTCCCTCAAGGTCCGTGGGAATACCCTGTCTGGTCCTGGGGATTTATCCACTCTGATTTGCCTCAAGACAGCGAGCACCTCCTCCCCTTTAATCTGTAAAGGTTCCATGACCTCCCTACCTGTTTGCCCTATTTCCGTAGACTCCATGCCCGTTTCCTCAGTAAATACAGATGCAAAAAAACCATTTAGTATCTCCCCCATCTCTTTTGGTTCCATACACATGTGTTAGAAACTGTTGTTAAAGATGCTATAGCAGGGAACTGTGAAAAATTCAAGACAACTTGGCACAGTCGACCTGGTTTTGTGAAAGGAAAATCACATTTAACCAATGTCTTGGAGTTGATGACTATGTGGGGGGGTAGGATTAGTAAGTTTGCAGATGATACAAAGATTGGCCAGATGGTTAACAGTGAGACAGAGTGTCTTGGGCTGCAACAAGATATAGATGGAATGGCCAAATGGACAGATAAGTGGCAGATGGAATTTAACCCTGAAAAATGTGAGGTGATACACTTTGGAAGGAGTAATTTGACAAGGAAGTATTCAATGAATGGTAGAACACTAGGAAGTTATGTGGAACAAAGGGACCTTGGCATGCTTGTCCACAGATCTCTGAAGGTGGAAGGACATTTTAGTAGGGTGGTGAAAAGGCATATGTGACACTTGCCTTTATCATTCGAGGCATAGATTACAAAAGCACAGAAGTCATGTTGGAGTTGTATAGAACATTGGTGAGGCCACAGCTAGAGTACGGTGTTCAGTTCTGGTCACCATACTATAGGAAGGATGTGATTGCACTGGAGGGGGTGCAGAGGAGATTCATCAGGAAGCTGTCTAGGATGGAACATTTAAGTTATGAAGAGAGGTTGGGTAGGCTTAGGTTGTTTTCGTTGGAGCAGAGAAGACTGAGGGGCAACCTAACCGAGGTGTACACGATTATGAGGGACATGGAAAGAGTGGATAAGGAGCAGCTTGTTACCCTTAGTTGAAGGGTCAGTCATGAAGGGACATAGGTTCAAGGTAAGGGGTAGGAGGTTTGAGGGGAATGTGAAGAAAAACCTTTCTACCAGAGGGTAGTGACAGTCTGGAATGCGCTGCTTGAGAGGGTGGTAGAGGTGAGTTGCCTCACATCCTTTAAAAAGTATCTGAATGAGCACTTAGCACATCGTAACGTCCAGGGCTGTGGGCCAAGTGCTGGCAAATGGGATTAGGTGGGAGTTCAGGTGTTTCTAATGTGTCGGTGCGGACTCGATGGGTCGAAGGGCCTCTTCTGCGCTGTATGATTCTATGATCTATGATTCTTTGAAGCACTGCCTCGCCATGCCCCTGACCACCCCCGGTCTTCAAGGACCTCCCGGCAAGGCGATTGAAGTTGAATCTCTGCTAATGGAGACCAGCTGTGATTCTTGATGGCGTGAGGACCAATCAGTGAGGAGTTAAGTTCAAGTGAGGCTGAATGATGCTGTGCAGGACTTGTTAGTACTTAAATCAGCTGATCGTGCCGGCAAAACTGTGCTGGGAAGTCTGCACGCAGGGTGGAAACAGATGCCATTGGTAGCAGCATGTGGCAGACTGGGCTCAGAGCTCTGGCGCTCACATAAAAATAAGGGTGGCAGTGAGAATGTCCTCAGTGAGGAACCCTGGCAGGAAAAACTGGCATGCATCCATCTGGATGACGAGTGCACTGACTTCCAGACATGATGTGCAGTTCAGACACACCATGGGAAAGCACCTTCCTGACTTCCATGTGATGGGTGCCCATTGTCGGGAGTGCTGCAGAGTCCATGCAGTGTGAGAAGCCGTGTTAACATCTGCTGAGCTCCCTTGATTGAGGCAACAGGTGCCAGACTTGGTGCTTGTAACTGTTAGTGGGGCCTGGGATGGTCTGTCCACAATAAACCAGTAGACAGGTGGCAGTGCTGCATTAGAGGGATTTGAACTTGACCACATATGAAATAACCCAGAGATCTTTCATCGGGCAGGGAAAATGCTCACTATACCAGCCTCTACGCAGCAGCCAACTTTGATTTGAGGACCCCTGGCCAAGCCCATCCACCCCCCCCACAAGCCCCTGTACCCTTAAAGGCGCCCCCCCCCATCCCATTCTGCGCCAAGGCAGTGACTGACTTGCCCTTTTGCACCCTGGAGTTTGGTACTAAGCAGTACTCACCTCCTCACTCACCCTCACAACTGTAGCGCCTTAATCACACTTCAAGGGACCAGTAGTGATTTGTGCCTGTGTGACGTCCCGCCGGCGAGTGGGAACATTCCGGAAAGGACAAATGATCTCGGCCGAACTCACTAATGAGATTGAAATCAATTCAATCTCACGCTAATTAACCTTGTGCCCTTTTTGGGCTCAATCCGGTTTGTGCCAGTAGAATGGGGCTGGGGTGATTGCAAACCATTTGGTGCTGGACGTGGATCCAATTTTTCAGCCCACACGCTATTTCCAGGATTGGCATGACCAGTGCCAGGCGGGGTAAAGCTGGAAAATCACCCCCATTACAGCAGGTTTGGGATTCTCTAAAGACTGAAAGTCAAATACAAGCTTTATTTTGCAGTTTTTGGACAGGTCATGAATATTAATCGCATAGTAATCGCTCACCTGAAGCAAAAGATACATACTGCTGTGAAAAGAACAAAGATGTTAATTATCTCTGGTATTTATGAGGCTAAGTGGCGAGTGGATACTGGGAGATTCTCTTTAAATCCTTTCACAACCTCATCACTCTCCATCTCTGCAATCTCCTCCAATCATAAGCAGCACCCCAGCCAATACTGACCTTCAGCCCCTCCATTCCTGACCCCTGACTCTTGGGCATTCCCACCACATTTACCCCATTATTGGCAGCCATGCCTTAACCACCTAGGTTTCTGCTGAAAATCAGTTAAAATCTCGTAAAATCCATTGCAAATTACTCCTGAGAATTTCTCCTTGCTTTGGGCATTCAATTATTTTTATACATTCCTGTGAAAAATCTTGGGGCATTTTTCTGGTTTATTGGTGCACAGAATATTCCTCTCCTACATAGGAACATAGGAACATTCCAGCAATTTCCCCACCACAGAGGTCAAGCTGAACGGCCTGTAGTTTCCTACTTTTTGCCTCTCTCCATATTTGAATAAGGGCATCACATTAGCATGTTTCCAATCCACCGGGACCTTACCAGAATCCGAGAAATTTTGAAATATCACAACTAATGCATCCAGTGGGTGGAATTTTCTGGCCGCGCTACCCTGAAACTGGAAAATCCCATTTGAGGTCAATGGAGCTTTCCATGGTCCATCCTTCGCCTGTTCCGATTCCTGTGGCTGGCAGGGCGATAAAATGCTGGCCACTATCTCTGCTGCCACCTCCTTTAATACCCTAGGGTACAGGCCATCAGGTCCTGGAGACTTATTTGCCTTTAATCCCATTAGTTTATTCAATACCTTCTCCATGGTGATGGTTGTTGCACCAAGTTCCTCTGCATTTACCAGGTTTACCAGGCTGATTCTGGGGACGGCAGGACTGATGTATGAGGAGAGATTGACTAGGTTAGGATGGTTTTGGCTGGAGTTTAGACAAATGAGGGGGGATCACATAGAGACTTATAAAATTCTAACAGGATTAGACAGGGTAGATGCGGGGAGGATATTCCTGATGGTGGGGGAGTCCAGAAACAGGGGTCACAGACTGAGGATTCAGGGTAGACCATTTAGGACGGAGGTGAGGTGACATTCCTTCAACCAAAGAGTGGTGAGCCTGTGGAATTCATTACCACAGGAAGTAGTTGATGCCAAAATATTGAAGGTATTCAAGAGGCGGTTGGATATAGCACTTGGAGCAAATGGGATCAAAGGTTATGGGGAAAAAGTAGGATTAGGCTATTGAGTTGGATGATCAGCCATGATCATAATGAATGGTGGAGGAGGCTCAAAGGGTCAAATGGCCTCCTCCTGCTCATATGTTTCCATGTTTCTATTAAATATAGTGTTTGGAAAGTCTTCATTATTCTCTACTGTAAAGACAGGAAAAACATTAGTTTAGTGCCTCTGCCATCTCTGTGTTCCCCATTAATACCTCACCAGTATTGTCCTCTAAAGGGCCAACATTTACTTTAGGTATTCTCTTCCTCTTTATATACTTGTAGAAGCTTTTGGTATCTGTGTTTATGTTTTCTGCTGGTTTCCTTTCATAGTTCATCTTAGCTCTTTTGATTCTATTTTTAGTAGCCTTTTGCTGAACCTCAAAGTTCTCCCAATCCTCCAGCTTGCCTCTAGCTTTTGCAGTTTGCTATGCCCTAGTTTTTGCCTTTATGCCCTTTTTGCCTTCCTTGTCTAGCCATGGAACGTTTTTCTTCCTTTTACAATTCCTCTTTCTCTCAGGAATATATTTGAATTGAAAGGTATTCAATATCTTCCTGAGCATACACCATTGTTCCTCAACTGTCCGGCCCTCAATTATTTGTGCCCAGTTTACTTGGGCCAACTCTTTCCTCAGACTTGTATAATTGTCTCTGCCTAAGGCTAAAATTCTAGTATGGCACTCTGTCTTCTCTCACTCAATCTGAATCTGAAATTCAGATCACTCTTTCCAAGAGGATCTTTGACAACAAGACTATTTATCAACCCTTCTTTGTTACATAATACTAAATCTAAAATAGCCTGCTCTCTTGTTGGTTCCATAACCTATTGCTCTAAAAAAACAATCCCTCATACACTCTATGAAATCTCCCTCGAGGCTATCTTTGCCAATTTGATTAATCCAGTCAATATGCGTATTAAAATCAGCCATGATCACTGTTTTGCCCTCTTCACAAGCCCTCATTATACCCTAAAAAGAGGACAAGCCCTCATTATTTCTTGGTTTATATTATGACCTACTAGTGTAGGTGGTGTTACCACTCAGTGCACCTGAGCTTGCAGGTGAAGGTAAGATGCACCTCAGGTTAGTTCGGAACATTGAATGTGATTAATATTTGAGATTCCACTGGGAGTTATAACAATGTGAACTAAACTGACTTCAACCTGATAACAAAAATCCCCTCCAAGAGAACAATTCACATGATAACACAGTTAAGAGGTTCTTATTAAGAGGCCCTTACCTTGCTAGCTTTCATCCTTGATTAAGCATTTCTGAGACTGGAAAGAAGAAGTGACACAAATGGATTCATATTAATTAGTTAAAACGTTTCTGAATCAACAGTCAGTTAGATGTTAAAAGAACCGAAGTAAACAGGGATATTAATCATGCTGTCTCTGTTTAAACACTAATCTCTCACTCTGCTTAATGTGTTCTTTATTCATGTTATTTCTAGTGTTTCCACATGAGCAGCTTTGCAGTGGAACAGGGGCACTTGAAGAGACCAATCACCTGACATCACTGATAACATTATTGGCCATTAGTGCGGACAAATGGTCAGTCCATCTTAGCCTGTCGTGTTAACATCCTTTCAATGAAGCTCTTTGTTTGAACCTTCGAGGCCTGCAGCCTAACTTTTAAAACCAGCACATAGAAAACCAGCGATGAGGTGGTCGGACCACATTTGCAGCAATACCAAAGAAAAGTGGTAAAAATCCGATAGCATTGTAGACACCCGACAGAAGAATATACAATTGAAATCATCGTTACATGAAAGCTTTTGATTTGATTTGATTTGATTTATTATTGTCACATGTATTAACATACAGTGAAAAGTATTGTTTCTTGTGTGCTATACAGACAAAGCATACCGTTCATAGAGAAGGAAAGGAGAGAGTGCAGAATGTAGTGTTACAGTCATAGCTAGGGTGTAGAGAAAGGTCAACTTAATGCAAGGTAGGTCCATTCAAAAGTCTGACAGTAGCCGGGAAGAAGCTGTTCCTGAGTCGGTTGGTACGTGACGGAAGGGAACCAAACAATGGTCGAAGCCACTGGGGGAATGAAAAAGAATCAAAGATTCTGGTGAAAACAACTTTGGAAAACAGCTCGCCACATCCTCTGCCAGAAAATACCTGTAACAATTCCGGGAGCATCGTGAGTACCAAGCATCCCACAACAACAGATCCTGAACTGGGGGTTTTGGAAAACTTGAAAAGAAACAGAAGAGAAAATGCTGGAAAATCTCAGCAGGTCTGGCAGCATCTGTAAGGAGAGAAAAGAGCTGACGTTTTGAGTCCAGATGAAAGAAACAGGCTGAGCTTTGTTTTAACTTGTTTTGGGGAGTAAAGATGCAAGGTAGTGCTAAAGAATGACATTATTCTCACACAGGCCCTTTCCATAATAAAAATGATGGGAGTCCATGATGCCATGGGACTGTTTGATGGGAATAAGGGGTGATGGAACTCATATACAGATAGAATCGTCTATTTTGTCCAAGCAAACAAGATAGTGGCATATATAGTAGTCTCAGCTTTCCTGAGCATAATAGGGGAAAAAGCATTTAACCTTCTGAGAAGTGTGGTACAACCAGAATGCGGTCACGGGCATTCGGCCTCTGATATTCGGGTAAGCGTTCTCCAAGGCGGCCTTCGCGACACACGACAGCGCAGAGTCGCTGAGCAGAAACTGATAGCCAAGTTCCGCACATACAAGGACGGCCTCAACCGGGATATTGGGTTCATGTCACACTATTTGTAACTCCCACAGTTGCGTGGACCTGCAGAGTTTCACTGGCTGTCTTGTCTGGAGACAATACACATCTTTTTAGCCTGTCTTGATGCTCTCTCCACTCCCATTGTTTTGTTTCTTAAAGACTGGATTAGTTGTAAGTATTCGCATTCCAACCATTATTCATGTAAATTGAGTCTGTGTCTTTATAAGTTCTGTTTGTGAACAGAATTCCCACTCACCTGAAGAAGGGGCTTAGAGCTTCGAAAGCTTGTGTGGCTTTTGCTACCAAATAAACCTGTTGGACTTTAACCTGGTGTTGTTAAACTTCTTACTGTGTTTACCCCAGTCCAACGCCGGCATCTCCACATCATGACAACCAGAAAAGCCAGGCATGAAACCTACAATGAAATAGTGGAAATATTGCAGGGCCACTATTCACTAAAACCTTTGGTCGTCGCAGAAACATTTAGGTTCCACAAGCATAACTAACAGGGACGTGAATCAATCACACTGTTTGTAGCTACCTTGAAGAGACTAGCTGAATACTGTGAATTTGGCGATGTCTTGAATGACACCATTAGAGACAGATCAGTCTGTGGCTTAAAGAGCAAGGTTATTCAAAAGCGGTTGTTAACAGAAAACAACTGGAACCATAAAGGAAGATTTGGAAGTTGCTGTATCCATGGAATTAGCAGCCAAAGAGGCTCAAAAGTTGAGTTTGAATGCAGGAAACCATAAGACGTTGGCCAAAAACTGAACACAGATAAGGACCTGTAATTGCCATCGGTCGTGCAAAAACTGGACACTCAGCAGCAGATTGTTGGTGCAAAGACATTACGTGCAGGAATTGCGGCAAAAACGGCCACATCGAACGTTCCTGTTAGGAAAAAGAAATTAGTTTCAGGCCACATTACAAAAAGCAAAAAACAAATGGAAAGCTGAATGAGAGAAAAATTATCCATGTGGTACAAAAATGGTGCAGAAATGAACAAGAGTCAGTCCGAAGATGAACTGTTGGGTATTGCTGGTGCAACAAACTGTTACTAGGCTACTCCTTTGCTGGGGAGATTTGCTAACGCTACTTGGGAGGGTTTAAACTTATTTGTCGGTTGGGGGGGGTGGGGGGGGGGGTGGGTAGGGCCCTTAAGAGTAGTGAGACAAAAGGGACGTTGATGCTAATACAGAATTTAAAGAGAGCAAGTAAAATAGATAAGGCAGGCATGAGCATGGCAGAGAACAAGGGAAGGCTGATGAATTAAACTGTATTATTTTCAATGCAAGAGGCCTGACAGATAAGGCAGATGAACTCAGGATATGGTTGGGCACATGAGACGGGATATCATAGCTATTACAGAAACATGGCTGAGGGTGGAATAGGACTAGATGTTCAATGTTCTGGGGTACAGATGCGATAGGAAGGATAGAAGGGGAAGCAAGAGAGGAGGGGGAATTGCATTTCTGATTCGGGAAAACATCATGGTAGTACTTAGAGAGGGTATTCCTGAGAGATTGTCCAGTGAGGCTATATGGGTGGAACTGAGAAACAAGAAGTGGGTGATCATTTTGATGGGATTGTACTATAGGCCCCAAATAATCAGTGGCAAATTGAAGAGCAAATATGTAGGGCCATTGCAGAAAGCCGCAAAAATAATCGAGTTGTGGAGAATTTTAACTTTCTAACCATAGACAGGGGCTGCCATAGTGTTAAGGGCTTGGATGGGGAGGAATTTGTTAAGTGTGTTCAGGAAAAATTTCTTAATCGACATGTAGATGGCCCTACTAGAGAAGGGGCAAAACCTGACCTCCTCTTGGGAAGTAAGGCAGGGCAAGTGACTGAAGTGTTAGTGGGGGAACACTTTGGGACTAGTGACCATAATTAAAAGAGACATTGAATAGACTGCAGGGACATGGGCTGCAGATTAGGAAAGAGAAATGTGAGATTTTCAAGGACTCTGTCAAATATTTAGGATACGTTATTGACTGGGAAGGAGTGCCTAAAGCGCTGAAGAAGCTGGGGGCCATCATGAAAGCGCCGAGACTTGAAAACGTGTCCCAGCTGAGGTCATTCATGGGACTCATAAACTATTGATGGCAGTATCAATGACAGTATCTCTTGCTTATCTGTAGATATGAGAAGTATCTTTGATACACAATTGGTCATACCAAATGCCTCCATTGAATGCCAGGCTCAGACTCTGAGTCTTGAGGGGTCCTCGCTGGTGCATATTCCCCAGGTGAAGCTAAGTACAGGCTGCAGATGCCTCCTACAACAGTAACTGTGTAAGATTTTGGGACCTCACTCAGGGATTCCATCTATGGCTACAGCTCATTTACAGAGGTGGATGTTGATAGGGCGGCACGGTAGCACAGTGGTTAGCACTGCTGCTTCACAGCTCCAGGGTCCCGGGTTCGATTCCCGGCTCGGGTCACTGTCTGTGTGGAGTTTGCACATTCTCCTCGTGTCTGCGTGGGTTTCCTCCGGGTGCTCCGGTTTCCTCCCACAGTCCAAAGATGTGCGGGTTAGGTTGATTGGCCAGGTTAAAAATTGCCCCTTAGAGTCCTGGGATGCGTAGGTTAGAGGGATTAGCAGGTAAATATGTGGGGGTAGGGCCTGGGTGGGATTGTGGTCGGTGCAGACTCGATGGGCCGAATGGCCTCCTTCTGCACTGTAGGGTTTCTATGATTCTATGATTCTATGATATTGTCGGGCGATTTGTATGAAATCTGCTACTGCCAGTCAGATCAACATGCAAATGCTGATGTGTTATCTAGGCTGCCCTGAGTGAGGTCCCAACATCTTGGTCAGCAGTCTGTGTTTCATCAGTAAGACAAACTTCCTGCCATACACATAGTGATGAAACTTGGTAACCCTAAAAATGATGCTAGTGCCCCCTTCTGCATGCAAATGTGAGTGCATTATCTAGGCTTCTGTTCCCTTGTCACAAAGAGGTCCCAGATGAGATTATCCAGATCATATACTTTTTACAAGATGAGAAGTTGCTGAGGTGAAACACGCAGCACAAAAGAATCCCATATTGAATCAAGTGGTAGACCTTGTGCACAAGGGAAGGACAAGCCGATGGAAGAATCCGGAACGAAGGCTATATCTAAGCTAGCAGTGGGAATTGGCAGTGCAGGATGGTTGCTTGTTGTCAGAACTATGTAAGTGCTGAAGATATGAACAGTATAGGAAGTCACAAGAGATGATGATGTTAAGATGTGTGTGAGAGAATTTCCCTTCTGCTGGCAGTGTGTGAGATCCCTGTTGCCTGTAACCCTGTGAATGCGTGATGGCCTTTTGAGAGTGTGCATTGGGAGTGAGGAAAAGGCTGGCTTACCCTGTTGGAGCAGATCAGATCATTCAGAACGTCCTTGGGTGAAATCTCACTTCCAAATTGCTCCCTTAAACTGAACCCTTCACTGGCTCAATATCCAGAGATTTGCTCAGTGAGATTTTAGAATGATAGGGAGTGGGATAGCTTGATCTCGGTTTCGGAAAAGGTTCGGCACAACATCGTGGGCCGAAGGGCCTGTACTGTGCTGTACTGTTCTATGTTCCTATATTGGATAGGCACAGGGAGCACACTAGAAAAGCTAGAATGCTCAGACTGTTCAGAAAACAATTTCTTCACTTCGCGTGCAGTCTCAGTAGCAGCCTCTAACCCCGCACTGTGCTCCTCTGGTGTTGTTATTTAAACCACCATTATGTTCCTTCAATGACCCTGTCACAATTGTCTCATTCCTGTGAAGGCTCTGTGACTAATATTAAATCAAACAGGCAGCAAGATATCACGGTCATTTGGCAATTTGATTGCCACAATGATTTCATAATGCTGTAATGTGTCTTTTGGAGATTGCTGCATGGTTGCCTAATCTTACGAAATATATTCATCATGTATTGGGCATCATCAATACAGGTGGAGCTGGAAGCAGATTCCCATTTAGAATCATTCCCAATGAAAGGATGGGAATTGACAAATTTGAAATCATTCTTGGGTATGTGAATTCAGAAACAAAATGTAAAGCTAGTTTTCAGAAAATATTAAAGCAGTATCATTAGATATAAACCTGTCAACAGAACGAACTGACAGAATATTTTGAGGATATTTTTTTAAAAGCCAGAATGATAAGATTGACAGAAATCCATTTCACACGGGAATTAACACAATTTTATATTTTGTTCCCTTAATTGATAGTTTGAAAAAGCCAATTGGACAGTTCAGGTTTTCAGCTATTCAATTCCAATAAACCGGAACTCTTCCCCTCCCTGTCACATTTTCTCTTCCTCAAATGACCATGTCCTGTTGACAAAGCTGCACATTACCGAACAGGAAAAGATGCTGTAACAGAGACTTACATTTATTTGGTTCACAATGCATTAGGCAAAGGTCCAGATTAATAAAGTTGTTTGCATTTCCACCACAGCCTCCATATATAAATGGCTCACATGCCTTGGTGCGTTGATTGTAATAATAATGATGGAATTGTCCCTTACAAATTCCTTTATCCTGCGGCAGTTTGCAGGTTTCTTTGACTAGAAAATTAGAAATTGTTTAATGTAATTTCTGTAAAATGCATAAAAATTATCAGAGTAAACAGATGATGACGAAAATAATATCACAATAGAAATCTAAACCATTACCGGATAGTAAACACTCTCCAGAATGTGGAATTCAGAAAGGCGGCTGACCTTTGCTGGTGCTGCATCAAGTGTGTGAGAACTGTCTTAGCTCCCTGAGCTGGGAAGAAGAAAATCAGCCCAGTTTCCACTTGTGATCACCCCCAGTGACACCAGGTAGACAATGGGCCCGATTTTACCATTTAGAGACTAAGTACCGGGTGCGGGCGCCAAATAGATCCGAGCCCGGAGGCGGCGCTCCAGCGCGCCCATACGCTTTTTTCCAGCGCCGGTCCAGTGGGCGGGGCTTAGCACCGCCAGAACGATAGGAGCTCCGAACTGCGCATGCGCAGTTCGGAAAAAATCTGACAGAACGCGCCCGGGCGTGAAAAAAAAAGCAGAGAGCGGAGAGAGCCTCTCTGTCATTCATCCTCTAGTCGGGGGCGGGAGGAGGGGGGGGGAGGGGAGGGGGTGTGACTTATCATCCCCTGTGGGGCGGTGGGAGGGGAGGGGGGGTGTGATGTCTCATCCTCTTGGGGGGGTGGGAGGGGAGGGTGGGTGTGACATCTCATCCTCTGGGGGCTGGGAGGGGAGGGGGTGTGACTTATCATCCCCTGGGGGGGGGGGGAGTGGGAGGGGAGGGGGGGTGTGATGTCTCATCCTCTGGGGGGGGTGGGAGGGGAGAGGGGTGTGACATCTCATCCTCTGGGGGCTGGGAGGGGAGGGGGTGTGATTTATCATCCCCTGGGGGGGTGGGAGGGGAGGGGGTGTGATGTCTCTTCCCCTGGGGGGGTGGGGGGGGGGGGGGTGTGACATCTCTTCCCCTGGGGGGGTAGGGGGGAGGGGGGGGGGGTTCCGCTGCCTGAGCGCAGAGTCGCTGAGCAGAAACTGATAGCCACGTTCCGCACACATGAGGACGGCCTAAACCGGGATGTTGGATTTATGTCACATTATCAGTAACCCCCACAGCTTGCCTCCTGGGCTTGCAGAATCTCACTAGCTGTTCTGTCTGGAGACAATACACATCTCTTTAACCTGTGTTTAATGTTCCCTCCACTCACATTGTCTGTATCTTTAAGACCTGGCTGGCTGTAGTATTCGCATTGTAATCAGTATTCTGTAACTTGATTTTGTCTGTTTGCACTGTTTGAGAGCACATTTCCACTCCATCTGACGAAGGAGCAGCGCTCCGAAAGCTTATGGTATTTGCTACCAAATAAACCTGTTGGACTTTAACCTGGTGTTGTGAGACTTCTTACTAATGATTGGTGACAGGCTCCTCAGTAAGTCACAGTGCAGGAGCTTCAAGAAGGGGAGCTCAGATCTACATAGAATATCAGAACAGCAACATCAAATGGTTCAGGATTGGGAGGACAGGGATATCAACACAATGACTATGGAAGTGAAAAGGTGATTGTGAAAAATAAAAGTTCACGGTGTAGGGAGATAACAAAAAAGCATTGATAGAAGATTGGCCAGCTGAAAGAAAACAAGGAGTAGGCATAAATAAATCAGTAGCTGATTGACAGGATGTGATGGTGTGTCACAGGGATCAGTGCTGGTACCTCAACTCATTACAATTGATCTGAATGTCTTGGATGATATGATTGCTAAAATTACTGATGACACGTAGATCAGAAAGTAAAGTGTGAAGTGGACATCAGGAGACTACAAAAGGTAGAGTAGGTGAGTGGGCAAAGAATTGTCAAATGGAATATGATGTGCAAAAATGTGAGGCTGTCCATTTTAATAGGACCAGTAAAAAGAGGCATGAGAGATTGCAGTGCTCTGAGATGAGAAGGAAATGGGTGTCCTGGTGCATGACTTGCAAGATGTTCAGATGCTAATGCAGCAATTAATCAGCAAAGCTGTTAGAATGCTATCATTTATTGCAGGATGAACTGAATTCAGGAATAGGAAGGCTATATTTCAATTATACAGGACATTGTTGAGGCCACTTCTGGAATGCAGTGTACAGTATTGGTCTTCCTATGTAAGGAAAGAGCAGTGTTAAGAGCAGTTCCGAGAATGTTTACTGGATTAATACATGGAATGGGCTAGTTGTCTTAAGAGGAAATGTTAGACAGACAAGGCTTTTATCCCCTGGAATTTAGAGGAGTAAGGGACAACTTGATTGAAACGTTGTATTATGCTGAGGGGCCTTGACAGGGTGAATGTGGAGAGGACGTTTCCCCATGTGGGAAAATCTGGAACTCAGGGTCACTGAGTAAAAATAAGGGACGCCTATTTCAGACAGAAATGAAGGTTTCTTTTTCTCTCAGAGGGTGCAAGATTTTGGAATTCTCTTCCTCAAAAAGCAGTTGAGGCAGAGCCCTTGGAACATGTTTAAGACAGGGGCAGAAAGATTGTGGAAAAGCAAAGGGGAAAGGATATCGGTGGAGGCAGGAATATGACGGTGAAGTTAAATGCAGATCAGTCATAATCTTACTGAATGGCAGAGCAGCTGAGAGAGATCAAGTGACTTACTCCTGCTCCTAATTGATATAAAGTAAAGTTTGTGTATCAGTCACAAGTCGGCTTACATTAACACTGCAATGAAGTTATTGTGAAAATTCCCTAGTCACCACACTCCGGCACCTGTTCGGGGACACTGAGGGAGAATTTAGCTTGGCCAATTCACCTAACCTGCATATCTTTGGACTGTGGGAGGAAACTGGAGCACCCGGAGGAAACCCACGCGGACACAGGGAGAATGTGCAAACTCCACGCAGACAGTGAACCAAGCCGGGAATTGAACCCGGTCCCTGGCACTGTGAAGCAGCAGTGCTAACCACTGTGCCACCATGCTGTCCCCATGTCCAGTTGTGAACATTGCTCCTTGATATTCAGCAGCATTAGCATCGCTTCTTACGGTGCTATCAATATCCTGGGGTTTACAATTGATCAGAGACTTAACCGGACCAGCCATAGACATACGATGGTTACAACAGCAGATTGAAGACTGGAATCCTGAAGCCAGTAACTCATGTCTGGACATGGTACAAGTCAGGAGTGTGACAGAAAGCTGTCCAAATGACTGCAACTCCAACAACACTCACTAAACTCACCACCATTCAGGACAAAGTAGCATATATGATTCGCAGCCCATACACAATCTTAAATATTCACTCTCTCCATCCCTAGCAGACAGTGGTAGCATGGTACCATCCACAGGATGTTCTGCAGCATCTTGCTATTAATCATTTAACAACACCTTCCAAACCGGCAAACTCTGCCATTTAAAAGGACAAGGGCATAAAATGCATGGTCCAAAGATGTACAGGTTAGGTGTATTAGCCATGCTAAATTGCCACTTAGTGTCCAAAGATGAGTAAGTTAGGTGGAATAGCCATGGTAAATGCATGGGGTTTCAGGGATAGGGCTGGGTGGTGGTGGACCTGGGTAAAATGTTCTTTTGGAGAGTTGGTGCAGATTGATGGGCCGAGTGGCCTCCTTCAGCACTGGAGGGATTCTGTGGTTCTATGGTAACACCATCACTTGAATATTCCACACCAAATCACTTGCAACATTAACTGACTTCGGTCTCCATTCATTAACTGTCACTGGGTCAATAACCTGAACTCTCTAACAGCACTGTAGGGCTACCTGTACCACATGGGCTGCAGTGGTTTAAGAAGGTGGCTCACAAGCTCTGCCTCAAGGGCAATTAGGGATGGGCAACAAATGTTGGTCTTCCAGCAATACCACATCTAGGAATGGTGAAAACAAATAAGGAAATCTCCACATTTTTTCCATTATTCATTTCTGTTGCTTTACCAGCAAATCGGACAGTAAATTCTAACCCTGGAGCAGCCGATCTCTGCTGTTAACACAGGAGGTTGTGATAAACCTGACTACCCAGCTCAGATTCAATTCCAAGACTTGTTAATTTGAGCCCTGGCTTTGTCCCTCAAGGCCGTACACAACTATTTTTCTTCAAGATGGCAAATGTTTTTAATCCTTGCTATTAAAAATTTCTGAAAATAATCTCAATTTCCACAAATTAGACTATTTTGAGACTATTACCTGTCTGCACAATGCCGAACTGTGGAGCCAGCAGCAAGATGCTGCAGATCACAGTGAAAAGCTGCAACTCCATGATGCTGACAGAGTGAGTGAGTTGTGTTGTTTCGCTGTCGATTCCTCGCTGTCACTCGTGACTTCAGTCTGCACTGGGTCAGCGGAATCAAGTGGATTCTTCACTATCTGATTGAAGCTCGAACCTGGTACATTTATAGAGCTGGTGTTCTGGCCACTGCACTCAGCCTGGCTCAGAGATGCGCCAGTGTGACTCATACTGGAAAACCAAAGGCTCCAACTTTAACTATGTTAACATTTTCTCAAACCACAATAAAGTGCAGTCAATGATGCAGATAACTTTCACAAATTTTAATGTCCCTGGGACATGTTTTATATCAGTCCAAAGTAATTTAGCCTTTGTTCTGTGCATTTATGTAACCCATGGTATGGATGACTTTACATTTCAGACCATTTAAGCATTTTTTGAATATGCATATTCCATAATTATGGAAATAAGAAAGCAAGTGATTGCATAGATGATGTGAATTAAGCGAGAGAAATACACACGATTCCTGTGTTTGTATTGGATTATAAATGGAAAGGAATCTAACACTACAAAGAACCCTTCGGATGTAATGATTTAAAATGAGTTCTTGGATATTTTTTAATGTAAGCTTCAACATTCCGTAGCTTTAAACACAAGGGGGTAGAAATTGATCTCGGGTGGGTCTGTGCAGCAAAAGGAATGGTGTTGGACCAGCTACATGTTAGACTCAGTGCCCAATATTCAGTCTCACTGCAGTCTATGGAATTGAAGATCAGGCCACGTGTAGAGGAAGCGATGGAACTGATGTCACTTGTCTTGCACCATGATCAGAAACAAATTTCTATCCCAATGTGGTGGAGGTGATAACTGTGTTAATAGCTGCAGATTTCACACAACAAGCATCACATACCATTGTCAAAGATGAGGTTCGGGTTTAATATCAGAGTTGGATCATTTATGTCACTTGGAGAGTAATAAGGAAGCACCTTTCACAGGAAGAACTGTGGAAATATGGAGCAATTTTCCTCAAAGTTTCTGGATATCAGGTCGAGTCAATTGGAAAAATCTATGATTGTTAGATTTATTCCAAGTAAAGGTATCAATGAATACAGAACAATGATGATGAAATGAAATTCAAATAGCCATGGTTAAAAGTTGTCTGGTGAAAGTATGCAACATATTGCCAAGGATGCAGTGGAGATGAATAGTTTGGGAAAATTCAGATTGCGGTATTTTGGTGAAAGGAGCAATTGGTTGGTAAGAAATAAATGTAGAAGAGTAAAATTCAAATATAACACCTCAGCTCAAGCTGGATAAAGGCGAACCTGTAGATGAACTGTATTTGCAATTCCACAAGGCATTTGATAAGATGCCACACAAGGAGTTTCTGTGCAAGATGAGTGTGTACGGTGTTGGGGTGTTATATTCACAAAGATACAGGACTGGTTAACTCCAGGAAACAGAGTTGAGATCAATTGGTCATTTCCTGGTTGGAAAATACAACTAGCAGAGTACTGCAGGGCTCAGTCCTCGGGCCTCAACTATTTATGACCTACAATAATGACTTTGATAAAGGGACCAAATTTATTTTAGTCAGGCTTGTTGATCACAGAAAAAGAGGTAGGAACAGACGCAGAGGGATATGGATATGTTAAACGTGTCAGCACAATGTTTGGCAATGGAATATAATGTGGAAAAATATGAGGTTGTCCACGTTGGCAGGAAAAATATAATAGCAGAGTATTAATTAACTGGAGAGAGACTGCAGAATCCTGCAGCGGCGCCTGGATGTCCTTGTACATGAATTATAAAATGTCAGCTTATGGGTACAGAACGGAATGAAGAATTCATTGGAAACTGGTTTTTACCACAAGAGGAACGGTGTAGAAGCGTAGATAAATTTTGCTCCAACTGTACAGGGTGTTGGTGAGGCCACACTTGGGGCAGAATCGTGTGAAGCTGCTGGGAGTTGGGAGTGAGGTGGACACAGGCATTTCATTGTGCGGGAGGCTGAAAGACAACTTCCCAACAGCGGGATGAAACTACGGAATAAAGTTGTTGTTGGATTGATGGTGAATTGAGCTTCCTGGTTGCAAATGTCCAAACTCATTTTCAATACATTTATCTGTCAAACAACTGCATTCAAAGGCAACCTCACCATAATTAAATATAAAGGGATATGGTACAGAGGGATATGGGCCAAAGGCAGGGAATTGGGACTCGCTTAGTGGTAAAAAAAAGGGCGGCATGGACAATTTGCCTGACGGGCCTGTTTCCATGCTGTAAACAGCTGTGACTCTATGACTCTATCTCCCCTCAATCTGGTGGCAGCACAGATCTGGTGGCTGTCTGCCACTAGTATTATGGATCAGGCACAGGGGTGATGAACATATCACAGAGATGTCCGCACAGTCGATGGAGGATGTGACGGCCGAGGCCCCTGAGAGCCAGAGCACTGCTGCAGACCAGGCTCATCGCGAACCTCGTGCTGATGACCTGCCTCAGGGATCAGCCGCATTGGAGATGCAGTGAGAGGCAGCAGATCATCTGGTACAGAGGTCAGAGGTTATGTGCCGCCTGAGCAAAAGGTGAAGGAGTTCATCCAAGTTCTGTTCTGGCTTCAGCTCATGAACATTTGACTTCCTCCATGGAAATGTTGCCTAACATCACGGAGAATCAGGTCCAGCAGAGCACTGAGTGGTTACTGGACAGGTGCTCGGACCTTCATTTCATTTTTCTGACCATGCACTCTAGACAGCTGTGGCTCAGTGAGAGGGGAGCGAGACAACTCGATCTCTCCTCAGGGGCCCCTTCTCATCCCAGATTGAGGAAGGTGCCATCACACACTGACACAGTGACAGAAACTGGCACGCTAACCCAGTGTCTCAGGACTCTAAGACTGCCTGCCTCTCCTCCTCCCCTCTGTAGGTAAGGCCGAGAAGGATGAACCTGCGTTTGTACAGGAGATTCTCAGCAAGCTGGAGCCGTATAGGCCTCGGAACACCAGAGGATGACAGCCACACTCATCTCAGTCAACAGGGCTCAAAGGCTTCAGCAAGTTATCTCCATCTCAGCTGTGAATGTTGGGGGTTCCCCGAGTGTTAGGACATGAAATTTGAAAACATTGTAATGGTACCAAGGTGGCATGTGTGTGTCTTCATCATACTATAACACTCCCCAAAGCCCAATCATTAACTGCGAAAGTCCTGCCCTGGTTCGATTTTGCAAAATGCATCACCTTGCATTTATCTAAATTAAACTCCATCTGCCATTCATTAGCCCACTGGCCCAATTGATCAAGTTCCCATTGCAATCCTAGATAACCTTCTTCACTGTCCATTATGCCACCAGTCCTGGTGTCATCTTTAAACTTATGAACCATGCCTCCTAAAGTCTCATCCAAATCATTCCAATGAATGACAAATAACAGCAGACCCAGCACCGATTCCTGAGGCACACCGCTGGTCACAGGCCTCCAGTTTGAAAAACAACCCTCTATAACTACCAGAGATGGATGTCTTCTGTCATCCAGCCAATTTTGCATTGGCTTGATAACTGAAGGCATCCATGACAGGTTACCTCACCCTGGATCACATGAGATTTAACCTTCTGCAATAACATACCATGCGGAACTTTGTCAAAAGTCTTGCTGAAGTCCATGTAGACAACATCAACTGCACTACCCTCATCTTGTGATTTTCCAATCACAAAGCCATGCTGACTGTCCCTTATCAGTCCTTGCCTCTCTAAATGGCTGTAGATCCTGTCTCTCAGAATACCTACCAATTTACCCACTACAGATTTTAGGCTCATCGGCCTGTAGTTCCCAGTCTTTTCCCTGCAGTCCTACTAAAACAAAGGCACAACATTTGCCACCCTCCAATCTTGAGGCACCTCACCTGTGGCTGTCAATGATTCAAATATCTCTGCTAGGTGACCCGCAATTTCCTCCCTAGCCTCCCACAACGTCCTGGGATACGCTTCATCAGGTCCTGGGGATCTATCTACCTTGATGCGCTTTAAGACTTCCAGCATCTCCTTCTCTGTAATATGTACACTCCTCAAGACATCACTACTTATTTCCCCAAGTTCCCTAACATCCATGACTTTCTCAATAGTGAATACTGATGGGGTTGCGGCCCTAGTGGAACCTGGGTGGGATTGTGGTCGGTGCAGAGTCGATGGGCTGAATGGCCTCCTTCTGCACTGCAGGGATTCTATGATTCTTCTAAATATTCATTTTGGACCTCCTCCATTCCTTGTGGATCCGCACAAAGATGACTTTGTTGATCCTTATGAGGCCCTACTCTCTCCCTGGTTACTCTGTTGCCCTTTATGTATTTGTAGAAGCTCTTTGGATTCTCCTTTGCTTTATCTGCCAAAGCATTCTCGTGTCCCCTTTATGCCCTCCTGATTTCTGTCTTAACTCCACTCCTACACCCTCTATATTCTTCAAGGAATCCAAATGATCCCAGCTGCCTGTGCATGTCATACGTCCCTCTCTTTTTCTTGATCATGACCTCAACATCCTGAGACATCCGGGGTTCCCTAATTTTACATGCCTTGTCTTTCACTCTGAAAGAAATGTGCTTATGCTGAACCCTGGTTAACGCACTTTCGAATGCCTCCCACTTACCAGACGTCCCTTTGCCTGCCAACAGATTCCCCCAACCAACTTTCGTAAGTTCCTGTCCAATATCATCAAAATTGGCCTTGCCCCAATTTAGAATTTTAACTTTTGGGCCAGACCTATCGTTCTCCATAGCTACCTTAAAACTAATGGAATTATGGTCATCAAATCATAGAATCATACAGCACAGAAGGAGGCCATTTGGCCCAGCAAGTCTGCACCAACCACAAACCCACCCAGGCCCTATCCCCATAACCCCATCCATTTACACTTGCGAGTCCCCCTGACACTAAGGGCAATTTAGCATGGCCAATCCACCTAACCCACACATCTTTGGACTGCACCCGGAGGAAACCCACGTAGACATGGGGAGAATGTGCAAACTCCACACAGACAGTGACCCAAGCCGGGAATCAAACCCGGGTCCCTGGCGCTGTGAGGCAGCAGTGCTAACCACTGTGCCACTGTGCTGCCCCACAAGGGATCACTTTGGGACCATGGTCACTGGTCCCAAAGTGATCCCTCACTAACACTTCTGTCACCTGCCCTTCCTTATTTCCCAAGAGGAGGTCACATTTTGTCCCCTCTCTGGTCGGGCCATCCACATACTGAATAAGAAATTCCTCCTGAATACATTCAATAAATTTCTCTTCATTCAAGCCCCTAATACTACGGCTGTCCCAGTCAATGTTGGGAAAGTTAATGTCCCCTAATATTACAACCCTATTTTCTTGGAGCTACCTGTAATCTCCTTACATATTTGCTCCTCAATTTCCCGCTGACCAGTTGGGCGCCTATAGTACAATCATACCAAAGTGATTTCCCCCTTCTTATTTCTGAAAAAAATGGCAGCATGGACAAGTTGGGTCGAAGGGCCTGTTTCCACGCTGTAAACCTCTATGACTCGATGACTCTATGAGATCTACCCATATAGAATCAGTGGGTGAACCCTCAGAAATGTTCTTTCTCAGTACTGCCATGATGTTTTCCCGAATCAAAAACACAACTCCCCCTCCTCTGACCTCCTGTTCTATCTTTCCGAGAGCATCTGTACCCTGGAACATTGAGCTGCCAGTCCTGCCCCTCCTGGTAGTATAGTAGTATAGTGGTAACGTCTCTGGACTTGTAATTCAGAGGCCCAGGCTAAAGCTCTGGGGACATGTGTTCAAATTCCAACATAGCAGCTGCCAGAATTTGAGTTCAATTAATAAAACCTGAGATTATCAAATAGCCTCAGTCATTGCAATAATAAAACTGCCATTATTATTATCAAATCCCATCCCCTTTATTAATAAGATTTAGGGAAATAAAGTTGCCATCTTTACCTGGTCTAACCTGCTCGTTACTCCAGATCCACAGAAATGTGGTTAACTCTTAGGTGCCATCTGAAATGTTTGTTGAACACATTGTTGAACTTCTCCCACTCTTGTTTCCATGATAATTGAAAATCCCAGCACAAATCCACTTCATCACAAAGGCCACATTGATCTTAGCATATCCACTGCTGAAACCTTCATTTATATTTTGCTTGTTCCAGACACTCCTGGTTCCATTCAATCTATTCCCTCTCATGAGCTTTCTGGTATCTGGACAGTTTTTATTCTCTGCCTCTGCCAGTTCCCCGGCAGCAGCGGGGGTAGAACGTGAACTGTTCCTCTGATGAGTTGAGTCCTGAGCCATTTGTTGCTCCTGCCCTTGCTTCACACAGTCAATGTTTGGTGTATTTTCTTCTGTGTGGACCTGCCTGGCTTCCACTGTAAACTAAGATGGGGGCCAAATCTGAGCTGGTGCCTGCAAGAGTCAGGTCAAATTCAATTCAATTCTGCTGCTATTCTCTTCCTCTGTTCCCTCAGGATCTCACAGAGTTCATGAAAATTATGATGGAAAAATGGACATTAATCTTTGCAATGGAAGGAAAATATGTTTTGGCCAAAATAAAAGGCATATTTCAGCAAGTTGATGGTCCTCCAGCAGCAGATGATGTTAGTCTTGGTGTACACCCTGTGCTACAGGCAGACATCAACAGAAACCACTGCAAACTCTGACAAAGTGTCATCCTGACTCGAAAGGTTAGCTCTGTTCTCTCTCCACAGAAGCTGTTGGACCTGCTGAGATCTTCAAGCATTTTCTGCCATTGCATCACTTTCCTGATCTGCTCTGCAAAGGGACATCCCACAAGGAGGTGAACAATGGTGTCTGCACACCACAAACCCTTCAAGGGAATGTATGGTGCTGCCAAGGTTCCCGATCTGCACAGAGGATCTGATGGTGAGGGCTCTTTTCACCAATAGCCAAGATATGTTTGGTGCTTCTTTGTAAGTTCTGATGACGAGGCATTCTGAAAAAGGACTTTGATAGCCTGGTTAAGATGACATCTGATTGGATGCATCATCTATTTGTCCCACAGGCTCTTAAGGGTATTCCATGTGGAAAATATCTGTTAGATATTCTATGGTGAAAGATATATTTCTCCATAAAACTTTCCACCAGGGTTATGTGATGCAACATGGTCCAACTTAATGGAATGTTATGCTGAAACATGGCCACACCTGCTCTTTGCAACAGCATAGTGTCACTTTACGTTTTTGGATGGAGGATCCACACATCGCTTCATGTAGCTGCACACAAAGTTGGCCACGAGGATGAGAATGACATTGGCTATGTTTCTCCCCACTCTACCTGGAGATTTGTCCGTAGTGTCCTTTCAGGCACATTCCAACTTGGACCTCCAGATTAAGTGGGAGACGGCTCATGTGATCACCACACCACTGTAGGAATGTTTGAAGCAGACCTGCACCTCATACTGCAATACCGAGGTCCCCTCATACCCATGACCAGGTTCTTACCACAGTGGAGGAGTGTCCCTACTGCTTGCCTAATTTCTCTCACTTTGGCTTTATTCTTCTCTTAGTTTCTAGTGCACAACCTGGCCCTCCAAATCATATCCTCAGAGCATTCAAGTAATCTGACCTGACTGTGAATGGGTGAAGAATCAATTGGCTCAGTTGCCAAAGTCTTCATTCTTGACACAGTTCATAGAATCATAGAAACCCTACAGTACAGAAAGAGGCCATTCGGCCCATCGCATCTGCACCGACCACAGTCCCACCCAAGCCCTACCCCAATATCCCTACATATTTTACCCGCTAATCCCTATAACCCACTCATCGCAGGACACTAAGGGGCAATTTTTAGCATGGCCAATCAACCTAACCTGCACATCTTTGGACTGTGGGAGGAAACCGGAGCACCCGGAGGAAACCCACGCAGACACGAGGAGAATGTGCAAACTCCACACAGACAGTGACCCAAGCTGGGAATCGAACCCAGGTCCCTGGAGCTGTGAAGCAGCAGCGCTAACCACTGTGCCACCGTGCCGTGCTATTGTCTTCCAAGGCCACTGTTTGCAGTCATGGGCGTTCAGCTTCTGATCTTCAGGTAAGCGTTCTCCAAGGCGGCCTTCACGACACACGACAGCGCAGAGTCGCTGAGCAGAAACTGATAGCCAAGTTCTGCACACATGAGGACGGCCTAAACCCGGATGTTGGATTTATGTCACATTATCAGTAACCCCCACAGCTTGCCTCCTGGACTTGCAGGCTGTCCTGTCTGGAGACAATACACATCTCTTTAACCTGTGCTTAATGCTCCCTCCACCCACATTGTCTGTATCTTGAAGATCTGGTTGGCTGTAGGGATTCGCATTCTAATCAGTATTCTGTAACTTGATTTTGTGTCTCTGTGCACTGTTTGAGAGCACATTTCCACTCCGTCTGACGAAGGAGCAGCGCTCCGAAAGCTAATGGTATTTGCTACCAAATAAACCTGTTGGACTTTAACCTGGTGTTGTTAAAACTCTTACACTGTTTGGAGATGCAGGTCTGAGTGAGAATGAGTATCGGATCAAAGCAGCAGATGACAATGTTGTCCATGTAAAGGGAGTGGAGCTCGGCAGCCTTTTGGCCTGCATCCTTTCTCATTGACTCAGCAAACGTTCAATATCCCACACAAACAAGACAGAGGAGAGAGGACAACTTTGTCTTTTTTCAGGTTTGATCAGAAAGATATTCAACTCTCACCCATTGAGTGAAACTGTATAAATGCTGCTTGCACCGAACATTTGGATCTAATTGTGGATTACCTGCCAAACTCCATTTTGGAGAGCATGTCCTTCATGTCAGTTTGCAATATTCTGTCAACGGCCTTATCTTAGTCAAAGTTAATGAGGCAGATGCCCATCTCCTGCCCCTGCACTAAGGTGCTCGTGTCCCAAAGTAATATGATGTCATCAGAGATCAGCTTGAAAATATAATTAAGAACGATTAGATATGCAGTTGAGAATTCAGATTAATTCTAAATACCCAACAAGAGGATAATTAGCATCGAATGTTTTAATATGTGGTTTGAGAATAACACAAAATATTTAAGTAACAAATTAATAATGTCTCTGAGAAATGAATTTATAACATGCCAGTAAAATGAACGATGTTTTATTTGTTTAGTGTGAGTTAATGTAATTAATGTTAATTAGTTGAATCTATGTAATTAATGGTAAGAGAAAGCTTACACAAGCTTTTTTGAGTTGGAAAATGCATTATTATAATTCTAATGTTACCACTAAAAACCAAAGAAACTTCAATATTGCATCCATGAAAGATACCAGCACAAGTCAGGCACCAATTATTCAACAAAGTAAATTGCCCGTGTATATCCAGGCCGGGGGAGAATGCCACAAGATAAAGTCATTTGGTGTTCGAGCCAGTTTAAACTGGTTAGAGAAATGCTGAATCATAAGAAGCCATTTTTGGGAGAGAACTTCCATAAAACGGACAGACGAATGACAGATCAATATTTTAAGTGTCAGATTATAATTCAGCATCAAAATGATCATAAATGGATTGACATGTTGATTATTAAATTAAACTCTGTAAATTAATTACTTGGGTGCATTTTGAGATAATTGAGAACCAATCTTCTGGTACAAAAACGGAGATGTGTGGAGAAAACTCAGTGGTGCTGTTGTGTCATTGAGCCTACCTTGTATCTCTCCTTTGGCCGAAGTCTTTGTTTGCCCGTCTATTGTATGTTTTTCTTTGGTATTTTCCATGTTTTTAATAAAACTAGTTTTAAAAATAAAATTTTATTACACTTTGAAGGCTGAATTTTATTTACCTTTGCAAGAGTTTACTTATCAAAGTTGCTTTTTAGAACTTTCTGAAGTAATCCAGCCACCTAAATAGGAGTCCCCACTTGATATATATTTCTATTTTATTATATGTACACATTTAAAATAACAGTCCAAAATTAATTTCAAATGGGAACCTCATCTTATAGTGATCCTAGTTGGAGACAGTGGTGTAGCTGCTAATCCACAGATCCAGACTAACACTTGGGGAACCATGAATTCAAATGCCATCACTTTGTAGAACAGCTAGAAAAGCAGTATTTTATTGAAATGGAGAGAGATTGCAGAATGCTATGATGTAGAGGGACCTGGGTGTTCTTGTGCTTGAATCACCAAAAGTAATTAGGAAGGCAAATGCAATGCTGGTCTTTATTGCAAGGGAAATAAGCATAATATTAATGTAATGTTAGTCTCCCTTTAAGAATTAAAAAAAAAATCATGCTCACAGCCTTATGTGATGTCATTGGTGGGAGGAGGAAAAAAATTGTGTGCAGCTCAGGTGACAAGGGTTGATTTTTGTTTCATTTTGGCTGCTGTGTTAGAAACTCAGCTAAAAGAAGTCTCTCTCTGTTTTTATTTTGAAAGTTTTACCAGTTAGATGAGAGTAAATTTTGTTTGGCATTCTGTAGTAAAGAATCTATGTTTTTGGGGAGCTCAATTCTACAAGCTGCTCTGAGTTTTCAAGATCATTTGAAATCTGCCTTCAACCCAGGGAACTGGATTGCAATATCATGTGAGCTTTAGCCTGTGCAGTGATAAATCTCTTTAAAGGGTTTTGTTTATTGGATTTTGGTTTTAATTGGAATGCATTAGAGATATTCATTAAGAGTTATACATTATAGTGTTGTTTTGTTTCTTGTTTGTAATTGATAACAGTTTTTGCTTATTTTATTACTATATTTACTATACATGTTAACTATATTCTTAAATAAGCTTTGTTTGATAAAAGTTCCCTAGTGGGTCTCTTGAATTATACCTGATGTGAAACATCTCATACTTATCCTGGATAAATTCATGATGAACACCTATGATTCAGGCGGCTTCATAAGTTTGGAGTTTCTAATCTGAACCATACTTGATACAATTGTACAATCAATTGGTGTGAGTACCAGGTACATACACTCCGAGAATATCCTGTAAATACACACTGAGGATATCATGTACATACACATTGAGAATACCATTTATATTCACACCAAGAGTACCATGTATATACGCACCGAGAATACCATGTATGTACATATTGAGTGTGCCTTGTACATGTTACACACATACTGAGAATACCATGAACATGCGCACTGAGAATACCATGTACATACACAGGGAATGCACCATGTACACACATACCGAGAGTATGATGTATATACACACCAAGAGCACCATGTACATACACATTGAGAATACAGTGTACACACGCACCGAGAATATGATCTACATACACACCAAGAGCACCATATATACACACACCAAGGACACTCTGTACATACACACTGAGAATACCGTGTACACACACACTGAGAATATGATCTACATACACACCAAGAGCACCATATACACACACACACCAAGGACACCCTGTACATACACACCGAGAGGACATTGTACATACACACTGAGAATACCATGTATACACACACCAAAAGTACCATGTACATACACACCGTGCGCACCATGTACATACACACCAAGAATACCATGCACATCAACACTGAGTGTACCATGTACATATATACCGAGAATACCATATATACACACACCAAGTGTACCATATACATTAACACCAAGAATCCATGTACATACACACTGAGAATACCATGTACAAACACACCAAGTGCACCCATGTACATTCACACTGAGTATACCATGTACATACACACCGAGCATACCACGTAAATACTCATCAAAATACCATGTCCATACACACTGAGAATACCATGTACATACACACCATGGGTACCATGTACATATACACCGAGAATACCATGTACATTCACACCGAGAATACCATGTACATTCACATAGAGAATGCCATTTACATTCACACCAAGAATAGGATGTACATACACAACAAGAATACCATCTACATACACACCAAGTGCACCATGTACATTCACACCGAAAATACCATGTACATTCACACCGAGTATACCTTGTACATACACACTGAGCGTACCATGTAAATACACATCAAAATACCATGTCCATACACACTGAGAATACCATGCACGTACACACCAAGTGTATCATGTACATACACATCGAGAATACCATGTACATACACACCGAAAATACCATGTACATACACACCAAGAATACCCTGTGCATACACACCGAGTGTACCATATACATACACACTGTGTATACCATGTACATACACACCGAGAATACCATGTACATACACACCAAGTGTGCCATGTACATACACAACGAGTATACCATGTACATTTTCGATCACCTGGCTTTGCACTCTTGCATTGGGAGCAGTTCAGAAAGGTTTCATGGGGCTGATCCCTGAGATGAGGTGTTTGTCTTATGAGGAAAGGTTGAGCAGATTGGGCCGATACCCAGTAACCCTATACAGTGACCCAGGAACTGGCACGCCAGCCAGCAATGTGAATTAACTTGCCACTCACGCTCCGAGTCATCGGGCCAAAGAATTCTACCCCGAGTTAGACAGGATTCAACGGGCCTCACTGACTGCAATAAATCCTATAATGGACTTCAAAAAACATTCACTCCAGCCTGAAACACGTTTCAATTTATTCATATTGGAAAAGCAAAAAGTTGCAGCTGCTGGAACAATGAAATAAAAAGTATAAAATGATAGAAACACTCAACAGGACAGAAAAGTTTTATTTTAAAGTTTATTTATTAGTGCCACAAGTAGGCTTACATTAACACTGCAATGAAGTTACTGTGAAAATCCCCGAGTTGCCACATTGCAGAGCTTGTTTGAGTATACTGAGGAAGAATTTATCATGACCAATGCACCTCACCTGCATGCCTTTCGGACTGTGGGAGGAAACTGGAGCACCCGGAGGAAACACATGGAGACAGGGGGTCCGGAGATGGGCGCTGGCTGGTGGGGTTGGGGATCGGGAAGGCCAGAGATCAGGATGTTTGTGGGGTAGGCCAATGACCAGAGGTCAGCAATTGGGAGGCCAGCAATGTGGGGGGGTCATTGCGCATGGCTGATCTGTGCACTGACAGATTGGCACATGCGCAGTGGCCCACTCAGCACTCTGCTGCCGGCCTCTTGGGCGGGAATAGGCCCCGTCCACTGCCTTTCAGAGTGAATCACATGATGGCACTCTGCATTGCTCGGAGTGTCAGAGATTCGTTCAGGCATGTACGCCCCAAAAAACGGGTGGCAAATGCTCCTGTTTTCCAGCCCATTGGGCTCTTAGTTTCGTTTTGGGAGAATCTCGGCTTTTATCATTCAAGAAAGTTATTTCATTACCTGTCCTTTTAAAACAATTTCTTAAGTGAAATTAGTGACACCAGACAAATGTAACAGAATCAAAATCTGGAAAGATCTTTATTCTGCGAATACATCGGGAGGTACAGATGTCAATTGTATCTCCTCTTTTCATGATCAAAACACGTGGAGGAAAAATGCATCTCGGTCTGGATTTTTAATCAAGATTAAAATATCGGAACTCAAGACCTGGATTTTCTCACTAAGAATAATCAACATTTAATTTCTCATCTTTAGATTTTTTAGAAACTGAGTTTTTGATTGTATTTTAATGATCATTCTCTCTGGCGCAGCAGGAACTTCCTTCATTTTCACTGTTTTCCTGTCACCTGCCAAAAGGAAACAAAAAGTCAAGGATAAGAAATATACGGCAGCGCTCTGTACACTCATTATATCCAACAATGCTGAGTTAGGGATATTTAACCATGGAATCGACTTCTTAATATTCTCTCATAATGTGCTCAAATACCTCATCAGGATTTTTTAAAGAAAAGATCACTCCAATAAAACATATCACAGATTTATTTGATTTGAACCTGGTATTCTAGAAGGATTCAAATCATTCAGTTCAAACACAAACATCTCCTGGGATATATTTAGCTGGTGTCTCTCTGGCAGATTAATATTCAGGGAAGATGGTTACAATGGACAACAATAAGGAGAAAGCTCACGATGTCAGACTGCTTAGTTTATCACAACAGTCACAATTCGCAGTTATTTTCTACTTGATGTACATTTTGATCAAACCTTTATTCAAAGAAAGAGGGAGAGAGAAAGCAGGAGACATCTGTCACAGAGAATATGTTAGAAACTGTTGCTAAAGATGCTATAGCAGGGAACTTGGAAAAGTTCAAGGCAATCAGGCAGAGTTGACCTGGTTTTGTGCAAGGGAAATCATATTTAACCATTTTCTTGGCGTTCTTTGAAGCAGTCTTGTGGGGAACAAATGGATGTCCTGTACTTATATTTCCAGAAGGTGTGTGATAAGATGTGATTGACCCCTGACCAAGGGGAACAGCTGCTTCCTATTCACCCTGTCCATAACCCTCATCATCTTACCCACCTCAATCATGTCCCCCCTTCACCTTCTCTCCTCCAAAGTAAACAATCCAAGCCTATCCAATCTCTGCTTATAGTGTGAATGCTTCACCCTGGTGACACCCTCTGAACCCACTCCAGTCACTCTAGCACAATCACATCCTATCGATGTTGAGGTGACCAGAACTGCACAGGGTACTCCAGCTGTGGATGAAGCAACATTCTGTACAACTACAACATAACTGACTTTCCCCTATACTCTATCCACGATCAATAACAGCAAGTGTCCCTTCGTAACTACCTTATTCGCCTGTTCCACTGCCTTCATGGGTGGCACGGTTGAACAGTGGTTAGCATTGCTACTTCATAATGTCAGGAACCCAAGTTTGAGGCGAGCCTTGCATGACTGTGTGGAATTTGGATGTTCTCCCCGTGTCTGCATGAGTTTCCTGCGGGTACTCTAGTTTCCTCCCTCAGTCCAAAGATGTGCAGATTAGGTGCATTGGCCATGCTAAATTGCCCATTAGGGCTCAATTTTACCAGCAGGTTGTGTCCGTTTTCGGGCACAAAAACTTGGTAAAGTCGGGCGTTAGGCGAGTAGTGCCACCTCCACGCAGGTTCCTACTTTACCAAGGGCTGAAAATGGCCGCTGTCAGGACCGTGCCCGAAACAGGCATGATGTCAAGTTAAATGCATTTGCATAATGGGCTGCACGCCCAAACTTACCAGTACTTTCCCCTTTACCCATCCAGATTCGGCGCGAAACAGACATGGCCCACAAAGGTCCGATTCAGGCGCTCCAGCAGAGGTAAGTTCTGTACTTCTGGCAGCTCTCTACTTCAGATTGATGGGGGTGGGGGGAGTCACATGACTCTCTGACTCAGATTGATGTTGGGGTGGGAGGTGGGTCAGACGGCTCTCTGACTCAGATTGGGGGGAAGGCAGGTGAGGCGGGAGAGCAGGGGGTAGGGAGGGCAGGGGCAGGGGTAGGAGATGGGGCATGGGGGTCCGCTGCCACTCTGCGTGCGATTGGTGGGAGGGTAGGGGGTCTATTACCACTCTGCGTGTGATCAGTGTGGGGGTGGGGGCGGCTGCTGCCACTCTGTGTGTGATTGGTGGGGGGAGAAGGGGGGGTTCGCTGCCACTCTGTGTGTGATCGGAGGGGGGAAGGGGGGCAGGGTCCCGCGATTGGTCTAGGTGGTGGGGTGTGGGGGGATAAGGGGGTCAGTTATGTTGTGGGGGTAGGGCAATGCCTGTGGGGCCCAGGGGGACGCATTATCCGGCCTGGGAGCCAAGTGGCAGTGGAGCGTTTCTCTATCTTATTCTTTTCTGCGCATGCGCAGTTGGAGGCGCCAATCGGAGCTGTAGGATTTTGGGCCCGTTAAGCCCCGCCTACAGGCTTCTGCAGTGCAATTCAGAATCGCTGCTATTTATTCAGACAGAGTGCGTATGGGGGCGCCTGTGAACGGGTTTAAAAGTCGGATCTGAAACACTTCCAGTTTCAAGTCCACCCAGCACTTAGAAAGTGGTAAAGTAGGGCCCTTAGTGCCCCAAGATGTGTTGGTTCGGGGCATTAATGGGATAAATGTATAGGGTTCCAGGGATAGGCCGGGGTGTGGACTTGGGTATGATTTTCTCTCAGTGCAGACTTGATGGGCCCAATGGCCTCCTTCTACACTGTAAGGATTATATGATTCTATGATTCAGGGATCTGTGATTAAGCGCCCCGAGATCCATTTGTTCCTCTGAGCTTCCTGGTGTCTCGCCATTCATTAAATACTCCTGCATCTTGTTAATTCTTCCAAACTGCATCACCTCGCATTTATCAGGATTAAATACCATCTGTTACTGCTTTGCCCATCTGACCAACCCATCTACATCTTCCTGTAACCCACAACCTCCGTCTTAACTATTTACCACCAATCCCAGTGTCATCTGCAAACGTACTCACCATTTCCCCCACAGTATTATCTGTATCAGTAATGAATATAACAAACAATAAGGGACCCAGCACTGAAACTTGTGGTACGCCACTGGACACTGGCCTCCAGTCACTCACACAGCCTCTACCACTACACCTTGGGCCCGATTTTACCATTTTCATTCTAAGTGCTGAATCTGGGCATAATGCAGATCCGACTTGGAAACCTGCTTTCAAACGCTCCCATACACACTCAGCCTGAAAAAAAAATCGTGGGTCCCATTCAAGCTGTGGGCGGGGCTTAGCGCGGCCGAAACGATCGGAGCTCTGAACTGCGCATGCACAGTTTGAAAAAAATTGAAAAAGCGCGCCCGTGTCAGATCGCTCCCGGGCCACAAAAAGCAGAGAAAGCGGCCCGGGAGGGAAAAGCGGGAGAGATGGCCCCCACACACATCACTGTCCCCCTTATCCACCACCCCCACTACCTACACACATCACTGTCCCCCTTATCCACCACCCCCACTACCCACACACATCACTGTCCCCCTTATCCACGCCCCCACTACCCACACACATCACTGTCCCCCTTATCCACCCCCCCCCACTACCCACACACATCACTGTCCCCCTTATCCACCACCCCCACTACCCACCCACATCACTGTCTCCCTTATCCACCCGCTCCACTATCCAGACCGAGTGCCACCACTGCTCCCCTTCCCCCTCCACCGATTACCCGCAGAGTGGCGGCGGACCCCCTGCCCCCCCACCAGAGATCCATCTGACCCCCCCCCCCCACAACCAGAGATCCATCTGCCCCCCCACCCCCCCACCAGTGAGTGATTGGGCCTCTCCCCCACCAGAAATACATCCTACCCGCCTCCCTCCTACTCCGCCCCCAGACAACGATCTGGCCTCACTCACCGCCCCCCCTCCAAGAGGAACATCTGACCCGCCTCCTCCTCCCTCCCCCCCAGACAACGATCGCACCCCCTCCCCCGACCAGAGATACATTTGACCTGCTTCCTCCTCCTCCCCCCCAACCAGACAACGATCTGGCCTCACTCCCCTCCCCCCTCCCCCCCAACCAGAGAATGATCTGACCCACCTCCCTCCTCCCCCCCCCACCACTGATCTGAGTCAGAGAGCCGTTGGAAGCTCTGAACGGGCTCTTCAGCAGCTGGAGCGCCCGATTCAGACTTTTATTCAGCAGGTCCATTACGGCGCGGTTCCGGATTGGCGAACGCGTTGGTAAAGGGAGAAATGCTGATAAAGTTGGGCGGGCAGTTCATTAACTCAATTTAAATGCATTTAAATCACCATTGCGCCCGTTTTGGACGCGAAGCGGATCGCCGCCATTCCCGGGTTTCAGTAAAGTGGCAATCTGCGCGGGCGCGGATCGCGTTAATGGCCTCACACCCGACTTTACCACGTATTTACGCCCGAAAACAGGCGCAACGCAATCGTAAAATCGGGCCCAATGTGCTGTTGCTGAGCCAGGTTTGGATACATCTCGTCAATTTGCCATAACTCCTGTGCTTCAGCCTTTTCAATCAGTCTGCCATATGGAACCTTGTCAAAGGCTTTGCTGAAATCCATATGAACTACATCAACTGCACTTCCCTCATCCACACTCCATCACTTTTCTGAAAATTTCTATCAACTTTATTAGGCATGACCTCCCTCTGACAAAGCCATGCTGACTTTCCCCAAGAAATCCATGCCTTCCCAAGTGGAGATTCATTCTCTCCTTTCGAATTTTCTCCAATGGTTCCGCTACCACTGACATGAGACTCACAGGTCTGTAATTCCCTGGTTCATTTTCTATCTGCCCCCCAATCAATCCCAACAGTAAGATCCATGGAGAGCCACTTGGACTGATGCCTGGTATGGCCGCCTCATCACTCTCTGAACCCTAGGCCCAGCTTCCCACCATTGTGTGGGAATCAGGCCTTCCTGGTCCTGCTGACATGCCGGACGCTTGCCTCTGCCATCGGTCCCCCATCCCCCGTGTTGCCTTTGGCCTTGTCCTCCATATTCTCCTGACTTGCCTCCTCCTCAGAGGAATTTGCCTGGTCCTCCTCCTCCAGAATGTTGCCCCGCTGCTGTGTCAGGTCATGGAGCACACAGCAGACCACCAGGATGTGGGAGACCCGCTGGGGGCTGCACTGTGGAGCATCGTTGGAGCAAAATAGGCAGCAGAATCGCATCTTGAGCAGACCAATACATCGCTCGGTGATGGATTGGGTGGCAGCGTGGGCATCATTATCGCAGGTCTCGGTCTCGGGCCTCCGCACTGGCATCATCAGCCATGAGCTCAGCAGGTAGCCCTTGTCCCCTATGAGCCATCCCGGCAGTCTGGTGTATCCTCGAAGACTCCGGAATATCCGTGTGCCCCAGCATGTAGTTGTCTCCCCGGATAGCGTGCACACACGTGCATGATGTTGAGCAGGTGGTTGCGCACAATCTGGACATTCAGGGAGTGGAACCCCTTGCCGTTGATGAAAGGCACTCCATGATTCCATGGGGCTTGCAAAGCGACATGCCCCCTGCACCATAGGAATACGGACAATTGTTGTGAAGCCTGCCGCCTGAGCATCTTTTAGGCCTGACCTGGGTCAATATGGATGTAGTGGGATGTAGTGTAGTGGAACCACATAATACAGAGCACCGGTGATAGAGCAGCACCCTCCCTTCACATGGTGCAGCACAGTGACTTCTCCACCCCCAGTGCAGTTGCATGGTCACTGGTGTGAGGTGCAAAGTTGCCCTCCAACTGCCCAGCGTCCAGACACCGACTCCTGATACCACAGGCCGTCGGTAGCAGGATGCGGAAGACTGCACACAGAGCTCTGGCACACAAGGGTGGGAGTGAGAAGGTCCTCATTGAGGAATCTTTGCAGTATAAAGCTGTTTACATCCACCTACGTTGGTGTGTGTGATGCCAGCTAGCTTCCAGACATGATGTGCAGTTCAGACACACCATGGGAAAGCACCCTCCTGACTTCCATGTGATGGGTGCCCATTGTCGGGAGTGCTGCAGAGTCCATGCAGTGTGAGAAGCCGTGTTAACATCTGCTGAGCTCCCTGGATTGGGTCAGCGGTGGATAGAGATGGTGCTTGTAACTGTTAGTGGGGCCTGGGATGTAATGTCCACAATAAACCACAGAACCTGTTTGCAGACAGATGGCAGTGTGACATTAGAAGGATTTGAAATCAAACTCATATGAAATACCTCAGAGATCTGTCAGGGGGCAGGGAAAATACTCACCACGCGAGCCCCAACCCAGCAGCAACCCCTGATCTGAAGATCCCTGGCCCAGCCTGAGCCCCCGACAAGCCCCTGCAATCTTGAAGACCCCTCACCCCACCCCACACCATGGCAATGGCTGACCAGCCCGCTTGCATCCTGAAGTTTGGTGCCAAGCGGTACTCATCTCCTCACTCACCCTCACAACTGTAGCACCTAAGCCACACTTGAAGGGACCAGGAGAGATTTGTGCTTGTGTGACATCCCGCTGGGGAGGTGGGAACATTCTGGGAGGGGGGAATGATCCTGGCTGAACATTTTAATGAAACTGAAATCAAGTCAATCTCATGCTAATTAGTCCGGCACCCTTTCTGGGCTCGATCCGGTTTGTGCCAGTAGAATGGGGCTGGGATGATTGCAAACTGTTTGGGGCCAGGCGCAGAGGCAATTTTTAGGCCCGTACACTATTTTCCGGTGTTGGTACGATCTGCGCGAGGCGTGGCAAAATCGGAAAATCACCCCCATATATCAGGTTTGGGATTCCCTAAAGCCAAATGTCATGGTGGCACGTTCTCCCCGTGTCTCCGGGTGCTCCGGTTTCCACCCACACTCCCAATATGTGTGGGTTAGGTTGATTGGCCATGTTAAATTGCCCCTCAGTATCAGGAGGTTAGTGGTGTAAATAAGTGGGATTATGGGGAAAAGGCCTGGGTGGGATTGTGATCAGTGCAAACTTCATGGGCTAAATGGCCCCTTTTTTGCATTGTAAGGATTCTATGATTGAAAGTTTTATTTTGCATCCTTTGGACAGGTCATATACACCAATCGCACAGCAATCAGTTATTTAAAAAAATACTCTTGTGGAAAGAACAAATATATTCATTAACACTGGTATCAACGAGGCCAACTGGGGATTAAATACTTGGACACTTGGACCACAAATTAGGCCTGAAAATTTCTCCTTGCGTGGACATTCAATTATTTTCAGACAGTCCTGTGAAAAATCTTGGGGCATTTTTCTGGTCTTTAGGTGCACAGAATGTTCCTCTCTGACAGGTGGTGTTATCCCTCGGTGCACCTGAGCTTGCAGGTGAAGTTAAGATGCAACTCAGGTTAGTCCACAATCTTGAGAACACACGGTGGCACAGTGGATAGCACTGTTACCTCACAGCGCCAGGGACCTGGGTTCGATTACCAGCTTGGGTTACTGTTTGTGTGGGTTTCCTCCAGATGCTCCAGTCCCTCCCACATTCTGAAAGACGTGCTGGTTTGGTGCATTGACCCCAACAGGTGCCTACAGGTGTGGCGACTAGGGGAATTTCACTGTAACTTCATTGCAGTGTTAATGTAAGCCTTACTTGTGACTAATACATAAATAAAGTTTACTTTGAATGTGATTGGTTTTGACATTCCACTGGGAGTTATAACAATGTGAACTAAACTGACTTGGAGCTGATAACAAAAATCTTTTCCAAGAGAACAGTTCACATAATAACACAGTTAAGAGGTTCTTATTAAAAGGTCCTCACCTTGTTAGTTATCACCTCTGTTTGATCATTTTCCTGTGATTGGAAAGAAGAAGTGATACAAATGGATTCATATTAATTAGTTAAAACATTTCTGAATCAACAGTCAGTTAGATGTTAAAAGAACCGAAGTAAACAGGGATATTAATCATGCTGTCTCTGTGTAAACTCCAATCTCTCTCTCTGCTCAATGTTATTTCCAGTGTTTCCACAAGAGCAGCTTTGCAGTGGAACAGGGGCACTTTAAGAGACCAATCACCTGACATCACTGATAACATTATTGGCCATTAGTGCGGACAAACGGTCAGTCTATCTTAGCCTGTCGTGTTAATATCCTTTCAATGAAGCTCTTTGCTTGTTTGAACCTTCGAGGCCTGCAGCCTAACTTTTAAAAACACAACATAGAAAACTGGCGATGAGGTGGTCGGACCACATTTGCAGCCACTCCAAAAATAAAGTGGAAAAAGTCTGATAGCATTGCAGACATGCAACAGAAGAATATACAATTTTAATCATCGTTACACAAAAGCTGGTGATGGAGAGGGTGCCAAACAATGGTCGCAGCTACTGGAGGAAGCAAAAAGCAACAAATCCTCCATCCACACACCTATACCCTTAATACCACTTGCTACTCTCACTGTCTCCCTGGCACGAAAAGAAGCAGATACTCTGGGAGTATGGGAAACGTGCAGACCTGCAAGTGACAGTAGAACAACACGGTCCCAAGGACCCCTCCCCAGCTTACCCCTGGCAAATGTCCAATCTCTGGAAAACAAGCTCGACGAACTTAAAACCAGACTCACTTCTCAGAGGGAACAGAGGTACTGTTGTGTGTTCTGTTTCACGGAGACATGGCTCACCTCTCCTTCACCAGACTGTGCCCTACCACCAGAGGGCTACTCACTCCACCAATTGGACCTCACAGCAGCCTCAGGCAAGGTGAGGGGAGGAGAGATCTGCCTTCTAATCGACACCTCTAGGTGCTTCGATGTAGCAACACTAGTGTGTTTCTGCTCCCCGGACCTAGAATACCTGGCGCTAAAATGCTGCCCCTACTACCTTCTGTGGGAGTTCACCTCTGCTATCCTGACAGCAGCTTACATCCCACACATGCGGACGTGAAGATTGCGCTGGGTGAAACATACACCACCACAAATAATCTTGAGACAAAGCATCCCGAGGCCTTGTTCATCATGGCTGGCGACTTCAGTCAGGCCAAGTTCAAAATCATCCTACCAAGATGTCAACATCACATCTCCCTGTTCCACCAGAGGCCCAAACATTCCAGACAACTGCTACACAAATATCAAACATGCCTACCGCTCTATCGCCTGCCCACACTTTGGCAAATCAGACCACAAGGCTGTGCTCCTGCTCCCGGCTTACAAGCAAAAACTGAAATGGGAGAATCTGTTAAAGAAAGTCGTGCAATGTTGGTCTGAGGAATCAGTTAACCTCCTATGGGGCTGCTTCGAGTCAGTGGACTGGTCAATATTTAAAAACTCTGCGACCAGCCTGAAGGAGAACACCACTGCAATAACTGACTTCATTAGTAAGTGTGTAGAAGAGAAGACTGTGTGCCAAAGAAGCAAATCTATGTGTTTCCCAACTGGAAACCATGGATGAACAGGAATATCCACTGCTTGCTGAAGTCCAGGGCTGGGGCATTCAAGTCAGGCGACTCTGACCTATACAAGAAATCCAGATATGACCTACAGAGATCCATCAAAGATGCCAAAAGACAATACCAGACCAAGCTAGAGTCGCAGGCTAGCCACACTGACCCCCGCCGACTATGGCAAGATCTGCAAGACATAACAGGTGACAAGATGAAGGCATATGGAATCGCTGGCACCAATACATGGGCGGCACGGTAGCACAGTGGTTAGCACTGCTGCTTCACAGCTCCAGGGTCCCGGGTTCGATTCCCGGCTCGGGTCACTGTCTGTGTGGAGTTTGCACATTCTCCTCGTGTCTGCGTGGGTTTCCTCCGGGTGCTCCGGTTTCCTCCCACAGTCCAAAGATGTGCGGGTTAGGTTGATTGGCCAGGTTAGAAATTGCCCCTTAGAGTCCTGATGCTTAGGTTAGAGGGATTAGCGGGTAAATATGTGGGGGGAGGGCCTGGGTGTGATTGTGGTCGGTGCAGACTCGATGGGCCGAATGGCCTCCTTCTGCACTGTAGGGTTTCTATAATAATTTTTTAAAATACACCCGTCCGTGATTAGTTCAATGCAGTCTGTGCCCATTTTGAGCAAGAGGTCAGCCCTCCAGCCCGGTAGCCCAGAAGCCTTGGCTGGACCCATGTTCGAGGTCACCATTGCAGATGTCAGATCAGCCCACGGAAAGCGACTGGCCCAGATGGGGTACCTGGGTGGGCAGTCAAATCCTGCACGGATCAGCTGGCGGGAGTATTTGCAGACATCTTCAACCTCTCTTTGCAACAATCTGAGGTCCCTATCTGCTTCAAGAAGACGGCCCTCATCCCTGTACCAAAGAAAAGCCAGGCAGCTGCCTTAATGACTATGGTCCGCTGGCTCTGACATCCATCACTATGAAGTGCTTCAAAAGATTTGTCATGGCACAAATCAATTCCAGCCTCCCGGACTGCCTGGATCCAATACAGTTCGCCTACTGTCACAACAGGTCCACATCAGATACATCTCCTTGGCCCTGCACTTAACCCTGGAACACCTAGATAACAAAGACACTTTTGTCAGACTCCTATTTATTGACTACAGCTCAGCCTTCAACACCATTATTCTTACAAAACTCATCTCCGAACTCCGTGACCTGGATATCGGCTCCTCTCTCTGCAACTGGATCCTAGACTTCCTAACCCACAGACCACAATCAGTAAGGATAGGCAACAACATCACCTCTACGATCATCCTCAACACCGGTGCCCCACAAAGCTGTGCCTTCAGCCCCTTACTATACACCTATGGCTGTGTGCCAAATTCCCCTCTAACCCAAGTTCGCTGATGACACCATCATAATGGGTCGGGTCTCAAACAATGATGAGAAGGAGCACAGAAAAGAGATCGAGAATCTGCTGAGGTGAGTCTGACAACAATAAACTCTCCCTCAATGTCAACAAAACGAAGGAGATAGTCATCAAGTTCAGGAAGCGTAGTGGAGGACATACCTCTGTCTACATCAACGAGGACAAAGTGGAAATGGTCGAGAGGTTCAAGTTTCTAGGTGTCCTGATCACCTGTCCTGGTCCCTCTATGGCAGCACTATAGTTCAGAAAGCCCATCAATACCTCTACTTTCTCAGGAGGTGAAGGAAATTTGGCATATCCACAATGACTCTCACCAACTTTTACAGATGCACCATAGAAAGCATTCTTTCTGGTTGTATCACAGCTTGATATGGCTCCTGCTCTATCCAATACTGCAAGAAACGGCAAAATGTCGTGAGCAAAGTCCAATCCATCATTCAAAGCAGCCTCCCATCCATTGACTCTGTCTACACTTCCCACTGCCTCGGCAAAGCAGCCAACATAATTAAGGACCCCACGCACCCTGGTCTACTCTCTTCCACCTTCTTCCATCGGGAAAAAGATACAAAAGTCTGAGGTCACATACTAACCTACTCAAGAGCAGTTGCTTTCCTGCTTCCATCAGAATTTTGAATGAACAAATATCTGTAACAATTCAAATGGAAAAATTAAATGTCATAATTGAGTGTAAATAGTCTAAAATCCTATTGCTGTTTTGGGGGATTGTTGTTTAGAGCGGGAGGACGGGGAGTGCTATGTATGTTAGGACACAGCCACTTTAAGAGAACAGTTCATGGTGACCCTAAGCGTGGGGTGATCTTCCCAAAAACCGCTCTGAGAGGGCAGTAGTAGTTTGGAGTGTGGAGCGAGTAAGACCTGCAATAAATACCTGTCTCCCTGACGCCTGACTGTGGTGTGAGTTCTTGAGGATACTCTTCAGTAGTGAAGAATTTAACAGAAACGTTGGCTCTTTTCTCTCTCCACAGATGCTGTCAAACCTGTTGACATTTTCCAGCATTTTCAGTTTTTGTTTCAGATTCCAGCACCTGTAGCATTTTGTCTTTATATTTGTGACAAGGCTCCCATTTCAGTTCAGGGGTTGGTGGGCAGGAGTCAGAGAATGCAGACATTCCCGGTGTGAAATGGAAAGGAATCACAGGTGACAGGCACTTGGGGGCTATGTGGACCTCACAGTCTGAAGTCAGAGACAGCGGTCAGTGCAGAAGAGCAATGGACATGGAGCAGGAGCAATCATCGAATCCTCATTGGGGGCAGGAGGGGAAGGAGGGAAAGGTGTCTGTGTGCACAGCTCCAGCAGGATGCACTGATGGGGACATGGCCAGGGGAAGCCTGAGCATCAACAAGAGGATGAGGAGCAGAGACACCGATAGCGAACATGACAGGCAACACCAAGAGTCTATTGTCCACAAGTCTCCTTTCTATACATGAGTGTGAGGTAGCTCAGCGCAGGCTGCAATTGTGCAGAGATCTGGTCTGCCACATATGCCACATGCTCCGCCATGACCTTGTGCCACGTGGGTTTGGAGGCATCCCCCTGCCAGTGGCCCTGAAGGTGATGGCAACACTCAATTTCTTTGCCTCTGGGTCTTTCCAGGGATAAATTGAGGATTGGCGTGGCAATGTGCTGTCAGCAACTCTGCTGCATTGAGTAGATGGTCAATGCTCTTTACAGGAGAGTCCATCTTTATATAAACATTGCTCTGGATCAGGATAACTCGGCTCAGAGATTCACGGTCTTCTCGGTTATCTCAGGTTCCCCGAGGGATCAGAGCGAAATAGACTGTTCCCACGTGTATATACAGGCTCCCTGCAGCAGAGAGAAATAGACTGTTCCCACGTGTATATACAGACTCCCTGCAGCAGAGAGAAATAGACTGTTCTCACGTGTATATACAGGCTCCCTGCAGCAGAGAGAAATAGACTGTTCCCACGTGTATATACAGGCTCCCTGCAGCAGAGAGAAATAGACTGTTCCCACGTGTATATACAGGCTCCCTGCAGCAGAGAGAAATAGACTGTTCCCACGTGTATATACAGACTCCCTGCAGCAGAGAGAAATAGACTGTTCCCACGTGTATATACAGGCTCCCTGCAGCAGAGAGAAATAGACTGTTCCCACGTGTATATACAGGCTCCCTGCAGCAGAGAGAAATAGACTGTTCCCACGTGTATATACAGGCTCGCTGCAGCAGAGAGAAATAGACTGTTCCCACGTGTATATACAGGCTCCCTGCAGCAGAGAGAAATAGACTGTTCCCACGTGTATATACAGGCTCCCTGCAGCAGAGAGAAATAGACTGTTCCCACGTGTATACACAGGCTCCCTGCAGCAGAGAGAAATAGACTGTTCCCACGTGTATACACAGGCTCCCTGCAGCAGAGAGAAATAGACTGTTCCCACGTGTATATAAAGGCTCGCTGCAGCAGAGAGAAATAGACTGTTCCCACGTGTATA